>NC_072433.2:18988928-19321785 GCF_028878055.3 Symphalangus syndactylus | reverse complement strand
GCTGACACTTTAATTTTTTTTCTTTGAGACAGGGTTTTGCTCTGTCACCCAGGCCGGAGTGCAGTGGCTCAATTATGACTCATTTAGCCTCAACCTCCTGGGCTCAAGTGATCCTCCCACCTCAGCCTCCTGAGTAGTGGGACTACCAGCAGGTGCCATGAGGCCAGGCTAATTTTTGTATTTTCTGTAGAGACAGCGTCTTGCTATGTTGCCTACGCTGTCTTGAACTCCTGGCCTCAGGGATCCTCCCACTTCGGCCTTCCAAAATGCTGGAATTAACAGGTGTGAGCCATCATACCAGGCCTTGATGACACTTCTTGTTGCACGTGGATGAATATACTGGATATTACAGAGATTCAGTTGTAGGGGATTAATGAACTGGCTGCTTGGTTCAAATGAGTAGATTGTTTATCTTGCTCATTCTTTGATCTATTTGATTTTAGTTGGTTTGGTTCATGTGAACTCTGGCTAAGGAGCATACTCCAAACTCTTAGTATTATCCTCCTAATAGTCATAATAGTAGTCTCCCTGGTGCACTATATTCTCTCAAAAGTTGCAAATGTTTGCATGCAGCCATCTATATAAGTTCAAATGGTCTCTCTTCAACATGAATGATAAACACTCAAAGACATGCATGATCATGAGGGCACCAAAAGCTGTGAATAAAGTGCTGGGACTGGAAACCCAAAAGGATGGTAACTGAGTAGCACTAAAGCCCTAAGCTTTGGTAACACTCACACCCAAGTGAGAATCTGACCAAAAAGGCGAAGCTGTTAAACAAAATTGTGAGAGCCCACGGTTTGGGTTAAGCTTATTCACTAGGCATCAACAGGCTAGATCAGATCAAACCTAAATGAAGTCACCCATGCCAAATGCAACATAATCAAATTGAAACTTTAAGGAAGAAGAAAGATCCCAAACAGCCCAGGTTTTTTATTCCTTTCCTAAAAACAAGAGATCCCAGCATGAGGTTGCCCCTGCCCTAATCCCCACAGAAAACTAACCTGAAGTCCTTGTTTCCCACCTTGCAAAACCCAGTTTTGTTACCTCCCAGTTGGATTTGAGACCATATAAGTACATTTATAGATGTCTCAAGTTTTGTCAACCTCTCAAAATTGACAAACAATACAAAATTGAAGCCAGGTGGGGTGGCTCACACCTGTAATCCCAACACTTCGGGAGGCTGAGATGAACAAATCACTGGATGTCAGGAGTTCAAGACCAGCCTGACCAACATGGTGAAACCTGTCTCTACTAAAAACATAAAAATTAGCCAGGTGTGGTAGCACACGCCTATAATCCCAGGTACTTTGGAGGCTGAGACACGAGAATCACTTGAACCCAGGGGGCACAAGTTGCAGTGAGCTGAGATTTTATGACTGCACTCCAGTCTAGGCAACAAAGCCACTCCATCTCAAAAACAACAATAACAAAACAAAACTGAGAGGTTGACCAAAGAGGGGAATTGTTAAGTTTAGCCTAGCGCTGCCTTCTTACATATTTTAAGTTCAGGCCTAAAGATTTCTCAGTACATAGGGAACTATAACCTGATTAGAAGAGGAAACAAACTGCAGCCTACTCCTGTAACAAGTAACTCAGTCTCCGCCAATCACAGCAGCCATACTTCACTCACAGCCAGCCAACTGCTTAAACTGTGTTCAGATAAGGCAAAGGCCCAGCTGTAACCAATCCAGCAGTTTCTGTACCTCACTTCCTTTCCTGTATGTCACTTTCCTTTTTCTGTCCAAAAATCCTCTCCAACCATACACCAGCACCAGAGTAGTTCTCAGGCTTTCCTGGTTTGAGAGGCTGCCTGATTCGCAAATTATTCTTTGCACAATTAAATTCTGTCAAATTTAATTTGTCTGAAGTTTTTCTTTTAACACACCTTATTGGTTCCATTTCTCTGGAGAACACTGCCTAATACAAACCAAACTAAAAAGTTTGGTTTAGGTTTGGTTTTGCTTAAAGCAGTGTTTTCTAATGTCCCTTGTTTCAGGATCCCATCCAGGATTTAGTAACCATGCCTTCTTAGGCTCCTTGTTCTGATGATCTTGACTGTTTTGAGGAAACCTCATCAGGTATTTTGTAGAACGTCCCTCAATTTGGGTTTGTGTGACGTTTTCCTCATGGGTTATAGGCTTTTTGGAGGAAGACCATATAGGCAAAGTGCCATTCTCAACACATCACATCAAAGGCATACATGCTACAAACATGACCTCACTGATAATGTCAACTTTGATCACTTGGCCAAGGTTTCTCCACTCTAAAATGATTCCCTTTCCAGCTTTCCATAGGCTACTCTTTGGAAGCAATTCACCAAGCTCAGCCCATCATCAAGAAAGAAATGCAGAGGCTCACCTCCTGGACAGGGAAAGTATCTACATAAATTATTTGTGATTCTTCTCTACAGGACATTTGTCTCTTCTTTCTATTTATTTATTTAACAGAATTTATTTTTGTCCCCAAGCCAGTTCTTTCTATCACGGCTTCATCGTTCCCACAGGGAGTAACCCCCACATACCCAATGAAACTTTTGGTTTATCTTTTTCTCCTGTATGTCCCATATTTTAATCCTTTAAAGAGCTCTCCATTGTCATCTTTTTTCAATGTTGTTTAGATTTAGTCAGTCTCTTTTCCTTCTGTCAAGATTTTAATCCAGACTACCATCTTCATTCTCTAAAAGAGTTACCCTCTGAGCAGGTCTCTTTTTTCCCCTCCACGCCTATTCTGTTGTAATTTGCCTTTCATATCCTATAGTCATACTATTAGATTATTATTCTTATACTTCCAAAAGTATAATTTTAGTAGCATTACAGAGACAAGACCATTCCCAACCCTAGAACTCAGAATGGAGAAAGTGCATAATAAATATTTGATGGGAGGTACAAGATACAACAAATTTTTTTCCACCACAATTTATTCTCCATACCAGGAAAATAATACCCTGCAGGAAACTTTAAACAACAGAAATATTTAAACATTAATTATTTTAAACCTAACACATATTGCTAAGACGTGAATGAAAAGTATATATAGTCATGCAAAGAATATAGATATCAGAGGAGAAAATGTTTAAGATGTTGCAAAACTATAGGAAGCTAAGAAAAAGAAAATTGTCTTTGCCCAGAAAAAGAATCTAAGAAAACCTTTCAGGCCGCTTAATGGGTCTCCTAAAATCTAGTATTTTTGAATTTTCTATAGCAGAAAATCTTGAATAAAATTACATGATTACATGTAATTATGTGTGTGTGTGCTGTGTGGGGGGTGTGGGGGGGAGAGAGAGAGAGACAGAGAGAGAGAGAGAGAGAGGAGTTAGCTGTTTCTTTTGTTTTGTTGGTGGGAGGAACAGAGTAAGTTCAATTACCAATGTTGTAACACGTCCCTCAGCTCTGGCCTGGCTCACAGTAGTTTCACTGAAATTTGTAATGCCAGCTCTTTAGAATTTGAAATGAGAAATTGACAGGTATATCTTTATTCTAATGATAGAAGCAAATACAAAACATTGGGGTTTCCTAGGACACAGGAGTATTCTTCATTTGGGTCATGTCAGAAGTAAAACTCCCAAAGATAAAAATCACGGCTTCCTGTGCTGAAACCTTACTATATATGGTGCACTTTCATTGTCTGCTTCTCTAGCCTCCTGGCTTTCTTTTGGGGATTCACCCAACTCTGTCAATCTCAGTCTGAGTGCTCCAGGTCGGGCCTCATTCCTGACAGAGATAGAGCAAATGAGTCCAAATAATCCAAGACTATGCACGTAACATTCCTAACTGGTTCAGGGACTCAGACAATGACAAATAATACAACATTTGCAATAATGCTAGGACACACGGAGGAACAGGAATAAAAGCTACTTTGGCCACCTTGCCACAACGTGGAGACTGTGAAGGAAGCCAGCCCAGAAGCAGACGGTAAGAGAAATCAGTCCTGCTAAGATGCCGAGTATCAATACCTGTCTAAGCCTGAAGCCTGTGCTAAACCATGTCTTTACAGTTATATGAGGCAAATTCTCTTTTTAGCTGAAGCTAGTTTGGAAAGGACTTCCTATTACTATAAAAGAATCATAACTCCTAACTGATATAGTGAGAAACATGAACTTTTTACTTAAATCTCACTGATAAAGCAGAAAGAAGTATCAGAATAATTTTACTGCTTTTTTTTTTTTTTTTTTTTTGAGACGGACTCTTGCTCTGTCGCCCAGGCTGGAGTGAAGTGGCGCAATCTTGGCTCACTGGAATCTCTGCCTCCCGGGTTCAAGCGATTCTCCTGCCTCAGCCTCCTGAGTAGCTAGGATTACAGGTGTGCACCACCACACCTGGCTAATTTTTATGTTTTTAGTAGAGATGGGGTTTCACCATGTTGGCCAGGCTGGTCTAGAACTCCTGATCTCAGGTGATCTGCCCACCTCGGCCTCCCAAAGTGCTGGGATTACCGGCATGAGCCACTACGCCTGGCCTGTACGTATATTTTCTATTTGCAAAGTGCTTAACCAATAGTATCTTAAATCAGGTGCACATGCAAAGTAACAGAAAAGCTTAAAAATAAGTGTAGCTATCCGCTTCTGGAAGTGGTTATTTAGAACAACCCTTTAACTATAAACAACTAAAAGTGTTGGAAAACAAAAATCTTCTTAAAAGCAATAAAGAGCTAAAAATACTGTAAATTACTGTCAAGTCAGAACTGAAGGAAAAGGGGGTACATACCCAAGAACACAGGAGAGCTCAAAAGCTCACTTTTGCCTTGAAGGCAGTTGCTAAACCCATCAAAATGATTGAAGGGCCATGTGGGCAGAGACGAAGCCCAAGGCCTGCCCAAGGTAGGAAATCTAATGAGATAGTCCTCACTTAAAGCTGGCATCTCAAAAGGCTACACCCTTAAGACAAGGGTGAACCAGAAGTAAACCAGCCTTTCCACAGATCTGAGCACAGACTTGTACGTGTGGGTGTTTCAGAAAACCTCGAACTGTGAGAATGATGCAAGATGGTCTTAGAATGGAGTGGTCAGAATTCCCTAGCATAAGCAAATAAAAATCCTTTCTGAAACAAGACATCATAAATGAGAATCAGCAGAAAGGCAAAGAAATTTTAATAGACATTTAAAGACAGTAAACCCAAGTATTTATTCTATGTTTCCTTGGGTTTGAAGGTGTATATATATATATATATATATATATATATATATATACATACATATACCTGAACTGAACAATGTCAGCTGCTTATCAACTGTCATTCACAAACCTGGAATACATCTACCTTGTAAATACTGTTTTCAGATTTCAAATACATCTCGAACAGAGTCTAGCTTATCATTATTTCTAGTTCTTGTATTGGTACTTGTATCATCAAAACGCAATAGTGCCACGCACAGTGGCTCACACTTGTAATCCCAGCACTTTGGGAGGCTGAGATGGGTGGATCACCTGAGGTCAGGAGCTCAAGACCAGCCTGGCCAACATGGTGAAACCCCATCTCTACTAAAAATACAAAAAATTAGTTGGGCATGGTGGGGTGCACCTGTAATTCCAGCTACTTGGGAGGCTGAAGCAGGAGAATCACTTGAACCTGGGGAATGGAGGTTCCAGTGAGCCAAGATCACGCCACTGCCCTCTAGCCTGGGTGACAGAGTGAAACTCCAACTCAGAAAAAAAAAAAAAAGCAACACTTTTGGCCGGGCGCAATGGCTCACACCTGTAATTCCAGCACTTTGGGAGGCCGAGGCCAGTGGATCGCTTGAGCCCAGGAGTTTGAGACCAGTTTGGGCAACATAGCAAACCCCGTCTCAAAAAAAAGAAAAGAAAAAAAAAAAAAGTTTTGAAATTTTTTGATGGCTCACAATTTTATTGAAAAGAGAAATGGTTTTTGCTCCATAATTACAAAATATTTTCATTTTTATATTAACAAAAATCAATCAGAATAATAAATCCAATGAATATTTTCACTTCTACATCATCTACTTCCTTCTAGGTGCCTTTGTACACACACCTGACTTCACCATTTCTCCAGCTGTCTAATAAACTTTGGTGCAAAAACATCATAAAACCACCAGCTATTTGTCTCTCTACCAGTACCAGCAAACTACCAGGTATTTGTCTCTTTACATTTATCTTTTAATTCACATAATAATTGTGAAGCATTTCTCAGCCTCAGAAAAACTTAAAAGAAGCTATAGGAATAAACTGCTCAATGGCAAAAATGAAAGCCAAAAGATAGTGGAACCAAAAAAAAATGCACTGAAAGAAAAAAATATTCCAACCTAAAATTCTATATTGTGATAGATTTTTTTCAAGTCCACAAATCCCACCTGCCCCCGCTTTCTGAAAGCACAGCCCTTTGAATGTGACATTGTTGCTCACGCCATCAAGTGATGGAGTCAGGCCAGTCACAGTGGCTCTCATCTGTAATCCCAACACTTTGGGAGGCCGGGACAAGAGCATCACTTGAGATCAGGAGTTTGAGACCAGCTTGGTCAACATAGTGGGACCCTGTCTCTATAAAAAATCAGCCACGTATGGTGGCACATGCCTACAGACACAGCTACTTGGAAGGCTGAAGTGGGAGGATGGCTTGAGCCCAGGAGTTTGAGGCTACAACAAGCTACAATCATACCACTGCATTCCAGCTTGGAGAGCATAAGACCCCGTCCGCCTACCACCCGCTGACCCCTCAAAAAACAGATGGATTATAATTCCTTCACTCTTTGTGGGGGAGGCATTTTTTTGGTCTTTTTTTTTTTTTTTTAACCACACCTCACTTGGCACTTTACCCTTTTGAATCTGGGCATGGCTACCTGACCTGCTTTGGTCAGTGACACATTAGCAAATGTGACAACAGAGGACTGAAAAGTGCTACTCACTGGAGCTTGTCCTTTCCATATTGATTTTTGAACCCAGTCATGTGAAGGAGTGAGATAGCGAGCTAGATGATGAGACACGGAGCCCAGTTGCTTTTTTCACCCGACAAACTACCAGACATGTAAGTGAGGCCATCTGGGTCTGTGCAACCCACAGCTGACCTGCCAAGTGACTACAGATACATGAATGAGCCCAACTATAACAATGTATACCAGAGAGATAAGGGATCCCATTGAGTACTGCCCAAAAATCTGACCCACAGATTCAGGGGCAAATATGTGGTTGTTGTTCTTGAGTCATTAAGTATGCGACCGGGTACAGAGGCTCACACAAGTAATTCGTGTTTTGGGCAGCTGAGGTGGGAAGATCACTTGAGCCCAGAAGCTAGAGACCAGACTGGGCAACATTCAGAGACCCTGTCTTTACAAATAATAATAAAATTAGCCGGGCGCCGCTACTCTCAGGAGACTGAGGCAAGAGAATCACTTGTACCCAGGAGGCAGAGAGAGGCTGCAGAGAGCTGAGATAGCGCCACCGCACTTCAGCCTAGGCAACAGAGCGAGACTCCATCTCAAAAAAAAAAAAAAAAAAAAATTAGCCGGGCACAATGGTGCATGCCTGTGGTCCCACCTATTTGGGAGGCTGATGTGGGAAGACAGCCTAAGCCCAGAAGATGGAGGTGTGACTGCACCACTGCACTGAAGCCTGGGTGACAGAGACCCTGCCTCAAAAAATAAAAATACTAAAAAGAGTAGAAAACAAAATGAAAGTAAGTAACAATAAAATGAAAAAAGCTTGGGGTGGTGTGTTCCCAGCATGTGATATTGTGGAATAGATATTTGGTCTCTGTGCCTGTTTCCTGACACACAGATCTAACTAAAAGCCTTGGAGTCTCAGGAGAGATAACAGTGTCTTTTGTATGCTACTGAATGAATGGTGTTGTTGGGAGGGGGGGGAGGGGCGGCGATTAAAAAGCTAATTTAGGATGGGGCTGGTCACTGGAAAAACCACGGCATGATTGGAGGGTTGGGACTTTCAGGCCCACCCCCAACCTCCAGGGAGGGGAAAGGGGCTGAAGGTTAAGTTGATCACCAAAGGGCAATGATATAATCAATCATGCCTAAGTAATGAAGACTCCACAAAAACCCCAAAGGGGCTGGGCACGGTGGCTCGCACCTGTAATCCCAGCACTTGGGGAGGCCGAGATGGGTGGATCACCTGAGGTCAGGAGTTTAAGACAAGCCTGGCCAACACGGTGAAACCCCGTCTCTACCAAAGATATAAAATTTAGTTGGGCATGGTGGCATGCACCTGTAATCCCAGCTACTCGCAAGGTTGAGGCAGGAGAGTCACTTGAACTTGGGAGGTGGAGGTTGCAGTGTGAGCCAAGATCGCGCCACTGCACTCCAGCCTGGGAGACAGAGTGAGACTCTGTCTCAAAAAAAAAACCAAAAAAACACAAAACACCCCAAAGGACTGGGTTCTGATAACTGGACACAGGTTCCTGGAAAGTGGCTTGCCTGGAGAGTGGCCTGCCCGGAGAGGGCATAGAAGCTTCTTGCCCCTTCTCCCATACCTCGCCCTATGCACCTCTTCCAACTGGCTGTTCATCTGTGTCCTTCATAATATTCCTTAAAATACTTGTAAATAGAAGTGTTCCCTTGAGTTCTGTGACCTGCTCTAGCAAATTCACTGAACCCAAGGATAGTGAGGGGTGGGAGAGGGTGGTGCTTGTGGGAAGCCCAATTTATAGCAGGTTGGTCAGAAGCACAGGTCAAACCTGTGTTTGAAACTTGCATCTGAAGTGAGGGGCTGTCTTATGGGACTGAGCTCTCAACCTGTGGGATCTGATGCTATTTCCAGGTATACAGTGTCAAGGATTGAGCTGAATTAGAGGACACTCAGAGGGTATAGACTGCAGAATTATCTGCAGAATTGGTTGTTGGTGGGGGTAAAAAAATCCATACATCTGATGCCAGAAGTGTTGAGTGACTATACTGAGTAGATAGTAGGAAAAACTCATTGGTTTTTCACATATCCTCAGACCCAGAAATAGATAATTGACACATAAGCCCAGCAAAAATATCTTTTAAGAACAGGGTAGAATGAAGATATTTCCAGACAAAAAAGCCCTGACAGTTGGCCCTCAGAAGATCTTTACTACAAGAAGTTCTGAAGAATGTATTGTAGGCAGATGAGATGCAAGAAGGTACAGGGAGAAAAGAAAGTGCTAAATATCTGGGCAAATTTATTTTTTTAAAAAACATTGCTTCTTAAGTACAGTAATAATCGTATCTTAAAGGATTCTGAAAATTTGATGCCAGTATCCACTCTCAGACATTCTGATTTAATTTGCCTGAAACATCTGGGTATTACTATATTAAAAATCACCCCAGATATAACTAGGGTTAGGAACCACTGACTTAAATTTTAAAACTTATACCTATATATCTAAAGTTGGCATTAATCCTCATCTTCCTTCCCCTTTTATTTATCTTGCCTTTTTTTTTTTTTTTAAAATAGAGACAGGGTCTCACCCTGTTGCCCAGGCTCGACCTCCTGGGCTCAGCTTCCCGAGTAGCTGGGACTACAGTCACGCACTACTGTGCCTGGCTAATTACCCCTCCTGGGTTCATGTGATCTTCCCACTCTGGCCTCCCAAAGAGCTGGGATTACAGGTGTGAGCCACCTGGCCCAGCCTATCTAGCATCTTTTTTTTTTTTTTTTAAACGGGGTCTCACTCTGTCACCCAGACTGGAGTGATGCAATCTCGGCTCACTGCAACCTCTGCCTCCCAAGCTAAAGTGATTCTCCCAACTCAGCCTCCCAAGTAGCTGGGATTACAGGCGCACACCACCACACCCCACTAATTTTTTGTAGAGACAGGACTTCTCCATGTTGCCCAGGCTGTCTTGCCTCTTTTTAAGCTACTGACTCATGATTCTCCATGGAAATAAGTAACATGAGTGCAAGCGTGCACGCGCACACACACACACACACACACACACTTATTATCTCTGTAATACAAAACAGCTCAGCCTAAAGATACTAAAGGTCTAAAGAACAGTAAGCTTCTCAGCCTTTGGTGAAGATCAAGTGGAAAAAACAATTACTATGTAATTTCTAATTATTTCCCATCAACAGGATATGACTATTTGAATTCAGAGGGTGTTCACAGTTGCAAGCATCCAAGAAACTCTCAGCTAAAGCTAACGCTAAACAGGTTTTCTGGTTAATGTTCTTCTACAGTATATTCAGCAAAATACTATCTAATATAAAAGACCATGCTGCAGGCCATCTGTTAAGAGTAACAGATCGAGATATTGCATTACTCAAAACTGACTATGTTAACTGTTCATTTTCCTAAACTGCTCTGTTGACTAGCTATGCAGGATGGTGCTTATCATCTAACTCAAAATGCAAATATCGGAATTAACCCCCAAAGCAAGCCTTTGAATGATGAAAGATTTCCAAAATAATAAATTTTGGCCACCAAATCAAAATAAAAAAGAAGAGGTGGAATCTAGGTCAGTGCAGTGGCTCACGCCTGTAACTCCAGCACTTTGGGAGGCTGAGGAGGGAGGATCACTTGAGGCCAGGAGTTTGAGACCAACCTAGCCAACACGGTAAAATGCCATTTCTACTAAAAACACAAAAAATTAGCTGAGCATGGTGGTGCACACCTGTTGTCCCAGTTGCTTGAAAGGCTGAGACACAAGAATCTCTTGAACCCAGGAGGTGGAGGTTGCAGTGAGCCTAGATTGCACCACTGCACTCCAGCCTGCATGAGAAAGCAAGACTCTGTCTCAAAAAAAAAAAAAAAAAAAAGACAGAGAGAGAGAGGAGGAATCCATATAAAGAACAAGAAGCTGGGTGCATTGGATCACGCCTGTAATCCTAGCACTTTGGGAGGCCGAGGCAGGTGGATCATGAGGTCAGGAGTTCAAGACCAGCCTGGCCAAGATGGTGAAATATCACCTCTATTAAAAATACAAAAATTAGCTGGGCATGATGATGGGTGCCTGTAAATCAGCTACTCAGGAGGCTGAGGCAGGGAATTACTTGAACCTGGAAGGCAGAGGCTGCAGTGAGCTGAGATCACACCACTGCACTCCAGCCTAGGCCACAGAGCGAGATTCCATCTCAAAAAAAGAACAAGAAAACACTGCACCTAACAGGTAATACAAATGAGTAAACTGTCTGAATCACACACTGATTTTGAGATGCACCATTACTTTATGTACCACTAGGGGAGAAATATTCTACCAATCATATGATGTCATAAAATTTAAGATGCACTCTGATTTCAAAGATGTTAAGATGAAAAATTAACAGCATGTTTTAGAATCAATAAGACATATTAAATAACAAAATATTATGACCAGGTAACCAGAGGATTTGCTGGAAGCTAACTACCAATATTAGAACTCAACCAAACCAAACATACAACCAACTGTAACATCAAAATACAGCCTCAAAGATCTCTCGCTGTTTTTTTTTTTGTTTGTTTTTTGTTTTTTTTTTTTTGAGACAGAGTCTCCGTCTGTCGCCCAGGCTGGAATGCAGTGGCACAATCTCAGCTCACTGCAGCCTCTGCCTCCCGGATTCAAGCGATTCTCCTGCCTCAGCTTCCGCAGTAGCTCGCTCTTTATTTTTATGCTGTAGGTATAGAGATCAATGAGAAAATACTGATTTCATAGTGAAGTGGCAATATATTCAAATTCATCGCCAACAAAAAAGCAGTATCACGGAACCATAAACAACCAATAGTAAGCATACAAGCACAGTGTGCTCTCATGCTCTCTCTCTCTCTCTCTCTCTCTCTCTCAAAATTCCAAACTAGCCGGGCGCGGTGGTTCACGCCAGTAATCCCAGCACTTTGGGAGGCCAAGGTGGCAGATCACCTGAGGTCAAGAGTTTGAGACCAGTCTGGCCAATGTGGCGAAACCCTGCCTCTACTAAAAATACAAAAATTAGCCAGGCATGGTAGAGGTTGCCTGTAATCCCAGCTACTCGGGAGGCTGAGGCAGAACTGCTTGAACCTGGGAGGCGAAAGCTGCAGTGAGATGAGATAGTGCCACTGCACTCCAGTCTGGGCGACAGAGCAAGACTCCTTCTCAAAAAAAAAAAAAAAAAAAAAGTCCAAACTATTTTAAGTCTGTGGTGTCATAAATACACACTTGGCCCTGGTTAATAAAACTCCACACCAAGGCCGGGCGCGGTGGCTCACGCTTGTAATCCCAGCACTTTGGGAGGCCGAGGCGGGCGGATCATGAGGTCAGGAGATCGAGACCACGGTGAAACCCCGTCTCTACTAAAAATACAAAAAAAATTAGCTGGGCGTGGTGGTGGGCGCCTGTAGTCCCAGCTACTCGGAGAGGCTGAGGCAGGAGAATGGCGTGAACCCGGGAGGCGGAGCTTGCAGTGAGCCGAGATTGCGCCACTGCACTCCAGCCTGGGCGACAGAGCGAGGCTCTGTCTCAAAAATAAAAAAATAAAAAATAAAAAATAAAATAAAATAAAAAAATAAAACTCCACACCAACTATAAAGACTGACAAATTCCGTGAATTTCTATAAAAATGCAAGACGTGTAAAGAGAATACAGCCAAACATTTTTCTAACTTAAAATGACACCATGATTTAGATGGATCATAGACCATTTTAAATGAGTTGCATGTACATTATATATTATAGTCTAAGACAGGTGTCAGCAAATTTTTTCAGTAAAGAGGCATACCATACTTATTTTAGGCTTTGCAGAACACATACAATCTCTTGTGGTCTCTATGGCATCCCCTTAATAACCTTTTAAAATTATAAAAACCATTCTTAACTCCAGAGCCATACTAAAACAGGTTGTGGGGCTGGATCTGTCCCTTGGACTATAGTTTGCCCACCTCTGGTCTGAGATATAAATGGGGCATAAATGAGTGCTTCATAAAATAAAGTTGCTGGAGAAATTAGAGAACAAATCTATTCTAATTTTTTTAAGGTACAAAAGTTGCTAAACAAAAAAATAATGAAGCCTGCTGAAGAAAAACATTTTATTGTTTTCATTTTAAATATAATCTTTGAGTATACTTTCTTTACTCATGAATGAGATACTGAATTGAGTAGGTGAAGAAATATTTTTATTTTTACCTTTTGGATGAAACCATGTACCCTGCATATAAATTCTAACCACTCCTAATTTTTTTTTTTTTTTTAGAGACAGGGTGAATGTCACTCTGTCAGTCTCCCAGTGGCATGAACATAGCTCACTGCAGCCTCAACTTCTTGGGCTCAAACAATCCTCTTGCCTCAGCCTTCCAAGCAACTAGGACCACAGGTGCATGCCACCATGCCTGGCTAATTGTTTTTAATTTTCTGGTAGAAACAGGAGTCTCTCCATGTTGCCTAGGCTGGTCTCAAACTCCTGGGCTCTAGCGATCCTCCCGCCTTGGCCTCCCAAAGTGCTGCAAATATAGGTGCAAGTCCACTTATTTTAAAAAAATAGACATTGAGGACTGGGTGTGGTGGCTCCTGCCTGTAATCCCAGCACTTTGGGGGGCCAACGCGGGTGGATCACCCAAGGTCAGGAGTTTGAGATCAGGCTGGTCAACACGGTGAAACCCCGTCTCTACCAGAAATACAATAATTAGCCGGGCGTGGTGGCAGGCACCTGTAATCCCAGCTGCTCGGGAGGCTGAGACAGGAAAATAGCTTGAACCCAGGAGGCAGAAGGTGCAGTGAACAGCAATGGCACCATTGCACTCCACCCTGGGAAACAAGAGTGAAACTCCATCTAAAAAAAAAAAAAAGAATTCCAAATATAATAACGAAAAACTATAAAACAGGAAGGGGGAAGTATTCTGACTTCACAAAAAAACATTCTTTTTCTTTCTATTTTTTTGGAGACATTGTCTCATTCTGTCACCCAGGATGAAGGGTAATGGCAACATCATGGTTCATTGCAAGTTGACTTCTTGAGCTCAAGCAATCCTGCTTCAGCCTCCTGAGTAACTGGGACCACAGGCACTACCAGCCACCATGCCCGGCTAATTTTATTTTTATTTTTTGTAGAGATGAGGTTTCAGTATATTGCTTGGGCTGGTCTCAAACTCCTGAGCTCAAGTGATCCTTCCGCCTTGGCCTCCCAAAGTGCTGGGATTAAAAGTGTGCAGTGGCTCACGCCTGTAATCCCAGCACTCTGGGAGGCCAAGGTAGGAGGATTACTTGAGGCCAGGAGTTCAAGACCAGCCTGGACAATAGAGAAAGACCTTGTCTCTCAAAAACAAAACCCATTCTAACAGCAATCATTTGGATTTGCTCCTTGTTCTCTGTTAAAACTAAAAGAATGAGTAAGACACAATTTTGGTTGTTTGAGGTATTTTGTTTGTTTGTTTTTGTTTAATTAGACCTAAGTTGCAATACATTTGATCTCTTTTTGAAAAACTATTATGAGTATGTGATGACTCATGACTGATGAATAAGACTGAAACAAGAAGGAAATGGACAAAAATTGATCTCATTAAAGTAGATAAAAGCTTTCTGCAGAACTCAGCCAACTAATGCCATCTCCTGCAGCTACTGCCTTGTCCAAATACTCTTTGTGGCACTGCACAGTCCCTTTTATCCTCTAGCTTTGTAGGATGTCTTACTTTATGAAGTTCAATTTCAGAGTAAATTCTGTCAAGTGTGTTTTATGAAGACTAAATGTTGCTTATAATAAGTCAACAGATAATGTCTAATATTTTTTTAAAAAAATCAAGAGAACAGCTTACACATTCTGTTTAAAAATTAGGTAAATAAGAGTAAAAAGCTAAAAGAGTTGAAATTGCAGAGAACTAAGACGGACTGTAGTCCTTCATTATCAACCTGATAGCGCTCTGACTTAAAACTATGAAGATGCATTACTTGGTTTAAAGGGAGAGGAAGAGATTAAATCCATGTGCCTGCCAGAACACAGGCCTCCTTAGAGTATAGGATTATGTTCTGAAGGCTGAATGCACACAAAAAAAAGCTATCTGATTAGATATATTGATTCTGTGGTTTTTTTAAAATCTCCCCCAATACAATTAACATGCAGTACCATAAGTCATTCTGTGAAAACAAGATTTAGGAAAAGGTTATTGAAATCACTTTTTCTCCAAAATGACATGGTCTCACAAGGCATTTAAGTAATCTTTAACAAGATGAAAATAGGTAAATGTGTCCTGAGAATTCTGCATTTATGTCTGCATTTATTAAGAGCCAGCTTTAGTGATCCATATGAATGGGTTGGAATCCTGAACAACAAGGTTCAGGTTTGCCCTAGGAATGCTGAGTTGCAATAACGTACACAAGTTGAGTAGTTAAATTCGTAAGTTGCTTTTAAAACTCAATCCAGGAGTTCGAGGCTGCAGTGAGCTATGATCGCGCCACTGCACTCCAGCCTGGGAGACAGAGCAAGACCATCTCTTAAAAATACAAACAGAAAAAAACCAGCCTGGGCAACATGGCGAGACCCCATCTCTACTAAAAACACAAAAATCAGCCAGGTGTGGTGGCGTGCGCCTGTAGTCCCAGCTCCTGGGGTGGTGGAGGCTGAGACAGGAGGATCACATGAGCCTTGGGAGGTAAAGGCTGCAGTGAGCCATGATTGTGCCAGTGCCCTCCAGGCTGGGTGACAAAATGAGACCTTGTCTCAAAACGAACAAAAAACCCTTGGCCGGGCACAGTGGCTCACGTCTGTAATCCCAGCACTTTGGGAGGCCGAGGCGGGTGGATCACCTGAGGTCAGCAGTTCGAGACCAGCCTGGTCAACATGGCAAAACCCTGTCATTACTAAAAATACAAAAATTAGCCAGGTGTGGAGGCACGTGCCTGTAGTCCCAGCTACTAGGGAGGCTGAGGCAGGAGAATGGCTTGAACCAGGGAGGCAGAGGTTGCAATGAGCTGAGATCGGGCCACGGCACTCCAGCCTGGGTGACAGCAAGACTTGGTCTCAAAAACAAAAAACAAAACAAAAAACCCTCAAGAGATCTTCATATGAAGACCTTAGCATGGCTGCGCGCAGTGGCTCACGCCTGTAATCCCAGCACTTTGGGAGGCGGAGGTGGGCAGATCACGAGGTCAAGAGATAGAGACCATCCTGGCCAACATGGTGAGACCCCGTCTCTACAAAAAATACAAAAATTAGCTGGGCATGGTGGCACGTGCCTGTAGTCCCAGCTACTCTGGAGGCTGAGGCAGGAGAATCACTCGAACCTGGGAGGCAGAGGTTGCAGTGAGCCGAGATCCTGCCACTGCACTCCAGCCTGGGCGACAGAGTGAGACTCCGTCTCAAAAAAACAAACAAAAATCCTTAGCATAACTTTTCCAGAAGAGCTGAATCTCATGTTGTACCATTTTTTAAAACACAGGCCTAAATCCTAAAGGCTATTTATCGGGTATAAAAGATGCTAAATCAAAAAACCAGATTTTAGGCCTGTGCAGTGGTTTACACCTGTAATCCCAGCACTTTGCGGGGCTGAGGTGGGAGGACTGCTTGAGCCCAGAAGTTTGAGACCAGCCTGAGCAACATGGCACAACCCTCATCTGTACAAAAAAAAACTAAAAACAAACAAACAAACAAAAAAACCAAGCCTGGTGGCATCTGCCTGTCGTCTCTGCTACTCAGGAGACCAAGACGGGAAGAGTGTTTGGGCCCAGGAGGTCAAGGCTGCAGTGAGCCATATTCATGCCATTACACTCCAGCCTAGGAAAAAGAGACAGACCCTATTTCAAAAACAAAATTTTTTTTTAAATTAACTCAAAATGGATCAAAGGCCTAAATGTAAGATCTAAAACTACAAAATACTGTGAAGCAAGCATAGGAGAAAAGCTTCATGACATTGAATTTGCAATAATTTATTGGATATGACACTAAAAGCACAGACAACAAAAGAAAATAATAGATAAAGTGAACTACATCAAAGTTGAAGACCACCAAATCAATAGAGTGAAAAGGCAATCTATGAAAAGGAAGAAAATATTTGCAGGTCATCTATCTGACAAGAGGTTAATATTCAGAATATATAATAAACTCTTACAGCTCAACAACGAAAAACAAACAGCCTGATTAATAAGTGGGCAAAGATCGCCTGAGGTCAGGAATTTGAGACCAGCCTGACCAACATGGTGAAACTCCATCACTACTAAAAATACAAAAAATTAGTGCACCGTTGAACTCCAGCCTGGGCGACAGAGCGAGACTATGTCTCAAAAACAAACAAACAGAAAATAAGTGTTGGTGAGGATGTGAAGAAATTAGAACTCTCTGAACTGTTGGTGGGAATATAATATGATGCAGCTGCTGTGAAAAACAGTATGCCCTATCCTCAGAAACTTAAAAATAGAATTGTCATATGACCTAGTAATTCCACTACTGGGTATATAACAAAAAAAACTGAAGACAGGGTCTCGAAGAGATATTTGTATACCCACATGCACAGCAGCATTATTCACAAAAGCCAAAAGGTAGAAGCAATTAAGTGTCCATCAGCAGATGAATAGATAAACAAAATGTAGTGTATACGTATGATGGAATGTTATTCACTTTTAAAAAGGAAAGAAATTCTGATACACATGCCACAACATGGATGAACCTTAAAGACATTACACTAAGTGAAATAAGCCAGACACAAAAGGACAAATATCACGATTCCACTTACATGAAATACCTAGAGTAGTCAAATTCACAGAGATAAAAAATAGACCAGTGGTTGCCAGGGGCTCTGGAATGGGGAGTTGTTATTTAATGATTATGGAGATTCAATTTAAGATTTAAAAAAAAAAGGCTGGTCTCGAACTCCTGACCTTGGGTGGTCCGCCCGCCTCGGCCTCCCAAGGTGCTGGTATTGCGGCATGAGCCACCGCGCCCAGCCCTCAGATCCTGGTTAATTTGACTAGATAAAGGAAAGAGGAGGCAGAAACCAACATTTTAGGAATCTGGGCTGCGCGTGGTGGCTTACGCCTGTGGTCTCTGCGCTTTGGGAGACCGAGGTGGGCGGATCACCTGGGGTCAGAAATTTGAACATGGGGAAACCCTGTCTCTACTAAAAATACAAAAATTCTCTCTCTCTCTCTCTTTCTTTCTGAGACGGTCTCCCTCTGTTGCCCAGGCTGGAATGCAGCGGCATAATCTCAGCTCACTGCAACCTCCCTGCCTCAGGCTCCCGTGATTCTCCTGCCTCGGCCTGCCGAATATCTGGGATTGCAGGCGCACATCACCACGCCTGGCTGGTTTTTGTATTTTTGGTGGAGACGGGGTTTCGCCGTGTTGGCCAGGCTGGTCTCCAACTCCTGACCTCCAGTGATCTGCCCGCCTCTGCCACCCGAAGTGCTGGGATTACAGACGGAGTCTCGCTCACTCAATGCTCAAAGTTGCCCAGGCTGGAGTGCAGTGGCTTGATCTCACACCTCCACCTCCCAGCCGCCTGCCTTGGCCTCCCAAAGTGCTGAGATTACAGCCTCTGCCCGGCCGCCACCCCGTCTAGGAAGTGAGGAGTGTCTCTGCCTGGCCGCCCATCGTCTGGGATGTGAGGAGCGCCTCTGCCCGGCCGCCCAGTCTGGGATGTGAGGAGCGCCTCTGCCCGGCCACCCCGTCTGGGAAGTGAGGAGCCCCTCTGCCCGGCCACCCCGTCTGGGAAGTGAGGAGCGCCTCTGCCTGGCCGCTGTGCAACCTTCCAAGTGTGAAGTGACAGCCTTCGTTGTAGAATGAATGAAGACACTGGCACTGATTATATAACACCTTGGCAGCTATCTCAAGTCGTTGATGGTGGAGGTATTGGAATTATAGAAGAAAGCAAACACACAAATTTGACTAAAGGCGATTTTGTGACTTCTATTGGCCCTGGCAAACCAAGGTTATTCTGGATGGAAATAGCCTTCAAAAGGTGATATGTATATGAACGTATCTGATTTTTTTTCCCCATATAATTCTTACTTTGTGCATTTGATATTCAGTTGTGTTTGCAATCATGGAAAAATAAAAGCATATAAAAAAAAGATTAAAAAAAAAAAAGGCCAGGAGGTGCTTCACGCCTGTAATACCAGCACTTTGAGAGGCTGAGACTATCTAAAAGGGAGGACACTCCTGTTAACAAAGATCTTTCAAGATTAAGGAAATCCCAGCACCTTGGGATGTTGAGGCAGGCAGATCACCTGAGGTCAGGAGTTCGAGACCAGCCTGGCCAACATGGTGAAACTCCATCTGTACTAAAAATACAAAAAATTAGCTGGGCGTGGCGGCGGGCGCCTGTAATCCCAGCTACTGGGGAGGCTGGGGCAGGACAATTGCTTGAACCTGGGAGGCAAAGGTCGCAGTGAGTTGAGATAGCGTCACTGCACTCCAGCCCAGGCAACAGTGAGACTCTGTCTCAAAAAAAAAAAAAAAGGCTGGGTGTGGTGGCTCACGCTTGTAATCCCAGCACTTTGGGAGGCCAAGGTGGGTGGATCACGAGGTCAGGAGATCAAGACCACGGTGAAACCCCGTCTCTACTAAAAATACAAAAAATTAGCCGGGCGTGGTGGTGGGCGCCTGTAGTCCCAGCTACTAGGAGAGGCTGAGGCAGGAGAATGGCGTGAACCTGGGAGGCGGAGCTTGCAGTGAGCCGAGATTGCGCCACTGCACTCCAGCCTGGGCGACAGAGCGAGACTCCGTCTCAAAAAAAAAAAAAAATCAAATTACAAATCATGTTCTGTGACACCACATTGGCTTGAACCCTCTCCTCCCTCCTCTCTTGCGTAGCATTTTACATGCACCCTCTTCCTCTCCAGCATTTCCAATCTCTCATCCTCTCTACTGGTTCCCTGTTTCTTTGCCTTTAAAACAGATTTTCCTAGATAGTAAGATTGGGGTGAAAAATATTTTAATAAATAAAAAAATAGATCTCCTTAATCTTTTTGTTTTTTGAGACAGACTTTCGCTCTTATTGCCCAGGGTGGAGTGCAGTGGGGCAATCTCAGCTCACTGCAACCTCTGCCTCCCAGGTTCAAGTGATTCTCCTGCCTCAGCCTCCCGAGTAGCTGGGATTTTAGGCATGCACCACCACGCCCAGCTAATTTTGTATTTTTAGTTGAGATGGGGTTTCATCACGTTGGTCAGGCTGGTCTTGAACTCCTGACCTCAGGTGATTTGCCTGCCTCAACATCCCAAGGTGCTGGGATTTCCTTAATCTTGAAAGATCTTTGTTAACAGGAATGTCCTCCCTTTTAGATAGTCTCACCTTCTCTTCACTATCAAACTTTTCGAATAGTCAAAATCTGGGTTCTGCCGGGCATGGTGGCTCACGCCTGTAATCCCAGCACTTTGGGAGGCCGAGGCGGGCAGATCAGGAGGTCAGGAGATCAAGACCATCCTGGCTAACACAGTGAAACCCCGTCTCTACTAAAAATACAAAAATTAGCCGGGCATGGTGGTGGGCGCCTATAGTCCCAGCTACTTGGGAGGCTGAGGCAGGAGAATGGCCTGAACCCTGGAGGTGGAGCTTGCAGTGAGCCGAGATCGCGCCACTGCACTCCAGCATGGGTGACAGAGTGAGACTCCCTCTCAAAAAAAAAAAAAAAAAAATCTGGGTTCTATAGAAGGTATTCTATCTCTTTAACCAGAAACCATGCTCTTTTCTCAGTCATTAACTTTAGCTGTGCTACTCTAGTTACCCAAAAGTTTACTACCTTTTAAATTTCTCTTTTCTTGACTCTCACAACTAAAATTTCCCTTTCCTTGGCTTCCACAACTAAACCCTTGTAAATCTTCTTTTAACTCCCAACCACTCCTCCTGTTCCCTATAATTCCCTCCACAAGCCTCTTTCTAACCCTTCATTGCAAGCTGTCCCCAGGGCTCAGTCCTTGGAATCATACTCTTCTATTTACACATTCTTTAAGAGGGCCTTGCCATTTTCATAGCCCCAACTACAGCCTTATAAGCAGGATGACTCTAAAATTTAGACTCAGTTCAAGAGTTAGTTCCAAGTTTATATCCTCTTACTGGAAATTGCCTGAAATGCCTAGCTGTCATTTCAAATTCAGCACAAATTACATATTTTTAGAGGTAGTATAAAACAGTTAAACTTTGACTTTTTTGGGGGGTTGGGGGCAGAGTTTCGCTCTTGTTCCCCCAAGCTGGAGTGCAATAGCGTGATCTTGGCTCACTGCAACCTCCACCTCCCGGGTTCAAGCAATTCTCATGCTTCAACTCCCTAGTAGCTGGGATTACAGGAGCACGCCACCACACCTGGCTAATTATGACATTTTTAGCAGAGGCGGGGTTTTACCATGTTAGCCAGGCTGGTCTTGAACTCCTGACCTCAGGTGATCCATCTGCCTCAGCCTCCCAAAGTGCTGGGAATACAGGAGTAAGCCAGGGCACCCAGCCTAAACTTTGACTTCTCTTCACCTGGTTAAATTCTATCATTCCTTCAGCTCAATCATCATCTTCTCAGGCAGACATTTCCAGACTCCAATTAGCCAATGTCCAAGCATCTCTCTTTCAAAGCTCTCACCATGGCTACGTCCTCCACTCGACCACGTCTTTTAGAAGGGGGAGCTGAGGGTATCATCATCACCACATTCCCAGCACCTACAATGAAGTTGCTGGCACACAGTAAATAATATTTATCCAAAATTTGTCAAACGAATGAACAAAAGCACTGTAAATTTTTCCTAGGTAAAGAGTCCCCATCAATCCCACTTCTATCTCCTTTACTACTAGTCTCCTTTGGCCCAAGTCTTTATTTTGAGGTCTCATTGTAACAGCAGTTTTCTCAGTGCCTTCAATTTTCCTCACTTCAATTCATAGTGCCCCAAGTAATTTCCTTAACTATTTCATCATGACATTCTCCTACCCAAGAATCTTTATAGACCTCCTAGTTCCCCCGAAAACAAAACTAAGTTAATACAGACATTTCAATGGAGGGCCAGATTTGACAAGAACAGTAATGCCAGCTGCTCAGGACCCTTCCCACTGGCCATGCACGACTTTGAAAAACACTGACTGTTTTCTTTGACTCTCCTTTATTCTCCTTGCAGACAATAATATGAACTTGGAAATGTTATTATTAATTGCATCATAAATGTCTAACATTAATTAACCAAGTTTCGTTAGCAATACATTTATAAACCATCTCTTAGGGTATCTTTTTTATAAAGCATGATTAATATTATTTACAACACTCTTACCAATTAGTTTCAGTCAGTTTCACTTTAGAAACCTATCCTTAAATCCTAGGGAGCTAAGTAAGCTATGAAGAGGCAAAGGCATAAGAATGACATAATGAACTCTGGGGACTTGGGGGAGAGGATAGGAAGTGGTTGAGGAATAAAAAAATCACACATTCGGGGCTGGGCACGGTGGCTCACGCCTGTAATCCCAGCACTTTGGGAGGCCGAGGCGGGTGGTCACGAGGTCAAGAGATCGAGACCACCCTGGCCAACATGGTGAAACCCCATCTCTACTAAAAATACAAAAATTAGCTGGGCATGGTGGCACGCGCCTGTAGTCCCAGCTACTTGGGAGGCTGAGGCAGGAGAATCTATTGAACCTGAGAGACGGAGGTTGCAGTGAGCTGAGATTGTGACACTGCACTCCAGCCTGGTGACAGAGTGAGACTTGTAAAAACACAAACAACAAAAAAACCCCTACACAGTGTACAATGCTTGAGTAATGGGTGCACCAAAATCTCAGAAATCACCACTAAAGAACTTATTCATGTAACCAAACACCACATGTTCCCCAAAAATCTACTGAAATAAAAAAATTTTTAAAACCCCATCTTTAAATCGCAGATTCAAAAACTCTTAAGTAAAATTGACCAGGCACAGTGACTCATGTCTGTAATCCCAATACTTTGGAAGGCCAAGGCAGGCAGATCATCTGAGCTCAGGAGTTCAAGGCCAGTCTGGCCAACATGGTGAAACCCCATCTCTACTAAAAATACAAAAAATTACCCGGGCGTGGTGGTGCACACCTGTAGTCCCAGCTACTTGGGAGACTGAGGCAGGAGAATCACTTGAACCCAGGAGGTGGAGGCTGCAGTGATCTGAGATTACGCCAGTGCACTGCAGCCTGGGCAACAGAGCGAGACTCTGTCTCAAAAAAATAAAAAACAGGCCAGGCATGGTGGCTCACACCTGCAATCCCAGCACTTTGGGAGGCTGAGATGGGCGGATCATGAGGTCATGAGATCGAAACCATCCTGGCTAACAGGGTGAAACCTCGTCTGTACTAAAACTACAAAAAAAATGAGCCGGCCAGGCGCGGTGGCTCACGCTTGTAATCCCAGCACTTTGGGAGGCCGAGGCGGGCAGATCACGAGGTCAGGAGATCGAGACCACGGTGAAACCCCGTCTGTACTAAAAATTCAAAAAACTAGCTGCGCGTGGTGGCGGGCGCCTGTAGTCCCAGCTACTCAGAGAGGCTGAGGCAGGAGAATGGCGTGAACCCGGGAGGTGGAGCTTGCAGTGAGCCGAGATTGCACCACTGCACTCCAGCCTGGGTGACAGAGCCTGAGACTCCGTCTCAAAAAAAAAAAAAAAAAAAAAAAAAAATGAGCCGAGCGTGGTAGTGTATGCCTGTAGTCCCAGCTACTCTGGAGGCTGAGGCAGGAGAATGGCGTGAACCCAGGGGGCAGAGCTTGCAGTGAGCCAAGATCACACCACTGTACTCCAGCCTGGGTGACAGAGCCTGAGACTCCGTCTCAAAAAAAAAAAAAAAAAAAAAAAGCCTCTAAGTAAAATTTTGACAAATAAAGTTTAGTTATCTAAAGTAAGATTTGGCAGGATGAGGTGGCTCACGCCTGTAATGTCAACACTTTGGGAGGCCAAGGCGGGTAGACCACTTGAGGTCAGGAGTTCGAGACCAGCCTGGCCAATATGATAAAACCCTGTCTCTACTGAAAATACAAAAATTAGCCAGGTGTAGTGGCGGGTGCCTGTAATCCCAGCTACTTGGGGGGCTGAGGCAGGAGAACTGCTTGAACCTGGGAGGCAAAGGTTGTAGTGAGCCGAGATCACACCACTGCACTCTAGCCTGGGCAATACAGCAAGACTCTTGTCTCGAAAAAAAAAAAAAAAAAAAAAAAGAACAGGTGGTAAACAGGGTGAATCTTATGGTAAGTGAATTTCATCTCAATGAGTTAGAGAGAGCTGATAAGGAAAAAAACAAACAAACAAAAAAAAGGCAAGGCCCTAGGAAATGAATGGAACCACAAGATAAAAGGAACCTGGGTCTCTGGATCACCAGATGACTGGATCACAGTCCCCCACAACTTCTCTTGTGTTCAACCACTGATATTTTTGGGTTTTTTATGGAAGTTAGTTTTGTCCTAATTAGTACATGAACTGAAAGGAAATCTTTTATCTTGTACACTGGTAAACGGCTTATTATTAGCTCAACTCAGTTACAAGACAAGTTGACCTTCTTGACACACAATGAAATTATATGATGCTAAAATATTTTTCCATTGGGCAATGGAAAAATAATTTTTTTTTTGAGACAGGGTCTCACTCTGTCACCCAAGCTGGAGTGCAGTGGCACAATCATAACTCACTGCAGCCTCAATCTCCTCAGCTCAAACAATCCTCTCACCTCAGCCTCCAGAGCAGCTGGGACTACAGGAGCCTGCCACCACGCCTGGCTAATTTTTTTGTTTTAATCAAGTCAGAACTTTGGATCAAAATACACACACATTTGTAATTCTAATTTTTTTTTTTTTTTTGAAATGTAGTCTCGCTATTGTTGCCCAGGCTAGAGTGCAGTGGTGTGATCTCAGCTAACTGCAACCTCCTCTGCCTGGGTTAGCTAACTGCAACCTCCGCTTCCTGGGTTCAAGCAATTCTGCCTCAGCCTACCAAGTAGCTGGGATTACAGCAGCCCACCATCATGCCTGCTAATTTTTGTATTATCAGTAGAGATGGGGTTTCACTATGTTTGTCAGGCTGGTCTTAACTCCTGACCTCAGGTGATCTGCCCGCCTCAGCCTCCCAAAGTGCTGAGATTACAGGCGTGAGACACAGCGCCTGGCCTTATTAATCTCTCTTTCTAACAAATTCTCCCCATTCCTTCCCACATTTAATATGTCAGAAGTTAAAATCCAAGAAGAAATGATTTCTACTTCTACTCATGAGGATTAACTACTATGGAAACTATCTCCCTTACTCCCATTGTAAATGAGACACAACATATGAAGTAACCTGCAGTCACTGGACAACAGGCAGCATTAACTATCATACCTGAGAGAAGGTAACAAACCACGTGAGCCGATGATTATCTAGCTTACTGTATGGAAGTGGCTTCCAGGCTGCAACACAGGGAGAGGGAACCCAAACGGAATTGGATGGTCTTGCTGAAAGGAGGAGAGAAATTAAACTTTAGGGTATCTAAAGCAGCTAGAATTTGCAAGATTTGAATACTGGAACCAAGAAAGAGTGAGAACAGAGAAAGAGTTCTGTACTGAGAATGGTCACAGGAGATCTGTAGAGGGATCCCCTTGAATCTAATAAAAAATTACCACACTTGTAAAGCAGGAACATGACTAATAACAAAACTTAATCAATAGAAAAAGATCAAGAAATGACAGAGATTATGGAATTAGCACATGAGGACCTTAAACAGCTATTACGGCTGGGAGCGGTGGCTCACGCCTGTAATCCCAGCATTTCGGGAGGCCGAGGTGGGCGATCACGAGGTGGAGATCAAGACCATCCTGGCTAACACAGTGAAACCCCGTCTCCACTAAAAATAGAAAAATTAGCTGGGCATTGTGGCACGTGCCTGTAGTCCCAGCTATTCGGGAGGCTGAGGCAGGAGAATTGCTTGAACCTGGGAGGTGGAGGTTGCAGTGAGCCGAGACTGCGCCACTGCACTCCAGCCTGGTGACAGAGCGAGACTCTGTCTTCAAAAAAGAAAAACAAAAAAGTCAGCTATTACAAGTACACTAAAGGGCGTAAAGAAAAACATGAACATAATGGATAATTGAATATATAAATAAAAGACCCAAATCAAACGTCTATAGGTGAAATACATTTAAAATACAAAATTCACTGGATGGTATTAATAGCTGACTGAAAACTACAGAAGAAAACATCAGTGAACCTGAAGATACAGCAATAGCAATTATCCAAAATGAAACACAGAGAGAAAAAAAACAGGGGGAGGGTTGGTGGGAGGATTAAAAACAGAGCCCACCTGTGGGACAATAGCAATCAATTTAACCTACATAAGATTAGAGCCCAGGAGAGAAAGAGGGACAAAAAACCTGTGTGAAGAGATGGTGGGCAAATAGTATGTGATCAAATATTTGTTGATGGATTTAAATAAAAATGGTAGGGGCATAAAAATATAAAAAACAATAGCATGAAAATATGTTATCTATGTAAATGTGAAAAATAACAGGGAAGCAATGTGGTAACATGGAAAGGCAGAGCCTCTGAATTTTAAAAGACTTGGATTTGAATTTAAGCTCTGTTTCTTTCTTTTTTTTTTTTGAGACAGGGTCTCACTCTGATGTCCAGGTTACTCATTCTGTTGCCACTGTAGCCTCGACTTCCCAGGCTCAGGTGATGCTCCCACCTCAGCCTCATGAGTAGCCAGGACTACAGGCTCTCACCACCACATTGGCTAATTTTTGGATGTTTTGTAGAGATGAGGTTTTGCCATGTTGCCCAGGCTGATCTCAAACGCTTAGGCTCAGGAAATCCACCTGCCTTAGCCTCCCAAAGTGCTCGGATTACAGACATGAGCCACCATGCTCAGCCTGTTCTTAATACTATGTGACTTGGGCAAATAAAAATCTATCTGATTCGTGGTTTTTTATCTGTAAAATAAGTCTGATACCTGTCATATCTACCACACGTGGTTATTAAGAGCTACAAATAAGATTAAAAGGGTTCCATAAACTGAAAGCTAAATAGCAACTTGACTAAGAATAATTAAAAATTTAGGGAAAAGGTTGTTAGACCAATATCCATTTTTTTTTTTTAATCAAATGTATTTGGTGAGTGGCCGGGCGTGGTGGCTCATGCTTGTAATCCCAGCACTTTGGGAGGCCGAGGTGGGTGGATAACTTGAGGTCAGGAGTTCGAGACCAGCCTGGCCAACATGGTGAAACCCCGTCTCTACAAAAAGTACAAAAAAAAAAAATTAGACAGGCGTGGTAGTGTGCACCTGTAATCCCAGTTACTCGAGAGGCTGAGGCAGGAGAATCACTTGAACCCAGGAGGCGAAGGTTGCAGTGAGCACTCGCACTTCAGTGCACTCGCACTTCAGCCTGGGTGACAGAGTGAAACTCTGTCTCAAAAAAAAAAAGAACAATTATGTTAAACCATATGAAAATGTTTTTATAAGTCAAATATGATGAAATATTGGTAATTTCTTACAGTTCAATCTAACAAAAATGAAGGAAGAAAACAATGCCTAAAGCAGACCTAGCTGGCGGGGGAAGAGAAGCAGTGGGCTGTGCTGAGGGAAGGGCACTGGGAAATATTTTGGTGCAGCAAATTCCCAAGTCACTGAATATAAAATATTTTCCCCAAAATAACACTTACATATAAGCCCTGTAAACTCTGAAGCTGTAACTCTGTACTCTCCAGAAGCCCATACCACTACACTATTTATTTGTGGGCGTGGGGCAGCAAGATGTGTATGGAGCCAGTGTGAAGGAGAGGCAAGCAGGCTGAGAATCTGGGCTAAAGAATGAGAATTTCCACAAGAGGAAGGGAAGTACACCAATGTCTTCTGACTTCTGCTTTCAGTGCCCTAATTTCTCCTATTTCACATATACTTTCAAGTTGAAAATGAAAGTATACCAACAGTAAAAATTCTCGGCCGAGCATGGTGGTACACGCCTGTGGTCCCAGCTGCTCAGCAGGCTGAGGCAGGAGAATTGCTTGAACAGGGGAAGCAGAGGTTGCAGTGAGCCGAAATCCAGCCACTGCACTCCAGCCTACGTGACAGAGTGAGATTCTGTCTCATAAATAAATAAATAAATAAATAATAATAAAAGTATACCAATAATACAAATTCTTGAAACTTCATTTTTTTTTTTTTTTTTTTGAGACGGAGTCTAGCTCTGTAGCCCAGGCTGGAGTGCAGTGGCACGATCTCTGCAAGCTCCGCCTCCCGGGTTCATGCCATTCTCCTGCCTCAGCCTTCCGAGTAGCTGGGACTACAGGCGCAGGCCACCATGCCCAGCTAAGTTTTTTGTATTTTTTAGTAGAGACAGGATTTCACCGTGTTAGCCAAGATGGTCTTATCTCCTGATCTCGTGATCCGCCCACCTCGGCCTCCCAAAATACTGGGATTACAGGCGTGAGCCACTGTGCCTAGCTGATATTTTTCTTTTTTTACCATTATAAGAAGTTTCAGCCCAGGTGCCATGGCTCACGCTTGTAATCCCCCAGCACTTTGGGAGGCCAAGGCAGGCGGATCACCTGATGTCGGGAGTTCGAGACCAGCCTGACCAACATGGAGAAACCCCGTCTCTACTAAAAATACAAAAAAAATTAGCTGGGCGTAGTGGTGGGTGCCTGTAGTCCCAGCTACTCAGGAGGCTGAGGCAGGAGAATGGTGTGAATACGCGAGGTGGAGCTTGCAGTGAGCCGAGATCGCGCCACTGCACTCCAGCCTGGGAAACTGAGCGAGACTCTGTCTCAAAAAAAAAAAAAAATTAGCCAGGCATGGTGGCACATGCTTGTAAGCCCAGCTACTCGGGAGGCTGAGGCAGGAGAATCGCTTGAACCTGGGAGGCAGAGGCTGCAGTGAGCCAGGATCACATCATTGCACTTCAGCCTGGGCAATAAGAGTGAAACTGCTCCCCCCACCCAAAAAAAAAAGAAGAAGAAGAAGAAGAAAAGCATCACCACCACCAGACACACTAAAAGCTGCTATCAATACACATAATAGGTTCTAATAAACCTACCAAACTCAGAGTTTTAAAATGAAATTGTGTCAAAGGAGGGCCTTTCTTGTTAAAAAAAAAAATTAAAATATAAAAATATGAAAATGAAATTGTGGATTTTCAACTATTTCAAAACTCTGCTGCCTAGTTACTTCTGAAAGAAGACTTACCGGGCCGGATGCCGTGGCTCACACCTGTAATCCCAGCACTTTGGGAGGCCAAGGTGGGCGGATCATGAGGTCAGGAGTTTGAGACCAGCCTAGCCAACATAGTGAAACCCCGTCTCTACTAAAAATACAAAAAATTAGCCGGGCGAGGTGGTGGGCGCCTGTAGTCCCAGCTACTCGGGAGGCTGAGGCAGGAGAATGGCGTGAACCCCTGGGGGGCGGAGGCTGCAGTGAGCCGAGATCGCACCACTGCACTCCAGCCTGGGCGACAGCGAGACTCTGTCTCAAAAAAACAAAGAACAAAAAACAAAAATTAGCTGGATATGTTGGCATGCGCCTGTAGTCCCAGCTACTCGGGAGGCTGAGGCAGAAGAATCACTTGAACCCAGGAGGCGGAGGCTGCAGTGAACCAAGATCCTGCCACTGCACTCCAGCCTGGGTAACAAAGCAAGACTCCATCTCCAAAAAAAAAAAAAAAAAAGGCCTGGCACGGTGGCTCACGCCTGTAATCCCAGCACTTTGGGAGGCTGAGGCAGATGGATCACAAGGTCAGGAGATCAAGACCATCCTGGCTAACATGGTGAACTCCCATCTCTACTAAAAATACAAAAAATTAGCTCGGCGTGGTGGTGGGCGCCTGTAGTCCCAGCTACTTGGGAGGCTGAGGCAGGAGAATGGCGTGAACCCGGGAGGCAGAGCTTGCAGTGAGCCGAGATTGTGCCACTACACTCCAGCATGGGCGACAGAGCGAGACTCCATCTCAAAAAAAAAAAAAAAGACTTACAAACCAAAAATTATTTGCGCTGTCCTTAATGTATAGCTAAGTTTAGTATTTATACCTTAGTATTACAGACTGTTTCACAGGCCAGAGGAATGTTCCAACCTTGGCAATATGAGAGCAAAAGGCCTTACATATTACTTTCCCTCTGAAAAGTCACCATTGGCCGGGCGCGGTGGCTCAAGCTTGTAATCCCAGCACTTTGGGAGGCCGAGGCAGGCGGATCACGAGGTCAGGAGATCGAGACCATCCTGGCTAACATGGTGAAACCCCGTCTCTACTAAAAATACAAAAAAATTAGCCAGGCGTGTTGGTGGGCGCCTGTAGTCCCAGCTACTCGGGAGGCTGAGGCAGGAGAATGGCATGAACCAGGGAGGCGGAGCTTGCAGTGAGCTGAGATGCGCCACTGCACTCCAGCCTGGGGGACGGAGCAAGACTCTGTCTCAAAAAAAAAAAAAAAAAAAAAAGAAAAGTCACCATCTTTCAGAAAAATTTCTGTAATTTTTGAATTTATCTGGTTTTATACAGGGAAAGAAGTAGTCTTCTGAACTATTCTTTTTCCCCTTATACGTGACAGCAGAGTTTTCCTTTGATAGGCAGTATTCCAAATTTGGCAGAACATAATTCCTTTACCCAGAGGACTTACCCCTTCATAGGATACACATTTAAATACCATGCATGTATGTATGTATGTAGAGTTGGGGTCTCACCATCTTGCCAAACTGGTCTCAAACTTCTGGCTTATGTGATCTGCCACCTTGGCCACCTAAAGTGCTGGGGCGTGGGCCACCGTGCCTGGCCTTCTGTATTTTATTTACTGATTGATTGATTGAGATGGAGTCTTGCTCTGTCACCCAGGCTGGAGTGCAATAGAGCGATCTTGGCTCACTGCAAACTCCGCCTCCTGGGTTCAAGCAATTCTCCTGCCTCAGCCTCCTGAGTAGCTGGGATTATGGGCGCATGCCACCACACCTTGCTGATTTTTGTATTTTTAGTAGAGACAGGGTTTCCCCATGTTGCCTAGGCTGTTCTTGAATTCCTGACCTCAGGTGATCCACCCGCCTTGGCCTCCCCAAGTGCTGAGAGCCACTGCACCCGGACTGTTTATATAAATGTTCTTGACCTTATTCCAAAGCTTTATTGAAGAAGCTTTGGAAGGATTATATAAAGGGTGTGAAGCATTCCAGTTTATTTCACACTTCTCTTAAGGCAGCGAACAAAAAGCATTATCTTGAATGATCTCACCTACAACAACAAAGGGGAAAGGGAAGACCATTTATAAATAAGAAAACTGAAGGTTTGAGAGATTAATTTGCCCAACGTCATAATAACTGGTAAGTGAGCTAGGGTTTGAATCCAAGACTGCAGCTCCAAAGCCCATTCTATTTTTCCATTTACCACAATGCTTTTCCTCTCTTCACAAGCTTCACATGACTATAGGACCTTATCTCTTCTGATTTTACTTCATATATAATAGGTGTGTCCTCAGTAAATGGCTGCTATCGTTTGAATATGTCCCCCAAAGTTCATGTGTTGGAAACTTAATCCCCAATACAGGTGTTGAGAGATGGGACCTTTAAGAGGTGACTAAGTCATAAGAGCACTGGCCTCATGAATGGATTAATGCCCTTATCTCCGTTATCCTGGGAGTGGGGTTCTGATAAAAGGATGAGTTCTGCACATTCCTTGTGCAAGCCCACCCTTCCTCTTGCATTCTCTTGCCCTTCCACATTCTGCCATGGGATGATGCAGCAAGCTGGCCCTCACTAGATATGGCCTCTCAATCTTGGACTTCCCAACCTCCAGAACCATGAGCCAAATAAATATTTCTTTATAAATTACCCAGTCCTGGGTATTCTGTTATAGCAACACAAAATGGACTCAATGGCACTAATTAACAGATGGCATGATATTTGTTAATGATTAAAATTCTCTATTACACCCCTTTCTGCATCGTTGAAGTTACTGTCTACTTCATGCTGTTTATCACATTACAGAGCTGATACGGCCAGTGCAAGAATTTTGAGAGTTCTGTTAAATGACTTGCAGGGCAGTCTTTATAGTTTAAACTTAAATTACAAGTGAAGTACCAGAGCTTTTTTTTTTTTTTTTTTGGGAGACAGTTTCACTCGTCACCAAGGCTGGAGTGCAATAACACGATCTCGGCTCACTGCAACCTCCACCTCCTGGGTTCAAGCGATTCTCCTGCCTCAGCCTCCTGAGTAGCTGGGATTACAGGCATGTGTCACCATGCCTAGATAATTTTTGTATTTTTAGTAGAGATGGGGTTTCACCACGTTGGCCAGGCTGGTCTCAAACTCCTGACCTCAGGTGATCTGCCCGCCTCGGCCTCGCAAAGTGCTGGGATTACAGGTGTGAGCCACCACACCTGGCCAGTACCAGAGCATTTTTAACATAATTTCTTTTGCTGTCATTTGTTTAAAATTTGTATTTCAATTGATTTAAAACTTATATTCATATTCTCCTGGTTAATTTTACTCACCTACCATTTCACTTCATTGTTTATCATGCTTATGATTTTAAATAAGTATAACATTTTTATTTTTTTTTGTTGTTGTTGTTGTTTTGAGACAGAGTCTCAATGTTGCCCAGGCTAGAGTGCAATGGCACGATCTTGGCTCACTGCAACCTCTGCCTCCCAGGTTCAAGCAATTCTCCTGCCTCAGCCTCCTGAGTAGCTGGGTTACAGGCATGCGCCACCACGTCTGGCTAATTTTTGTATTGTTAGTAGAGATGGGATTTCGACATGTTAGCTAGGCTGGTCTCGAACCCCTGACCTCAGGTGATCCGACCACCTCAGCCTCCCAAAGTGCTAGGATTACAGGTGTGAGCCACCGTGCCCAGCCTATCACATTTATTTTTTAAAGAAACACAAAAATATTTTAAGAATTTGTTTTATTTCACAAGTGTACAGATCCAGGATTCAAGTCAGCACCCATTTTTACTATGATTCACCCTATCAAGAATTATAGGTGTTATTCAAGCCTTTAATAGGAAAATGTACAGGTCCTGTAAATATCACACATTCAGTCAAACAAAATTTTCTGATTTCAGTAAAATTATTAAATCTGAATGACTACAGATGCCTGGTTCTCTTAAGTCATTGTTTTTAGATTCCAGTCCACACTCCTTGTTCCTTCACACTCTATTTTAATGCAGATACAAAGGGTAGTACTGGCACAGTTCTGAGGGCCATCACTTAGGATCCTTTCTTAAGTTTCAAATCTATCTAAAGCAACCAAATTAAGATGAGTCACTGACTGACCTCTAGTTTTATCAGAGTATTGTTCTCAAGTTGAAGGAGCTAAAGCACCCCTTACAACTCATAAATTAGGCATTCTGAAGATGAAATCTACTCATGAACAAGATTAGGAGGCTTTTGTTTCGTTTTGTTTTTGAGACAGACTCTCACTCTGTTGCCCAGGCTGGAGTGCAGTGACCCAATCTCAGCTCACTGAAACCTCCGCCTCCCGGGATCAAGCGATCCTCCAGCCTCAGCCTCCGTAGCAGCTGGGACTACAAGTGTGCGCCACCACGCACAGGGTAATTTTCGTATGTTTAGTAGAGATGGAGTTTCACCATATTGGCCAGGCTGGTTTTGAACTCTGGACCTCAGGGGATCCGCCCACCTCAGGCTTCCAAATTGCTGGGATTACAAGTGTAAGCCACTGCTTCCGGCCTCAGAGGCATTTTAAAGCAGCTCAACATGGTTTGACCATGTTGGCCAGGCTTGTCTCAAACTGCTGACCTCAGGTGATCCACCTGCCTTAGCCCCCCAAAGTGCTGGGATTACAGGCATGAGCAACCACGCCCGGCCCACAATAAATTTTTTTTTTTTTGAAACAGAGTCTCGCTCTGTTGCCCAGGCTGGAGTGCAGTGGCATGATCTCAAAATGCGTACACTTTGAAGGGGTAAATCCTCTGGGTAAAGGAATTAAGTTCTGCCAAATTTAGAATACTGCCTATCAAATCAAACCATGTTGATTTAAGGCCGGCGCGGTGGCTCACGCCTGTAATCCCAACACTTTGGGAGGCAGAGGCAGGCAGATCATGAGGTCAGGAGATCAAGACCATCCTGGCTAACACAGTGAAACCTCGTCCCTACTAAAAATACAACAAGTTAGCCGGGCGTGGTGGCGGGCACCTGTAGTCCCAGCTACTCAGGGGGCTGAGGCAGGAGAAGGGCATGAACCCAGGAGGCGGAGCTTGCAGTGAGCCGAGATCGCGCCACTGCACTCCAGCCTGGGCAACACAGCAAGACTCTGTCTCAAAAAAAAAAAAAAAATTTTTTTAAATTAACATGAACCACCAATTTAAGAAGAATTAAAAAGTACTGAAGGGCTCTGGGTGCGGTGGCTCACGCCTATAATCCCAGCACTTTGGGAGGCCGAGGCGGGCAGATCACAAGGTCAGGAGATGGAGACCATCCTGGCTAACACATTGAAACCTGGTCTCTACTAAACATACAAAAAATTAGCCGGTCTTGGTGGTGGGCGCCTGTAGTCCCAGCTACTCTGGAGGCTGAAGCAGGAGAATGGCATGAACCCAGGAGGCGGAGCTTGCAGTCAGCCGAGATCGCGCCACTGCACTCTCGCCTGGGCGACAGAGCAAGACTCTGTCTCAAAAAAAAAGTACTGAAGGGCTTTTTTTTCTGATTCTCCCAACCATTTCCTCTACTATACACATACAGCATTTAATTTATTCTTCTCTTATAACATTTATTACTTTAAAACTTGTATTATGGTTTTCAGTAAAGACATCTTTTTCTTCTAGATCAGTGCTATTCATAAGAACTATATGAGACACATATATAATTTTATGTTTTCTAGTAGTCATTTATTTTTAAAAAGTAAAATTGATTTTATAATTTATTATTTAACCCAATATATTGACTTTTTTTTAAGACATAAACAATATAAAAATTATCGGGCCGGGCGCAGTGGCTCACGCTTGTAATCCCAGCACTCTGGGAGGCCGAGGCAGGAGGATCACCTGAGGTCAGGAGTTCGAGATCAGCCTGGCCAACATGGCGAAACCCCATCTCTATTAAAAATACAAAATTTGCCAGCCATGGTGCCACATGCCCGTAATCCCAGCCACTTGGGAGGCCGAGGCAGGAGAAGTGCTTGAACCTGAGAGGCAGAGGTTGCCCCTTATACGTGAGAGTGGAGTTTTCCTTTGATAGGCAGTATTCCAAATTTGGCAGAACTTAATTCCTTTACCGAGAGGATTTACCCCTTCAAAGTGTACACATTTTGAGATCATGCCACTCCACTCCAGCCTGGGCAACAGAGCGAGACTCGGTCTCAAAAAAAAAAAAAAAAAAAAAAAATTATCGTGGGCCGGGTGCGGTTGCTCATACCTGTAATCCCAGCACTTTGGGGGGCTAAGGCGGGTGGATCACCTGAGGTCAGCAGTTCGAGACAAGCCTGGCCAACATGGTCAAACCCCTTCTCTACTAAAAATACAAAAATTAGCCAGAAGTGGTGGCGTGTGCCTGTAAACCAAGCTACTCGGGAAGCTGAGGCAGGAGAATTGCTTGAACTCGGGAGGCAGAGGTTGCAGTGAGCCAAAATCGTGCCATTGCACTCCAGGCTGGGCCACAAGAGACTCCACCTCAAAAAAAAAAAATTATTGTGATATACATCCTTTTGGTACTAAATCTTCAAAATCAAATGTGTATTTTATACTTACAGCACATCTCAATTCAAACAGGCCATGTTTCAACTGTTCACTAGCTGCACATAGCTGGTGACTGCCACAGTAGACAATGCAGTCCTAGGTTACTTATGCCTTAGGGACGGGGGGAAAAATGAGCTATCACACAGCTAGACTGACTTGTTTTCAAATCTTGATTCCACTACTTACAAGCCCTGAGGCAAGCTATTTAGAACCAGTTTTCTCACTAAAAATAATAGCATGTAATAGGCTGGGTACAGTGGCACATGCCTGTAACTCCAGCACTCTGGGAGGCCAAGGCAGGAGGACTGCTTGAACTCAAGAGTTGGAGGCCACCCTGGACAACAGAGTGAGACCTCATCTCTACAAAAAAAAAACTTTTAAAATTAACCAAGTATGGTCACCAAGGAGGAGATACCCAGGAGGCTGAGGTGGGATGATCACTTGTGCTCGGGAGGCAGAGGCTGCACTGAGTCATGATCATGCCACTGCACTGCAGCCTGGGCAACAGAGTGAGACCTCGTCTCAAAACAAACAAACAAACAAACAAACAAAAACTCACCAGGCACAGTGGCTCACGTCTGTAATCCCAGCACTTTGGGAGGCCGAGGTGGGAGGATCACCAGGTCAAGAGATCAAGACCAGCATGTCCAACATGGCGCAACCCCGTCTCCACTAAAAATATAAAAATTACCTGGGCGTGGTGGGGTGTGCCTATAGTCCCAGCTACTCAGGAGGCTGAGGCAGGAGAATTGCTTGAACCCGGGAGGCGGAGGTTGCAGTGAGCTGAGATCATGCCACTGCCCTCCAGCCTGGACTACAGAGTGAGACTCCATCTCAAAAAAAAAAAAAAGAAAAAGAAAAAAGGAAAAAAAAGCTCTGGTGATAGAAGGTGGTGCAAGCAGATCACCTGAGGTCAGGAGTTCAAGATCAGCCTGGCCAACATGGCGAAACCCTGCCTCTACTAAAAAAACAAAAATTAGCCAGGCGCGGTGGCTCACGCCTGTAATCCCAATACTTTGGGAGGCCGAGGCGGGCGGATAACGAGGTCAGGAGATTGAGACCATCCTGTCTAACACGGTGAAATCCCATCTCTACTAAAAAATACAAAAAATTAGCTGGGCACAGTGGCGGGCGCCTGTAGGCCCAGCTACTCGGCAGGCTGAGGCAGAAGAATGGTGTGAACCCAGGAGGTGGAGCTTGCAGTGAGCTGAGATCGTGCCACTGCACTCCAGCCTGGGCGACAGAGTGAGACTCTGTCTCAAAAAAAAAAAAAAAAAAAAAAAAAAAAATTAGCTGGACATGGTGGTGTGTACCTGTAGTCCTCGCTACTCAGGAGGCTGAGGCAGGAGAATCGCTTGAACCCGGGAGGCAGAGACTACAGTGAGCTGAGATCACACCACTGCACTCCAGCCTGGGCGTCAGAGCAAGACTCTGTCTCGAAAACAAAATCAAACAAACAAACAAAATCAAACAAACAAAATCAATAATAATAATAGTAAAACATCTCTCATAAGATTAAATGAGATAACGCCTAGAAAGCATCCGGTCCCTCAGGACAGGGCACACAGAAAACCCTCAGTAAATGCTACCCATTATTAGTAGCAGTAGTATACTTGAACACTGAGCAGTGTCTTGTACACAGGTTTCAATAAATGTTTGCTGAAAGAAGAAAAATTGGCCGGGCACTGTGGCTCACGCCTATAATCCCAGCACTTTGGGAGGCCAAGGTGGGCGGATCACGAGGTCAAGAGATCAAGACCATCCTGGCCAACATGGTGAAATCCCGTCTCTACTAAAAATACAAAAAATTAGCCGGGCGTGATGGCGGGCACCTGTAGTCCCAGCTACTGGGGAGGCTGAGGAAGAAGAATCACTTGAACCCAGGAGGTGGAGGTTGCCGTGAGCCGAGATCGCACCACTGCACTCCAGCCTTGCGACAGAACGAGACTCCGTCTCAAAAAAAAAAAAAGAAAAATTAATTTACATGATAGCTTATAAGCCATTTTAATTGCTGCTTTTAAAAATATATAAATAGGGCTGGGTGCAGTGGCTCACACCTGTAATCCCAACACTTTGGGAGATTGAAGTGGGTGGATCGCCTGAGGTCAGGAGTTCGAGACCAGCCTGGCCAACATGGTGAAACCTCGTCTCTACTAAAAATACAAAAATTAGCCGGGTGCGGTGGCAAGTGCCTATAATCCCAGCTACTCTGGACGCTGAGGCAGGAGAATGGCTTGAACCCGAGAGGTGGACGCTGCAGTGAGTCGAGATCATTCCACTTCACTCCAGCCTGAGCAAGAGCGAAACTCCACCTCAAAACAACAAGTATATATATATATATAAATAACTTATATAAAGAGATTTTTGTTATTGTTCCTGGGTAAATTTGTTTTGAACACACTAGGAGAAATGTACAAAAGAGAAATACAGCATCTCATCTTTTGGACTGTTCAAGTATTTTGTTTCCTTCTACAGAACAATGAATTATTAAGCAACTATATACTGTAAAGCATTCTCATCAAGAGATTTCTTAAAAAGTATTTGCCATAAATGACAATGCTACTTTACAGGTAATTCTCAATTATCTGCTGGAATATTTTTATCTCAGGTAGGGATAAGAACATCCCATTTCTGGACTTTACTTGGAGAACCAGCTAGAGGTGAATATATGACCCTTTATGACCCGGACTGAAAACATTTTCAAGTTCTCTATTTCGGTCAATAGAGTCCCTTTAATAATTCCCCAAAGTGCCAGGCGCGGTGGCTCACGCTTGTAATCCTAGCACTTTGGGAGGCCGAGGCGGGCGGATCACGAGGTCAGGAGATCGAGACCACGGTGAAACTCTGTCTCTAATAAAAAATACAAAAAATTAGCCAGGCGTGGTGGCAGGCGCCTGTAGTCCCAGCTACTCAGAGAGGCTGAGGCAGAATGGCGTGAACCCGGGAGGCGGAGCTTGCAGTGAGCCGAGATTGCGCCACTGCACTCCAGCCTGGGCGACAGAGCAAGACTCCGTCTCAAAAAAAATAAATAAATAAAATAATTCCCCAAAGCATCTCCCCTTTCCACCTGTGCTACGACTCTCTTGCACACATTTTGTATTCCCACAAATCACAAAATCACAAAGCACCAGAGCTGGAAGAATCTTAAGAGATAATCCAAGGCCAGGAGTGGTGGCTCATGCCTGTAATCCCAACACTTTGGGAGGCCGAGGAGGGTGGGATTACCTGAGGTCAGGAGTTCAAGACCAGCCTGGCCAACATGGTGAAAACCCGTCTCTATTAAAAATATAAAAATTAGCCAGGCCTCGGCCGGACGCAGTGGCTCATGCCTGTCATCCCAGCACTTTGGGAAGCCAAGGCGGGCGGATCACGAGGTCAGGAGATCGAGACCATCCTGGCCAACATGGTGAAACCCCGTCTCTACTAAAAATACAAAAAATTAGCCGGGTGTGCTGGCGGGCGCCTATAGTCCCAGCTACTCGGGAGGCTGAGGCAGGAGAATGGCGTGAACCCAGGAGGCGGAGCTTGCAGTGAGCCGAGATCACGCCACTGCACTCCAGCCTGGGTGACAGAGCCAGACTCCGTCTCAAAAAAAAAAATTAGCCAGGCATGGTGGCTGGCGCCTGTAATCCCTGCTACTAGAGAGGCGGAGGCAGGAGAATTGCTTGAATACAGGAGGCAAAGGTTGCAGTGAGGTGAGATCGCACCACTGCACTCCAGCCTGGGTGACAGTGCGAGACTCCGTCTTAACCAAAAGCAAAACAAAACAAAAAAAAACAACAGAGAAAGATGATCCAGTGTTAGTGCTTTCTGAAGCATGTGCTATTGGTAATATGCAAGATGATTTCAGGTGGTATGTGTTGGTACTGTATATTTTATAGTCATATATTTAGTTTCATATACATTAGAGAAGTATACCTAGCACATCAAATTCATGAGTTCATGTATATCTCCGCTCAGAACAAGGCTAAGTAGTGTTGTGTACCTATAGTCCCAGCTACTAAGGAGGCTGAAGTGGGAAGAGAGCTTGAGCCCAGGACTTTGAGGTTGCAGTGAGCCATGAACATGCCACTGCACTCCAGCCAGCCTGGGAGATAGAGCAAGACTCTCAAAGAAAAGAAAGAACAAGGACAAAGCTAAATGAGACAGCCTTGCTTAAGAAAAGAGGCCGGGTGCAGTGGTTTGTACCTGTAATCCTAGCACTTTGGGAGGCCAAGACAGGCAGATCACTTGATGTCAGAGGTTCAAGACTAGCCTGGCCAATATGGCGAAACCCCCGTTTTACTAAAAATACAAAAATTAGCCGGATATGGTAGCGCATGTCTGCAGTCCCAGATACTCCGGAGGCTGAGGCAGGAAAATCACTTGAACCCAGGAGGCAGAGATTGCAGTGAGCCAAGAATACGCCACTGCACTCCAATCTGGGCGACTGAGAGAGATTCTACCTCAAAAAAAAAAGAAAAAAAAAAAAAAAAGCAGTGATAGAAATTTCAAGCTAAGAATAGCAGAGCTGGGTTCCACCCAAATCTAAATCCTAATTTTGTGATTATTTCACTGCCCTAAAATAATTTACTATCTGTATGACATCAAGTGATTAACACTCTCTTATATAATCGCTTCTTGATTACAACAATCTCATTTATCAAACCAACTGTAAGCAATGGTGGTGTCTTAAAGTACTAGTGTCCTTCCACAATGATAGGTGTATAACAGAAGATCAATAATGACTTGATTATGTGGTTAGATTGCTTCCAACCAGAGACAGCATAGGAGGAAATTCCATATTGGCTCAAGCAAAACAATCATAATATATCCTAAAGCCAAACAATGTTTGGATTAATTGCTGTTTAAATTATTCATTGTCACTGATTCCCTCCATGAATGAATATGGAATCAGGAGCTGGTACATATATAATCCTAGACACTTTACAATATATACATACAGAGAATATATACAGGAAACGACTCATACAGGTTAGACAGCAGAGATCTTAGAAACCGTACTGTAGGGGCAGGGTGTGGTGGCTCCACCTGTAACCTCAGCATCCGGGAGGCGGAGGAGGGTGGGTCGCTTGAGCTCAGGAGTTACAGACCAACCTGGGCAACCCAGCAAGACCTTGTCTCTCTTAAAATTAGAAAAAAAAAAAAGAAGTATACCCCAACTATTCATTTAACACATCAGGAAGCAGAGAGAGAGAAAATGACTGCTTACAGTCATTTGTTAGGTAATGGCACTGACAGCTCTAGTCTCAGTTCACTTCTTGTGATGTTCCATGGATTCAATATAAATATCAAGGAAATACAACTAAATGCTTCCAGTGTTCTCGTACAAATCCTGCTTAAGGTGAGTTGGGATTTGAAACTCTTTTCATAAAGCAGAAATTCGGTTTATGATGCACTCAGACTAATTAAATTAGCGTTGGGTGATAATGCATTTGCCTGAGAAATCTACAAATACTTCAATGCGCTGTTACAACTCAATTGTTCTTGTGTCCCATTTAGCATACATTTATAAACCTGTGGCATTCTCAACAGTCACATGCTCATTTCCTTAGCTACAACTACCCATGGTAGATTAGAAAGAGTATGGTCTTTTAAGTCAAAAAGGACTTGCTGAATACCAGCTCTACCACTTAGGATATAACATCAGACAACTTTAGCTCTTTGAGCCTATTTCTCTGCTAAAAGAGTAACACTAGCACTAGCACTATCACTTCATTATCATTATCATTGATAATGATAGTCATTATCAACAGTGAGACAATAGAGATGGTGTAGTCCACTATCTTAAGTATACAGTTAAGTGAAAGGTTAAAAGCAGAGTAACAAAAATGTTTACCTATGAGTCTAAAAGGGGGTTTATGGTTTCTAACACTGAAATGTTAATTCCTGTTCAATACCTAAATTAGTTTATTTAAACATTTACAAAGCATTCACTCTGTGCAAAGCTTAGAGCATGGTTACAAATTTATAATCTGACACTGACATATCAAGAAAAGGTGGCAAGAAAGAATCTTTTTTTTTTTTTTTTGAGACGGAGTCTTGCTCTGTCGCCCAGGCTGGAGTGCAGTGGCGCAATCTCGGCTCACTGCAAGCTCCACCTCCCGGGTTCACGCCATTCTCCTGCCTCAGCCTCTCCGAGTAGCTGGGACTATAGGCGCCCACCACCACGCCCAGCTAATTTTTTGTATTTTTAGTAGAGAGGGGGTTTCACCGTGGTCTCGATCTCCTGACCTCGTGATCCGCCCGCCTCGGCCTCCCAAAGTGCTGGGATTACAAGCGTGAGCCACCGCGCCCGGCCAAGAAAGAATTTTTTTATGTTTTTCTTTTTAGTGTCAGAATTACTTGCAAAAGAAAGATTTCATTATACATTTAAATACAAAAAAAAAAAAGCTTCTAGTTTTTAAAAAGTATTTATCACAGACATGCTTGAAGTATTTGAAATGACAGTATTTGGGATTTGCTTTAAAATATGCCAGCCTCCCAACCCTGTGCCCTAAAAATAAAAGGGCGGGGCCAGGCGCGGTGACTCACGCCTGTAATCCCAGCACTTTGGGAGGCCGAGGCGGGCAGATCATGAGGTCAGGAGTTCGAGACTAGCCTGGCCAATATAGTGAAACCCTGTCTCTACTAAAAAATACAAAAATTAGCCGGGCGTGGTGGTAGACGCCTGTAGTCCTAGCTACAGGAAAATCGCTCGAACTCGAGAGGCTGAGGTTGCAGTGAGCCGAGATCATGCCCCTGCACTCCAGCCTGGGTGACAGAGTGAGACTCTGTCTCTCAAAAAAAAAAAAAAAAAAAAGGGTGGGAACAGTTGAAGCTGGGTGATGTATACCCGGGCACTCATTACCCTATTCTCTCTACTTCTGTGTAAGAAAATCTATGGGCCAGGCACAATGGCTCATGCCTGTAATCCAGCAGTTTGGGAGGCCGAGGCAGGCAGATCACCTAAGGTGAGGAGTTCAAGACCAGCCTGGCCAAGGTGATGAGGAGGCTGAGACAGAGGAATCACTTGAACCCAGGAGGCAGAGGTTGCAGTGAGCCAAGATTGTGCCACTGCACCCCAGCCTGAGCAACAGAGCAAGACTTCGTCTCAAAACAACAACAACAACAAAACAACAACAACAACAGCGGCAGCAGCCAGGCGCAGTGGCTCATGCCTGTAATCCCAGCACTTTGAGAGACCAAGGTGGGCAGATCATGAGGTCAGGAGATCAAGACTACCCTGGCCAACATGGTGAAACCCTGTCTCTACTAAAAATACAAAAATTAGCTGGGCGAGCGAGGTGGTGTGTGCCTGTAATCCCAGCTACTTGGGATGCTGAGGCAGGAGAATTGCTTGAACTAGGGAGTCAGAGGTTGCAGTGAGCCAAGATCACACCACTGCACTCCAGCCTGGCGACAGAATAAGACTCCGTCTCAAAAAAAAAAAAAAGAAAATCTAATTTATGAACACCACAAACTTCTTTTTTGAGAGACGGTGTCTCACTATGTTGCCAGGCTGGTACTGAACTCCTAGCTCAAGCAATTCTCCTGCCTCAGCCTCCCAAAGTGCTAGGATTTCAGGTGTGAGCCACCGCGCCCGGCTGAACACCACAAACTTCTAAGGAACCAAGGTCTCCATCTGAAACTTCGAAATACAAGACATTAGTGTAAAAAAAAAAAAAGTGCTACTGGCCATTTCAACCAAGAATACGTAAAGTATTTTAAAATGACTGACATCAAGCATGCCTTCCTTATCACATACTAGGCAACAGTATCTTCTCTTTCTTTGGTATTATTACTCCACCTACTAGAACAGCCCAGGGAATATTTTTTCTTTTCTGCCTTATACTTTCTAATTTTTTGTTTTTATTTAAATAACTTGAACTACTAATAATTATACACACACAACTAGGACTACTAACACACCATTACTGGCTATTACATCTATTATTTAATAGTGGACCCATGATATACTTGGCCTTTTTAAAAGCATGACTCATCTGAGAGCGTTAAAAAAAAAAAAAAAAGAATACCAAGGCCAGGCACAGTGGCTCACAGCTCTAATCCCAGCACTTTGGGAAGCCCAGCTGGGAAGATCACTTGAACCCGGAAGGTGGAGGCTTCAGTGAACTCTCCAACTCAGAAGATTGAGGCTGCAGTGAGCTATGACTGCACCACTGCACTCCAGCCTGGATGACAGAGCGTGATCCTGTCTCCATCATAAAAAATTTTTTTCAGAAAGAAAAGTTCCATAAGGTTCCAAAAAGCAAAAGTTAAGTTTGACATATGCCAAGTACTACAGTGAATCCACATGAATGAAGTGATATGTAGGCACTGTACTAGGTATCATAAGTATTTTAGAGATGACAAGAATTCGGAAGGGTGTGCACAGATCATATGGAAATACGACACCATTTTATACGGTATAAGGTACTTGGGCGTCCTCGGATTTCAATATCTGCAGGAGGCCTGGAACCATCCTCCAGTGATACCAAGGAAAAACTGTACTCATATGCTCTGCCTTTTCATAATTCCAATAATGGGTACGGATAGGAAAATGTTCCCTGCATTTGTATGCAAAGGGACAGAAAAGTACATATATCTATTTCACTATCAAATAGTTCTACTTACTGAACAGCAAATACAAAACATAGTCCATACATGTTTCTTCAAATGTGCCTAACTAGTTTACTTCTTTAAGTTATGCTCTTTCAAACACATAGATCAGATTTAATTAACTCCCAGACTAAGCAGAATGAAATTTCCTTTCGCTGTCTTTAAAGAAAAAGAAAATAGGGTGGGGGCGGTGGCTCACACCTGTAATCTCAGCACTTTGGGAGGCCGAGGCGGGCAGATCACAAGGTCAGCAGATCGAGACCATCCTGGCCAACACGGTGAAACCCCGTCTCTACTAAAAATACAAAAATTAGCTGGGCATGGTGGCACGCGCCTGTTGTTCCAGGTACTCAGGAGGCTGAGGCAGAATTGCTTAAAGCCGGGAGGTGGAGGTTGCAGTGAGCCGAGATCAAGCCAACTGCACTCCAGCCTGGCGACAGAGTGAGACTCCATCTCAAAAAAAAGAAAAGAAAAAGAAAAGAAGTTTTAAAATAACTCCACCTCCTGAAGAATATACACAGGTGTTCACAGTACTATTCCTTCATTATTTCGGTATGTAAAAACTGGAGGAAAAAACATTAAATTGGAAATTTGGCCCCTCCACCTCCCCCCAACCCCCCAAAACCCCCATTTCCAATTTACATGACGCCTTTCCTCCTCGGGAGCTTAAAACTGCCTCCTTTAAGTGGAGGTTTCCAAATGTCCGGAATACACATGAACGATATATACACTCTTTGAAAAGGCCACTTTTTGCCACTTTCCCTAATAATGTGCTGTTTCTACCACAAACTACTAATAATTGTTTGGTCACCAGTATTAGGATCCTAGTATGATGAAACGACATCTATTATGTGTCCTCAAAGAGCAAAAAGAAAATTCCACAAAGTTTGACAGAGTTAGGAATCTTAGCTGTCTCTACCAGAGGACTATCCTTCTAGTCGTTAAGCTGAAGATGAGAAGTCAGGTAAGGCCTCACATTTCTAGGGGCTCTGGAAACTTCCTTTCTTTCTGTCTCCTGCTTATGTATGTCTTTTCCTCTATCTGAATTGCTTTTGTATAGAGTACTAGAGCACCAGATGAACGGGGGGGAAATGCCAAGAGTAGAAAATTTCTACAAGCCAGTGGTCTTGCTACAGCTTGAACGCCTTAAACAAATCTGATATTAAAAAAGAAAATTAAAAACAGTATCAAGTAGTAGTTTCATTCTATTTGTCAATCTTTAGGGCTAATTTTATATACCTACACCTCTGGAAAAAGTTACCACTGTCAGATTTGCTCCCAAACTTTGGGAATTGTCATTATGGTCTGCAGCATTAAACCTAGATTATAAATTATCACTGTCACTTGATTATAAATTATCAATGTCACTTAACTGAATCACACCAAGCAATGGCAAATCTAGATTTCATTAAGAGATATTGGTTAAAATCACACTCAGACCTCAGAAAGACAAGATCCCATAACCCAGTCACAAACACAGCTTCAAACGCTTCCCCAACTTTTCAAGCTTTGGGGCGCCAAGTCACTGGGAGTTAACAGCTTAAACATAGGGTTCAATACAACTGACCAAAGGAAGTGAAAAAAACAAAGCATACATTAATTTCAGCACCAAGAAGATGGATTTGCGAATTACATCTACTGTAGTAAACAGCAGATCAAACATGTACTGCTAATAAACAGATCATTCTTTACAGCCTAAGTACGCCAGGCATTTTTTTATGTTTAAATGGCTTGCCACAAATTGTCCTAGTCGAAACTGATGGCAAAATCCTAAACTGGTCTTCGGCGAGGAGACACTCCGCATAAAGCATCACACAAAAGACAGGAGCGAACAGACACGCTCTGGGCCTCGGCGGATTGCGGCCAGGAGCCCAGGTTTTCGTCCCAGACCCCGGCAACAGGGAGGGAAATAAGGGCGGGGGAAAGAAGGAGTGGGAGTGGGATCCTTTTCCCTGAATGCGCCTGGAAGTGAGGAGCAAAGAGGGAAGGAGCGAGTGCAGCACAGAGGAAGCGAGAAAAGCAGCCGACCGGCGTCAGCGGCTTCCAAGGCCGGCAACACACTCGGGCCCGCACCAGGCCTGGCCCTCCCGGCTTCGTCCCACCTCCTCACCTCCCTCACATCCTGCAGGCACTCGAGCACCGCCAGGTTGTTGCTCCAGGTGTGCTTGGGGCACACGCGAGTCACGTCCTCCCTGCAGGACTCTTCCTCCGCCAGCTTCCAGCCCCCACCAGCCCCCGCCCCTCCCCGCCGGGCCGGAGGCCCACCCGCCGGGAAAGGCGGCTGCGGCGGCTGAGGCTGCTGTTGCTGTTGCTGCTGCTGCTGCGGTTGCTGCTGCTGTTGCTGCTGGAGCTGCGATGACTGAGGCAGCTGGGGCAGCTGCTGACCCGCCGGGCCGCCGCCTCCGGCCTGCCCTACGAAGGGCACAAAGTTGGCCCCGAGACCCTGGCCCTGGCTGTGGACGCCCTGGCCGGGGAGTTTCTCGGCCCCGGCCGCAGCTAGCAGCAGCAGATGCAGGGCCGCCGCCAAGCGGAACATCCTCCGTACACGTCCACACGCCGCCATCTTGAGTCCGCGGCGAGCTCGACGCACTCGCCGGCGCCGCGTATTTAAATGAGGGGGCGGAGACGCTGGGCGTGGCAGCGTGGCCCTGCCGAGCCCCGCCCCGCCAGCGCCGACCCGCGAACCCACGTGGGGCGAAGGAGGAGGCCGTGCTGGAAACCGCACACACCCTGGATCGGCGGGCGGGAGAGCGGCGCTCGTTACCCGGGGGGGTTGCTGGGGTTTCTTTTTTTTTTTTTTTTTTTTTTTTTTTTTTTTTTTTTTTTTTTTTTTGAGACGGAGTCTCACTCTGTCGCCCAGGCTGGAGCACAGTGGCGCAATCTCGGCTCACTGCAAGCTCCGCCTCCCGGGTTCACGCCATTCTCCTGCCTCAGCCTGAGTAGCTGGGACTACAGGCGCCCGCCACTATGCCCGGCTAATTTTTTGTATTTTTAGTAGAGACGGGGTTTCACCGTGGTCTCGATCTCCTGACCTAGTGATCCGCCCACCTCGGCCTCCCAAAGTGCTGGGATTACAGGCGTGAGCCACCGCGCCCGGCCTGCTGGGGTTTCTTAAAAAGCCCGGGCAGGGCGGCCTACTCTAATTCCCTTTGTTGTCACAAAAAAAAAAATCAAGGGAATTGGGGTTGCCACAACCAAAATGGCCGGTAGAATATGTCGCCGGTTCAATGACTTGGAAAACAAAAACTTTATATGTAGAGGTGAACTTTGCAACAACCAGGTGTGTTACGGAATCAGAAAGCCTCTCCTTGTATCGCTCCCTCCTTCCTTCCTTCCTTCCACCTGCCTCAGAAGCCTTTCTTAGCCAAAGAGAGAGACAGCATTGAATAGGGTTAAGAGCATAGGTTCTGGGGTAAGAAAAAAATTAAGGTTATAATCCTTGCTCTGGCAGAGTAGGCAAGAGCTCAAATATAAAGTACCATTGACAAGATTAGAAATAATAATAAGGTAAGTGCCTGGCCCACAACATGGAACTCAAAAAGTCACAGCCAGTATTGTTCATAAACTGGGAAGCCCTTTGTGCATGAATCTTTATTTTAAGCCAGCATTTAGATTCATGTTTAAAGGATGAAAAAATAATAATAAAACACATCTTTGAGGACTCGGGTTAAGTCTGTGTGTCGGTAACTGTTCTCATTGACCTGCATGCAATATCGCAGGCACCCCACACTAGCATCCCCTCCCTGTCCTTAGGAGAGAGGATATGTTCCCAAAGCCTCTTCACATCCCCTGTGTAATCTGAGCCATGCATCAGGCCTGCGTTAGGTTCTCATTTAACTGAAGAATGGCACAGAGATGTTAACAGTTCTGCGCGGAGGGAATAAATGAGCTGCCCAAGAGGAACTGTGCCATCCTGTAGACAGCTAGGCTAGCCACCAGAATCCCTGGGGCTTCCCACCACCCTGGCGCACCTTCATCCCACTCTGTCCGTGCACATGTTGGGGAATGAGGGCAGTTTGGGATGTGTAATCTCCACTGGTCATTGTGTCCAAAAATGCGAATTACATCTACTGTAGTAAACAGACAGCTTCTGCTGTCCTGACCCGCAAATGAGCAGTCAAGACCAGGTTAGACATAACTAGAACCTGAGAAGTCAGGAGCTCAGGGAACCCAAAAGGAGCCCCTGAGACTGAAGATATTCTGTGAGTACAAATTACCCACTGTGGCTGACCCCAGGCCTCTATCATGGGGAATGAGAGCTTGTTGGCATCTCCACCAACGGTCACCTTTGCTACTGTCATAAAATGATCATGAGGCTGCTGCTAACCTTCAGCACTGACTAAGGCAGCCCCATGTTTATTAGCAAACATATGGCATAGGTAAAGTTTCAGTCAAGCAGGCTGGAGATATCACCAGAAGTCCTTGAGATGTCACTAGCATATGTTAATTTTTTTTTTTTTTTTTTTTTTTTGAGATGGAATCTCACTCTGTTGCCCAGGCTGGAGTGCAGTGGTGTGATCTCTGCTTGGAGCTGCAACCTCCACCTCCTGGGTTCAAGCAGTTCTCCTGCCTCAGCCTCTGAGTCGCTGGGATTACAGGCATGTGCCACTACACCCAGCTAATTTTTGTATTTTTAGTAGCGATGGGGTTTTGCCATGTTGGCCAGGCTGGTCTCGAACCCCAAACCTCAGGTGATCTGCCCACCTCGGCCTCCCAAAGTGCTAGGATTACAGGTGTGAGGTACCGCGCCTGGCCTCCCATTAATTTTCAATGCTGAGTCTGCATGTGTTCAGACAAGTGGGAGATTATTTTAAGCCAGTTTAACTAGAAATTGACAATCCTAGATAAACCAGCAGTTACTTATCTTTCAGCCTGAACTGAGGAAACCACAGCCACAGATTGCCTCCAGAGATAGGGAGGAATACACATGCCTATCTTGAAATCTCAGTGACCAAGAAGCAAGAAACAGATAAATCTGGGAACCTGGCCAGCTCGGGCTGTGTCAGGCAAGCGTAGACCTTACAGAAGCCACGAGCCTCCAAACCCGTGGAAAGACAGTTGCCCTAACTCAGGTCTTCTGGCCTCATTGGCTTTTCAGTATAAAATATACTATCTCTATCAGAAACGGGGAATTCTTTTTTGTTTTTTTGAGAGGAGTCACTCTGTCACCAGGCTGAAGTGCAGTGGCGTGATCTCGGCTTACTGCAACCTCCGCCTCCCAGGTTCAAGCAATTCTCTTGCCTCAGCCTCCCAAGTAGATGGGACTACAAGTGTGCGCCACCATGCCCAGCTAATTTTTGTATTTTTAGAGATGGGATTTCACCATGTTGGCCAGGATATCTCAATCTCTTGACCTTGTGATCCATCCTCCTTGGCCTCCCAAAGTGCTAGGATTACAGGCATGAGCCACTGTGCCCGGCCAAGAAACGGGGAGTTCTTTTTACCCTTTATTGTACCCTTTGTTTCCTGATCCTCACATTCTTAATTTATTCATCAAGCAGGTATCTGTTGAACATTTTCTTTTTTTGAGACGGAGTCTTGCTCTGCCATCCAGGCTGGAGTGTGGTGTTGTGATCTCAGCTCACTACAACCTCTGCCTCCTGGGTCCAAGCGATTCTCCTGCCGTAGCCTCCGAAGTAGCTGGGACTACAGGTGTGCACCACCACACCTGGCTAGTTTTTGTATTTTTAGTAGAGACGGGGTTTTACCACGTTGGTCATGCTGATCTTGAATTCCTGACCTCAAGGGATCCATCTACCTTGGCCTCCCAAAGTGTTGGGATTACAGGCATAAGCCACTGGGCCCAGCCATGAGCATTTCCCTTGTTGGTTTTCAGACAGGTACTCCCTCTGCCACCCAGGCTAGAGTGCAGTGGCATGATAATTGTGGCTCACTGCAGCCCCAACCTCCTGGGCTCAAGCAGTCTTCCTACCTCAGCCTCCTAAGTAGCTGGGACTACCGGTGTTTGCCACCATGCCCAGCTAATTATTATTTTTTTTGTAATTTTAGTATTTTGCTTTTGTTTTTGAGACAGGGTCTTGTTCTGTCACCCAGACTAGAATATAATGGCATGATCTGTTCATATGGCTGTATATATCCCAAAGTGCTGGGATTACAGGTGTGAGCCACTGCACCCGGCCGAGTGGAAGAAACTTTCTAAACGCCTGTCCTGCCATGACTCCCTCCACCTCAAACTTGTACTCTCGGAACATTGTTTTTTTGTTTTTTGTTTTTTTTTGAGACGAAGTCTCACTCTTGTTCCCCAGGCTAGAGTGTGATGGCGCGATCTCGGCTTACTGCAACCTCTGCCACCCAGGTTCAAGCGATTCTCCTGCCTCAGCCTCCTGAGTAGCTGGGATTACAGGGGCCTGCCACCACGCCTAGCTAATTTTTGTATTTTTAGTAGAGACAGGAGTTTCACCATGTTGGCCAGGCTGGTCTTGAACTCCTGACATCAGGTGATCCGCCCACTTTGGCCTCCCAAAGTGCTGGGATTACAGCCACTGAGCCTGGCCTTGGAACATTGTTTTTTTTTTTTTTTTTTGAGGTGGAGTCTTGCTCTGTTGCCCAGGCTGGAGTGCAGTGGTGCGATCTCGGCTCACTGCAAGCTCTGCCTCCCGGGTTCACGCCATTCTCCTGCCTCAGCCTCTCTGAGTAGCTGGGACTACAGGCGCCCGCCACCACGCCCGGCTAATTTTTTTTTTTGTATTTTTAGTAGAGACGGGGTTTCACCGTGGTCTCGATCTCCTGAGCTCGTGATCCGCCCGCCTCGGCCTCCCAAAGTGCTGGGATTACAAGCATGAGCCACCACGCCCGGCTAATTTTTTTTTTTGTATTTTTAGTAGAGACGGGGTTTCACCGTGGTCTCGATCTCCTGAGCTCGTGATCCGCCCGCCTCGGCCTCCCAAAGTGCTGGGATTACAAGCATGAGCCACCACGCCCGGCCTGAACATTGTTTTTAACGTACAATGTTAGCCACGGGTAGGGAGCAATTTCACAGATATACATTTGGCCCTTCCTGCCCATGTTAGTTCCTGCCCCACAGGCCAGAAATACAATGTGGGGTTATTCCAGGTCATTTCCACTTATATATTTGGGGACTACGTAAATCTCTGGGTGGGTCCACACATCCAGTGAGCTGAGAGCCATACTTTACCACTTTAGGCAAGAGTCCATTTATTACCTGGCCCCTACAGGGCTATAATGATGTTTTTGGCCTCTGATGATCGATTTCACCTTGAAGTCTGTGTCCAATAGTCTTCAAAATGTTCAGTTATTTCCCTTTTGCCAATGTAAAGTCATCCAAGTAAGTAGTCACGAGTTCCTCTGGGGAAGGCCTGAGGGCCCTTGTGCCATGGTACAGCCGCCATGGTGTTGTAGGGTCTTTGGTGTTAGGCTCCTGGCCATCAATGGATTCTGGATCTGAAAATTGGCTCAGATTGGGCAGGGCACGGTGGCTCACGCCTGTAATCCCAGCACTTTGGGAGGCTGAGGTGGGCAGATCATGAGGTCAAGAGATCAAGACCATCCTGGCCAACATGGTGAAACCCTGTCTCTACTAAAAATACGAAAATTAGCTGGGTGTGGGGGCACACGCCTGTAGTCCTAGCTACTCAGGAGGCTGAGGCAGGAGAATCGCTTGAACTTGGGAAGTAGAGGTTGCAGTGAGCCAAGATCACACCTCTGCACTCTCTAGCCTGGGTGACCGAGTGAGACTCCATCTCAAAAAAAAAAGGCTCAGATCTAGAAACTGGGCAAAGGAGCATGACTTATTGGGGGTGACCACCCTTAGCCTCCTGTTCCTCCCTTCTTGTGGACCTTATTGGCTATAGATGTTGAATAGTTCCCTTGCTGGTCTTGGGTGATGTTATCCTTTATTAACCATCTCTATACTCCCCACTGGTCAAGACCCCTTGGTCGCTATTTTCTTCTTCTTATTTTTTGAGATGGAGTCTTGCTCTGTCACCCAGGCTGGAGTGCAGTGGCACGATCTCAGCTCACTGCAACCTCTGCCTCCCGGGTTCAAGCAGTTCTCCTGCCTCAGCCTCCCGAGTAGCTGGGACTACAGGCATGTGCCACCACGCCCAGCTAATTTTTGTGTTTTTAGTAGAGACGGGGTTTTATCATGTTGGCTAGGCTAGTCTTGAACTTCTGACCTCAAGTGATCCGCCTGCCTTGGCCTCCCAAAGTGCTGGGATTACAGGCGTGAGCCACCACGGCTGGCCTGTTTTTTTGTTTTTTTTTTTTTTTGAGATGATGTCTCATTCTATCTCCCACACTGGAGTGTAGTGGGGTGATCTTGGCTCACTGTAACCTCTGCATCCCAGATTTGAGTGATTCTTGTGCCTCAGTTTTCTGAGTAGCTGGGATTACAGGCGTGTGCCACCATGCCCAGCTAATTTTTGTATTTTTTTTTTTTTTTTTGAGACAGAGTCTCACTCTGTCGCCCAGGTTGGAGTGCAGTGGCGCAATCTTGGCTCACTGCAACCTCCGCCTCCCAGGTTCAAGTGATTCTCCTGCCTCAGCCTGTCGAGTAGCTGGGACTACAGTCGCGTGCCACCACGCCCGGCTAATTTTTTTTGTATTTTTAATAGAGACAGGGTTTCACCGTGTTAGCCAGGATGGTCTCGATCTCATGACCTCATGATCCGCCTGCCTCGGCCTCCCAAGGTGCTGGGATTACAGGCATGAGCCAGCACACCTGGCAAATTTTTGTATTTTTAATACAGACAGGGTTTCACCATGTTGGCCAGGCTGGTCTTGAACTCCTGACCTCAAGTGATCCTCCTGCCTCAGCCTCCCAAAGTGCTAGAATTATAGGTATGAGCCACCGCATCTGGCCCTTGGTCATCTCCTTTGATCTTGCTGGTAATAGTGGTAATTGTGGCCTCCTGGCTTCTGGCAGTTAAATATTGCCACCGGGTCTTTATTATTCTGGGGCCCTAATCAGCCCCGTCTTACCATCTGTTTTCTTGGCACACTCCTGGCACTAGTTGTGTGAGTCCAGGTCTGCCAGGAAGCAGACAACAAAAGGGGATTAGCTATGCAAGAAATTTATTAGGTGCAACAGTTGTAGGAAAAATGAGGTGGCTGAGAGAGCCATGTGACCATGATGCAGGTCCAACACTGTGTGAAGTACAGAGGGAGGGAAGGACGGAGGGGAGGATTCGGTGGAAACATCTAAGACTCAACTTAAACTGAAATTCATTTCTAAGAAAGTCGGCCAAGGCTGGGCATGGTGGCTCACGCCTGTAATCCCAGCCCTTTGGGAGGCCGAGGCAGGCGGATCACCTGACGTCGGGAGTTCGAGACCAGCCTGACCAACATGGAGAAACCCCGTCTCTACTAAAAATACAAAAAAAATTATCCAGGCGTGGTGGTGCATACCTGTATTCCCAACTACTTGGGAGGCTGAGGCAGGAGAATCACTTGAACCCAGGAGACGGAGGTTGCAGTGAGCCAAGATCTCGCCATTGCACTCCAGCCTGGGCGATAAGACCAAAACTCCATCTCCAGAAAAAAAAAGAAAGCTGGCCAAGGCCATAGAACAGTTCTCATGCAAAAGTTCCCTGTCACTGAGTCTTGCAGAAATGGGCCTGTGTCGGTAGCCCTATCACTCTTAGTGAAGGCTAGGAGGATCCTTGGGAAGTGTAGCCTTGCCATGAATGCAGTTGTAGATTTCGGTGCTCAGCAGATGAAACAGAGGTCAATCATGTTCCCCACAGCTGGAGATCTGAGAGGCTCATTTTCAAGGTCACCGCATCTGAGTAACTTCCTGAACTAGAGAATCTCTTTCATATAAAAGGCATAGCATGGCTGGGCGTAGTGGCTCACGCCTGTAATCCCAGCACTTTGGGAGGCCAAGGCGAGCAGATCACCTGAGGTCAGGAGTTGAAGATCGGCCTGGCCAACATGGTGAAGCCCAGTCTCTACTAAAAATACAAAAATTAGCCGGGTGCGGTGGCTCATGCCTGTAAGCCCAGCACTTTGGGAGGCTGAGCAGGGCAGATCATGAGGTCAGGAAATCGAGACCATCCTGGCCAACATGGTGAAACTGTCTCTACTAAAAATACAAAAATTAGCTGGGCGTGGTGGCAAGCGCCTGTAATCCCAGCTACTTGGGAGGCTGAGGTACAAGAATTGCTTGAACCCAGGAGTCGGAGGTTGCAGTGAGCCAAGATCGCACCACTGCACTCCAGCCTGGAGGGAGTGAGACTCCATCTAAAAAAAAAAAAACCCCCCCCAAAAAATTAGCCAGGTGTGGTGGCATACACCTGTAATCCCAGCTACTCGGGAGGCTGAGGCAGAAGAATCACTTGAACCTGGGAGGCAGAGGTTGCAGTGAGCCAAGATCGTGTCACTGCCCTCCAGCCTGGGTGACAGAGTGAGACCCCATCTCAAAAAAAAAAAAGAGTAACAAGCAACATATTTCTACACACCCCCACATTATCCAGCTAAGAGACCTGAACTTGTCTGTCACAGCAACCTCAGTGACTGTCTAGACTGAGAATCTAAGACTCCTGGAGAAGAAAAACTCGCCCAGCATTCTGATCTGTAGACAGTAGAGACAGGACTGTAGTTTGAATCTTACCTCCTTTACGGCAATTTGCCAATTTGCAGGAATTTCATGTCTTTTGGAGAGGGTCTCAATCAGAGAAACAAATGTTAGCATTTGGTATTTTGTTTACTTCCTTGACTCAAGGACAAGTGACTCTTGTGAGCTGAGGGGGCAGCATACTGTTTGCCTAGTGAAATACCATCTCTCTATCTCAAGTCAGGACATCATCTTCAAGAGAGGAACTGGGGTCATGGCCAACTCTGGAGCTTCCACTGGGGTACAAGTGAGGTGTCAGAACTTCACTGAGCTTAGATTCCGTGGCAATTTCCCATCTTCCCCCCTACCCTGTCACCCTTTCTCATGTTAGGCCCTCATTCTTTCCCATCTGTTCCTGCACAATCTAACCAGTGATTTTTTGTACCAGGCTTATGAGAAAGGACGAAGCCACACCATCACTCAACGCCCCCACCATAGCTCAAGCCTGGGAATTCCCCTGGACCCTCCTCGAGGCACTCTTTTAACTCTGGTGACATTTCTCTTAAATGGGAGGGTCTACGGGCATTGGAGTTTGAAGGCAGAGCATAACCATTTATCCAGGGCGGGCATCCCCTTCTTTATTCCGGGAAATAAGTGGCCTGCCAACTTCCCACTTACAACTTTCATTAACCAGCAGCTTATCCAACTGTTGGCAGCTCACACAGAGCTGGCTTAGGTAACAAAAGTGCCAGTTTTTTTTTTTCTTCTTGAGACAGTCTTGCTCTGTTGCCCAGGCTGGAGTGCAGTGGCGCGATCTAGGGTCACTGCAACCTCTGCCTCCCAGGTTCAAGCAATTCTCCTGCCTCAGCCTCCCGAGTAGCTGGGATTACAGGTGCCTGCCACCATGCCTGGCTAATTTTTTGTATTTTTAGTAGAGACGAGGTTTCACCATGTTGGCCAGGCTGAACTCCTGACCTCGTGATCCACCTGCCTTGACCTCCCAAAGTGCTGGGATTACAGACGTGAGCCACCGTGCCTGGCCATTTTTTTTTTTTTAACCCAAGCATCTGTTCAGTGATGTTCTGAACTTTCTGTTTCCCCCTCAGCCTTCAACCCTCCCTTTATCCAAATCCAGATATTTAAGTTGGTACCTGTGTTCAGCCTCTAGGGAAACCTTTCTGCTGGGTGTCTGTAACTGGATAAACCTGTTATTACTCCTCAGGGACCAGCGTGGGTTCATGGCACTCCTCACATCTCAACAGTAGACTCCTTATTCGGCTGGCCCTGCATCCTGCTTTCTAGAGCAAGCCCAACAGCTCCTCCACCTTCCTCCTCTCTTCAGCTGACCTCTCCGATGACCACTGCTGGGCAGTTCTAGCCCATGTGTCATAGCCTCTTCTGTGAACCCGTTTTTTCTTCTATTGGACAGTGGGGTTCCCAGCCTCAGCACCCAGGAAACTATTTGAAGACTGTAGTGCCACATCATGAGTATGACTGTCTGCGTTGTTGTAATTTGCAAAGCAAAGAAATAATTTGTGGGGGCTCAGCCTAGGGTGTTCTGGAGACAGAGCTATGAAGAGTGAAAATGAGCTTTCACCCAGGCTCTCCAACTCCTGCTTAGCTGTTGGTAACACAAAGTACAGACTGGGAAGACGAGGACATATAACATTTAATTAAATACCACCTGTCATTTTCCTTTATTAGGATTTTTTTTTTTTTTTTTTGAGGTGAAGTCTTGCTCCCGTTGCACAGGCTGGAGTGCAGTGGCGTGATCTTGGCTCACTGCAACCTCCACCTCCCGGGTTCAAGAAGCTGGGGCTGGGCGTGGTGGCTCACGCCTGTAATCCCAGCACTTTGGGAGGCCGAGGCGGGCAGATCACGAGGTCAGGAGATCGAGACCATACTGGCTAACACAGTGAAACCCCATCTCTACTAAAAATACAAAAAAATTAGCCGGGTGTGGTGGCCGGCGCCTGTAGTCCCAGTTACTCAAGAGGCTGAGGCAGGAGAATGACATGAACCCGGGAGGCAGAGCTTCCAGTGAGCTGAGATCATGCCACTGCACACCAGCCTGGGAGACAGAGCGAGACTCCGTCTAAAAAAAAAAAAAAAAGAAGCTGGGATTACAGGTGTACACCACCATGCCTGGCTCATTTTTGTATTTTTAGTAGAGACAGGGTTTCGCCATGTTAGCCATGCTGGTCTCGAACTCCTGACCTCAGGTGATCCACCCTCCTTGGCCTCCCAAAGTGCTGGGATTACAGGCATGAGCCACTGCACCCAGGCTTTATTAGGATTTTTAACCTGTTTCTTCCCCCGTAAGATAGAATAATAATATGCATTCCATAACATTAAGAATTACTTATTAGTAATATATATTTAATGTTACTTAATATATTAGTAAACTATAAAGAGATAAAACAGAGAGTGTTACCAACAAACATAAGTTGACTAAGAACAAGGACAAACAAATGTCTATTTTTAGAATTTTGGCCAGACATGGTGGCTCATGCCTGCAATCCCAATGCTTTGGGAGGGTGAGGTGGGAGGATTGCTTGAACTAGAAGTTTGAGACCAGTTGGGCAACAAAGCAAGACCCCTGTCTCTACCAAAAAAAAAAAAAAAAGCAAAAAAAAAAATTGGCTGGGCACAGTGGTCCACAACTACAGTCCCAGCTACCTAAGAGGTTGAGGAGACAGGATTACCTGAGCCCAGAAGTTTGAGAATGCAGTTGAGATAGGATAGTGCCATTGCACTCTAGCCTGGGTGACAGTGAGACCCCATTTCTTAAAAAATTTTTTTTTCAGAATTTCACTTATAGTCAGTCACTGACATGGAAAACAAAAAGAAGGGTACTGTGAAAAACAAAAACCATGGTGTTGGGTTTTGTAATTTGGGGTTCACTTCTATCCTAGGACCTCTGTCATTTTCCCTTAGAGCACCAGGCTCCATGAAGCTAGCAACCTTATACCTATGGATTCAGTTCTCCTGGAATCCGGTATACTCCATTTGCTGTTCAGCTGGAAACTAGAAAACATTTTCAGCCTTTCCAGCCTAATTCCAGAGCACCATGATTTATGGCAACAAAGATTCTTCAACTCAAACAGAACAAAGAAACTGAGGCAGGTGGCCAGAGCTGTGCTGAGCAGGAACCCTGAAACCCGTACTTGCCCATAGCTGCTGCCACGGTCAGAAGTGCTGCCAATGACTAAAAGAAATAAAGGGAACAAAATTCCTCTCCTCCTCTCTCTTCCTCCCACTTTACAGTCTCCTGGATTCAAAGAAAGTAGCAGGAAGCCAGCAGACAAGTCTGAGAACTGTAGATCCCTAGATCTGAGAGTAAACAGACACAAGACCAGGACATTTTTTTTTTTTTTGAGACGGAGTCTCACTGTGTCACCCAGGCTGGAGTACAGCGGTGCGATCTCAGCTAACTGCAACCTCTGCCTCCTGGGTTCAAACAATTCTCCTGCCTCAGCCCCGAGTAGCTGGGATAACAGGCGTCCGCCACTACGACCAGCTAATTTTTGTATCATTTAGTAGAAATGAGGTTTCACCTTGTTGGCCAGACTGACCTTTAACTTCTGACCTCAGGTGATCTGCCCACCTTGGCCTCCCAAAGTGCTGGGATTACAGGTGTGAGCCACACGGCCAGGGCACATGGTTCTTAAGAGGCAAACACATCGCTTTCCATTGGCAACAGCAAAACACAACTGCAAGCTAAAGCCTCAACCACTTCATTTGTGTGAAAAAGAGAAAATCTATGGCTGGGTGAGGTGGCTCATGCCTGTAATCCCAGCACTTTGGGAGGCTGTCAAGATAGACAAATCACTTGAGGTCAGGAGTTGGAGACCAGCCTGGCCAACATGGTAAAACCCCATCTCTACTAAAAATAGAGAAATAAGCCAGGCATGGTTGCAGGCGCCTGTAATCCCAGATACTCGGGAGGAATGAGGCAGAGGAATCGCTTGAACCCGGGAGGCAGAGGCTGCAGTGAGCTGAGATTGAACTATTGCACTCCAGCCTGGGACAAGAGAGTGAGATTCAGTTAAAAAAAAAAAAAAAAAAAAAAAAAAAGCCCAGGTGCGGTGGCTCACGCCTGTAATCCCAGCACTTTGGGAGGCTGAGGCAGGCAGATCACGAGGTCAGAAGTTTGAGACCAGCCTGACCAACATGCTGAAACCCGTCTCTACTAAAAATACAAAAATTAGCTGAGCATGATGGCACACACCTGTAATCTCAGCTACTCAGGAGGCTGAGACAGGAGAATCTCTTGAACCTAGGAGGTGGAGTTTGCAGTGAGCCGAGATGACACCACTGCACTCCAGCTAGGGCTACAGAGCAAGAGTCTGTCTCAAAAAACAAACAAGCAAAAAAACCCAAGAAATCTACCAGGTTGGGATTATATCCCTCTCTCAAGAGGCTGACACGTTCCTGCCTCTAGAAGTCAATGAGACAAAAGGCACTAGGAGTCATTATACATAGCAAATTCTTTATTTTCATATTAACATTAAAACATAAAACAGAAACATTAAAACATAGGGTATAAACAGAGCTCCCATTGCCCTGTTTTCAAAGCAGGTGCAAGAATACATACAATGACAAGATATTTTGAGTTTAACTCCAAATCTTCAAGTGGGGAAAAAAACTTAGAGGTAGTGACAAAGGAATATGGTGGGGCAGAGACTGGTGGAGCCCAGAAGACTAAAGCCTGGATTTATAAATGTGATGTCCTACAATGGGGATTGGGAATGGCATCAGGGTTTTTTTTTTTTTTTTTTTTTTTTTTTGAGATGGAGTCTTGCTCTGTCACCCAGGCTGGAGTGCAGTGACGCGATCTCGACTCACTGCAACCTCTGCCTCCCAGGGTTCAAGCAATTCTCCTGCCTCAGCCTCCCAAGTAGCTGGGACTACAGGCGTGCGCACCACTGCACCCAGTTAATTTTTGTATTTTTAGTAGAGATGGGGTTTCACCATGTTGGTCAGGCTCGACAAGGTTTTTTTTCTTTGGAGAAATCAGTCACGATCATATGAATTTGCTTCCAAAACATCCAAGTTTAATGTACTAATGCAAGGAGTGGTAAAACTTAAGATTCACCTAACGTCCCTCATAGTTAAGTCTCTTGCTTCCTACTATTAGGGGAATCAATCAGCATCAGGTACTTCAAAGCAAGTCAAATCCTAACCCTGCCCAGGCCCAAAGACAAAGCCAGCCAGGGCCTGACCACCTGTATCCTCTTGGTGGCAATCTGCTGAAGCCAGATGAGTTCTGTTTTTTAATTTCAATCCTATTCTGCCACTGAAACTAGGCCTGGGCAACCACTCTTAATCATTAACATATAAAAAGGAATATCTCCTCTGAGAAAAGAGCTCTCCTCAGGTTCTAGAAGCTAGCTTTTACAAAAGACGTCTTCAAATAGGGGCCGGGTGCAGTGGCTCATGCCTATAATCTTGGTACTTTAGGAGGCTGAGACGGGAGGATTACTTGAGGCCAGAAGTCCAAGACCAGCTTGGACAACGTAGTGAAACATCTATTTTTACAAAAAATTTAAAAAAGGAAAAAATTATGTCCTAAAATATTAAAGGGTCATTAAAAGGCACAACTAGAACTTGGAACTCTGGGGAAATCTAGTGCAACAACCCCTTGCCGGACAGAAAGATCCTAGAAACAGCTCTTGAATTGACAGGTCAGAAGTGTTTTATAATAAAAACGGTAACAACTCTTCAATAATCATTTGAGAATATCAGATTGTTAGCCATTTTCTCCCATGAACAGGACACTGACCTGCCCACATCTTGAAGCATATTCTGTTGTGGAAGTGGTTTGGCAAAGTAGTCTGCGGCAATGCAAAGAAATACAAACTGAGCCCTAGAAAAGGTTAGGGAGGCAAATCAGAGGAAATTGGAATCAAACATCAGCTTCACATGGGGAAGGCTTTAACTGGATAACTGTAATGTATAAAGAACACTTAAGAACAGCCCCTCAGTCTGAGGGATTGGCTTTATTTAGATAGGAACTCTCAAAATGGGAGACAAGTTCTTCTTATGTTTTCAATAGCAGTCTGAATAGCTTTTGTAAACTCTCTTATGTCTTTTTCTCCTGATCTCTGACACTAGGGGAGACTCAAGTAAAAGCTTTGACCTATCACTCATCTTTTCCTGGGAAGAGATAGTGTTCTTTAAAGCACTAGCTTGGATAAAACCAATCCTGAGATCCTAAGCTGGCTAGAAAAAACAAAATGTTCCCCACCGCTCAAACAACTGGCCTCTTTCCTTACCTTTCACAAAGCAAAGAACTTAATGCACTAGGCATTAGCAAAGGGAATCGTTCACTAGCTGCTTCCATCACTGGGCCTGCCAATGTCCCAGCACTTCACACCTGGAACCCAAGTGTTGTTGCCACAAAGCACATCCAGGGGTGCTCTATCACACACTTGTGCGGAGATGAGACAAGTTACTAAAAGATTGTCAGCCTTCAAGGTCAGAAATAAACCGGACACGAGGTTCTACAGTGCCCTCTTGTGTTCAACTGAATAATACTCTTTTACATCTACGTTACATCAAATCAGTATCAAGACAATGGTAAGTCCCTTCAAGGATACCTAAGTGACAGGACAACTCAGATGAGATGTCATATCCTCCAGAAAATGCTTGATGTCCACTCACATCCTAGATGATGAGAGGACACTCTCTAAGGTCCAGAAAGTCACATAGAAAATAAAGAAAATAAGAATTTCCAACATACAATAATGGTTAATGAAGGCTTTAAACCCAAGAAATGGATAATGTAGATAAAGTACCCATCAATTACTCTTTTAGTGGATATAACAGATACACAATCTGTAGTGTCTCAGTGACCTAGAGTCCTAGAATCATACTAATGCAAACAAACCATGATCCCCAATGTTCTAGGCTGCAGACAATAAACAGGGATCTTGCTTGGGGCTGCTAGGCGCTAGCAAATATTTAACCAGCAGCATGCCTTCAAGGTTTCAAGACCACAGTCACTCCCACTTATAGATGTGGACCATCTTCTCTGTTAAGGTAGCCAAGTAGCTGTTATGGTTCACCTCAAATGGGCAGATGTCCAAGACAGGCTGATCGGTCTGTAGGTCCTGGAGCAACGAGCCACTGGCAGCATCCCACAGCTAAAGAACGCAAGCAGAGGGAAGGGTCAGGAGTCAGTCAGTACACGAAGGGACTTCCTTTCTTCAACATCCAACAAGTCTGAAAGGCTGCAGAGAGAACACTACCTGGAGAGCAAAGCAGGCCGTCCCTAACCTTCGCAAGGTTGTTCAAAGTCAGCATACCTGACATAGTTCAGGTACAGCCTCACCTACTGTAATCAGCAATTAGTCTACCTGTAAGTGGATCTGAAAATAAAGCCCAGCTTCCATTCGTTCAATGTGCCAGCCTCTTCTAGGGACAGAAGGGTCAGTAAGATAAAGTCCCTGTCTTTGCCCTCATGGAACTCACCTTTTTTCTTTTTTTTTGAGACAGAGTCTCACTCTTGTCACCCAGGCTTGAGTGCAGTGGCGCGATCTTGGCTTACTGCAACATCTGCCTCCTAGGTTCAAGCGATTCTCGTGCCTCAGCCTCCTAAGTAGCTGGGACTACAGGTGCCTGCCACCACGCCCGGCTAATTTTCTTGTATTTTTGGTAGAGACGGGGTTTCACCATGTTGGCCAGGCTGGTCTTCAACTCCTGACCTCAGGTGATCCACCCACCTTGGCCTCCCAAAGTGCTGAGATTACAGGCGTGAGCCACCGTGTCTGGCCTCTAAAAATTTATTATTGGCCAGGCATGGTGTCTCAAACCTGTAATTCCAACACTTTGGGAGTCTGAGATGGGAGGACAGCTTGAGGATAGGAGATTGAGACCAGCTGGGGCAATATAGCAAGATTCCCATTTCTACAAGAAAAAATTAGCCAGGTGTGGTGCATGCCTGCAGTCCCAGCTACTCAAGAGGCTGAAGGAGGACTGCTTAGGCTGAGGAGTTTGAAGCTACAGTGAACCATGATTGCACTACTGCACTCTAGCCTGGACCGAGCAAGATACTGTCGCTTAAAAACAAACAAAAAAACGAACAAAAGAAATGAAAAATATTTTGAAGTATTAAAAAGTAGAGCTAGCCGGGCATGGTGGCACACACCCATAGTTCCAGCTACTTGGGAGGCTGAAGCACAAGAATCACTTGAACCCAGGACGTGGAGGTTATAGTAAGCCAAGATTGCACCTCTGCACTCCAGCCTGGGCGACAGAGCGAGACCCTGTCTCAAAAAAAAAAAAAAAAAAAGTAGAGAGGGCCAGGCACGGTGGCTCATGCTTGTAATCTTAGCAGTCTGTGAGGCTGAGGTGAGAAGACTGCTTGAGCCCAGGAGTTTGAGACCAGCCTGGGAAACATGGCAAAACCCTGTCTCTACTAAAAATACAAAAATTAGCCAGGTATGTTGGTGTGCACCAAGCTACTTGGGAAGCTGAGGCACAAGAATTGCTTGAACCTGGGAGGTGGAGGTGGCAGTGAGCCGAGATTGTGCCTCTGCACTCCAGCCTGGGTAACAGAGCGAGACTGTCTCAAGAAAAAAAAAAAAAAAAGACAGGCCAGGCGCAATGGCTCACACCTTAATCCCACCTTTTTTCTTCTGCCATTGACTTGTTGTGAAAGCCGGATCAGCTGTCTTATAGAACGCCCACAACCTGGACTTGTGTATATGCTTTCTGTGCTATCATTAAACTTGTTCTCCTCTATTCCCTGCAACTCTAGTCAATGAAAGTTAGCACTAGCTTCTAGAGTGGCACTATACAATATGGTGGCCTCTAGTCACACAAGTTTATATTTAACTTGATTAAAATTAAACATTAAGTTCTTCCTTGGCACTAAGCACACTTTAAGTGCTCATGTCACTAGTGTGACTGTACTGGACAGTGCTACTCTAGGCCTTAATCAGACTCAGGTTCAAGAACATCTCAGCTGGGTGCAATGGCTCAGGCCTGTAATCCCAGCACTTTGGGAGGCCAAGGCCAGCAGATCACTTGAGATCAGGAGTTTGAGACCAGCCTGGCCAACACGGTGAAACCCTGTGTCTACTAAAAATACAAAAATCAGTCGGGCATGGTGGTGGGTGCCTGTAATCCCAGCTACTCAGGAGGCTGAGGCAGGAGAATCACTTGAACCCAAGAAGTAGAGGTTGCAGCAGTGAGTCAAGATCTACAAAGCAATATGGAAAGCACGACTCATGGAAACCAAGCAACCTCACATACACACATATGCGGATATGTGGGGTTACAGAGCAGAACTTACACTTTTTTGCTTTATGAGCTTCTGTAAAAAAATGTTCACGTTTTCCCTTACCAATATTTTAAGCAAAACTACTTTTTATATGAAAAGTAAAAAATAACAGGCTCACCAGGGCAGAATTTGCTGCTTCATCTCCAGTACACACCAGGATGTTGCCATCATTCTCTGGGCTTTGGAAAATGGCATTTTTGGTCAATAGTTTGCAAGTGGGTCCTCCAAAAAATGTATGTACAGGCTGGCAGGAGCAGATTGGATTTCCAGTGTCATCCAGTCGGTAGGACATTTCCATCAGCACACTTCGTATGGTGGTGTGATTTTTATCTATGGGACAGAGAAATCAGTGCTGCACCATGGGGATGCTACACAAAAAATTAACCAAGTACCCAAACCTCACACGCTTACAACCTAATTGTATGGAAAAGCTATAAATGCATTAAGCCATCAAGAACAGTTACAAAACAAATGAAAGAACAATTATCATAGCATCAGTGAAATTTAGAATCGTAGGCTAGCATCAATGAAATTTAGAACCGCAGGCTTCCTGGAATCAAGTTATCTACAACAGCTTTTTGCTTAAGAGAAAAACAATTCTGAGAGTGAGTTATCTGTTTTAGTAAAATCAGTCTCCTGTCAGACCTCTGCTAGGGGATTTCTCTCTCAAGAATTCTCAGTAAAAGGTTTTTCCCTTCCCCCAGTGAGAACCTCATTAGCCCCTGGGACTGCACATTTTTATAAAGTGAAAGCATGCTATTACAGAAAGGGAAACATGTATCTGAAATTCTGCTGGGAGGCAAACAAAAGCGAGATAACAAAATAGGACCCCCAGGCTTTGTACACCAGTCACAGCAAATCACAGTCTTGGAGACAGCAGAACTGTGGGATGACGAAGAGCCAAAGGGTCTGAAGTGGTACTGAGATGTTTCTCAGCTAAAACAAAACTTAAAACATGAGTAGACCCACCCACAACTAGCAGAAGTGTGAGCATTTAATGACTAACTCTGACTATACATCTGCCTGACTGATATAAATTTGTTTAATACAGTTGTTACCTCAGCATCTGTTTTTAGGGCTAGCATAAATTATTTGAAACCCAGATGTACCCTGTCAACTTTGGCCTAGTTAAAACATCCCTTCCCTGAGCAGAGGTTTGAAATATAGCCCACTTGTCCCTCCCCTCCACCCCTACCCCACCCTTAAGGGAGCAGGCCTGTCCTGGATGGCTCCCCCTTCTTCCCATTGGCCCCTGAAGCATGCTGCCCTCTTCTCTGTGGGATCTGTCAAGTAAGCTGATTCCTTTATTTCCTGTGTTTTGTGCATTGCCTCCTTTGCGTCTCACCTGACCAACACACCTGAACCTAACTTGTTTCCTAGTCAGGGCTATTCTATAGAGTCACTATCTCAAGGGAAATGAACTGGACACAGGTCAGACAAGAGCCACAAGGGTACCTGCCAGTATAAACAAGTTTCCTGTGAGAGGGACATCTGGTCATGGGTCAGGCAGGCATTAGGCCATCTGCCAGGACAAAGGAGTATCCTGTGAAAGGCACACTATGAACACCCACAATGAACTCCCTAGTGTTTGGCAGGACAGGGCTAGAGTTTATAGCCACTCTCCTGACAGAGACCTCAAGACCAAATTAGAAAGAAAAAACCTAGAACACTGACCATCAGTACAGTTTACCAGGAATTTAGATTCATGCCGCTTAGCCTACAAAGAACCTGTGAATGAAGCACAGTCTGCTGTTACGGGTTCCACCTCTGATTCCAGAGGCAGAGATGTTCAGCTGGCTGGGCCCACACAACCATTGTTGTCCATTTCAATATGCTAGCCACTACATGGCTGCCCTAATCTGGGCCTTTCTCTCAGGGGAAGTAAGAGGCAGGCAGAAGATACAAAGTGATTTCAAGGCGGCTCAACGACCTAGAGCTGGCCCCCTTGTTCCACTACTGTTCTAAGTTGTAGGGGCTCCTAAGTGGCTAATTCACTTCCAGGAGTACCTGGCAGAATATGCTCCAGTCCTCACACATAAGGAGCAGGGAGGCAGGCTCTGTGCGGGAGCTTGGAGCCACCATCCTCCCTGTAGTAGCAAGAGCTACAACATATGTTGTTAGCCTGTGAGCAGTACCACAGCCACCCAAAGGGTAGGATCAAACTCTCCTTCCCTCTTCTCTACCACTGTGCTCCCAAATAAACTATGGGAGACCCCAGCACTACTCACCAGGCCTGTAGGTCACAAGACAGTGCCGGGAGCTGTTCTCTGTCTGAAAGTCTATGCAGCCCCCTGGCTCCAAGGGCAGCACATGAGGCCAATGAGAAAAGTCCATTTTCTGTTCCCAGAATGAAGCATCCTCCAAGGTTCCAGCCAGCACCCCACCATATGGAAATGCAGCTGAGGCAGCTCTGGGCATGTACGATAGGGAGACCAGCGGGCATCTGAAAGGAAAGTAAGGAAACTGTATCTCACATTTCAAAACTCGGACGGATCCAGACCCCACTAGCAGGAACCCTCAAGCACATTCCCACCTCTACAGAGGAGTTTAAACGCCTTTAGTCACTATCCTCTGATATCTGATAAAAATTATCAACCCTCTCTGTAGAAACAAAAGGACATACATATAATATTCTGCAACTAATTTCAGGGGAGATACCAGACGCTCTAAAAGAAAAGGAAAAAAAGAACTAGGAAATTTAAGGGATATAAGATCACAATTACTAGGAAGCTTGACTGATGTGAAGCTTCTGGAAATGGGTTTAGCCACATAAGAAAAGTCAGGAAAGAAACAAAGCTTATATACATAACAAAATAAAGATCCCAAGTTGTAGTTGACAGACCCCACAATTAAAATACAGTTAAAAGCAGCTACATTTTAATTCAGAAACAGGACTGTTTTAGATTTTCTAAATTTCCTTCTGCAAGCATATGACCGGACTATGTGCCAAGAATTCTCTCAGAAATATCACCCTTCAGACTGTGTTCCTATGAACTCATTTCTGCTATGAACTCATTCATGCCAAAGTTGCCAAAGTGTCTACTTTGCCTGTTTTATTTCATTTTCCCCGTCACAATAAAGGTAATCAAAGTAAACAAAAATAAAAATGAACAATACATACAAATATCCTTTCCTTGCTATTTTAAAACTTGCTGTGTTTGGCTGGGCACGGTGGCTCACGCCTGTAATCCCAGCACTTCGGGAAGCCGAGGTGGGAGAATCACTTGAGGTCACCGGTTTGAGATCAGCCTGGCCAATATGGTGAAACCCCATCTCTACTAAAAATACAAAAGTTAGTCAGGTGTGGTGGCACACGCCTGTAGTCCCAGCTACTCGGGAGGTGGAGGATGCAGTGAGCCAAGACTGTGCCACTGCACTCCAGCCTGGGTGACAGAGTGAGACGCCATCTTAAAAAAAAAAACAAAAAACCACTACCACCAACAACAAAAAAAACCTTGCCATATTTTACTGTCTACTCTATTTGGGCCTAGGTTTCAGTAAAGAATTATTACTTTAGTGATATCTTTATGTTTGGCTCTCCTTGCTCTTTTTAATATATCCAATTGGAAACTAAATTATCTGTTAAGATACTTTTCATTTTGGCCAGGTCACAGACCCTACTCCCCTTTTGATAACTTTTTACCTACGGGACAGCTCAACACATTCTAAGACAGAGTGGTGCTGGTGGCCATTCATCCTCAGAACTTGGGCTGACTTTATAAACTTCCCAATCTCATAACTGGATTAAATGATAAATAATAATAATATGGTATCTTCAAACAAGTTGGTTTAGCTTTGGATTAGGGAAGTTTTAAATCACTTTTGATTAGGTTACCCTTAACTGATCTCTTCCTATGTTCTAGACATGTGGCTATTTTTTTTTTTTTTTTTTGGGGGGACGGCGTCTCACTCTGTTGCCCAGGCTGGAGTGCAATGGCGCAATCTCGGCTCACCGCAACCTCCACCTCCGAGGCTCAAGAGATTCTCCTGCCTCAGCCTCCTGAGTAGCTGGGATTATAGGCGTGTGCCACCACGCATGGCTAATATTTTTTTGTATTTTTAGTAGAGACGAGGTTTTACCACGTTGGTCAGGCTGGTCTCGAATTCCTGACCTCCTGATCTGTCCGCCTCATCTTCCCAAAGTGCTGGGATTACAGGTGTGAGCCACCGCGCCTGGCGACATGTGGCTATTAAAGCAAGTCTACATTGACCAGATTTTACAGATTAAGCTCACAGTGGGCCAAGAAAATACAACTAAGGTCACACAACTTCTAAGTAGTGGAGCTGGGTTCTGAATATAGATCTGACTCTACTTTGCCATGTTAGATGATTACTATGAACCTGGCCATACTTGTACCAGAACTCTCCGTCATATGAAATAGCATGAATACAAACTCTTATTAATAAGAATGTTATTGATTCTGAAGTGAGACCAAGTGGATTTTCAAAAAATTTGTGAGGATTTGTGACCAACTGTGGAACACCCACTGAAGAGACAGTTAACATAATAATAAGCCAAGAGAAAGCTGCTACCACCAGGAAAAGAGTGAGTGGCTCCCCACCTGGCTTTCTGAGCTACTAACTCCTGCACATGATTGGTCGTGTTTCGCACGTCATATACCAGAATTGAACCATTGGCCAGTCCAGCATAGATGTAGTTAGTCTCATCAAGACACCAGCAACAGCTCCAGACAGGACGTCCAGCATTATAAGTCTGGACCACGGTATTTGTCTCCAGGCTGTGGAGTTACAAAAGATTTTTACAACTGCATTAAGAAAATCAAATACATGACAAAGATGTAAAGATTATCATTTAAATGGTCATTAATCCTTACTGAGAACACACTCATACACTCAAACTATCTGGATTCCCTATTTTTTCTAGGATCTGCCCAGGTAACTCCTTTAAATTCCGTAACATTTGTTTTGGGGGACACAGGTTTTCCTCTTGAGTTGTAAGGAAATAAAATAATAAATTAAAAGGGCCGGGCATGGTGGCTCATGCCTGTAATCCCAGCACTTTGGGAGTCTGAGGGAGACATATCACTTGAGGTCAGGAGTTCAAGACCAGCCTGGCCAACATGGCGAAACTAAAAATACAAAAATTAGCCAGGTGTGGTGGTGTGCACCTGTAATCCCAGCTACGCGGGAGGCTGAGGCAGGAGAATCACTTGAACCCCGGGAGGCGGAAGTTGCAGTGAGCTGAGATCACGCCTCTGTACTCCAGCCTGTGTGACAGAGTGAGTCTCTCTCTCTCTCAAAAATAAATAAATAATAACCCAATCAACACTCTGGTATGTAACATTTTTCTACCTTATTTTTAAAACAATACTTTTTTTTTTTTTTTGAGATGGAGTCTCGCTCTCTCACCCAGGCTGGAGTGCAGTGGCGCGATCTCGGCTCGCTGCAAGCTCCGCCTCCCGGGTTCACACCATTCTCCTGCCTCAGCCTCTCCGAGTAGCTGGGACTACAGGCGCCTGCCACCACGCCCGGCTAGTTTTTTTGTACTTTTAGTAGAGACGGGGTTTCACTGTGGTCTCAATCTCCTGACCTCGTGATCCGCCCGTCTCGGCCTCCCAAAGTGCTGGGATTACAAGCATGAGCCACCGCGCCCGGCCTAAAACAATACTTATAAAGGCATGGAGCACACTCACATCTGGTTCACAGTACTCACAGAGCATGTGACAGATAAAACGCTGTGACTAAGGGTATAAAAGAAGTCATCATAGTACCCAAGGGCAGTGAGTGCTTGGTGAACATCTCTGTTACACAGAATTATCCAGGTAACAGACGAGGACCAGGAGTAAACAGTACCAACCTGGTATGACGACTCTGATGTCAGGTACGAAAGCTCCCTCCATCCTGTCATTCCACAAATTAAAGACAGGGTTTCACCATGTTGGCCAGGCTGGACTCAAACCCCTGACCTCAGCTGATCCGCCTGCCTCGGACTCACAAAGTGCTAGGATTACAGGCGTGAGCCACCACGCCTGGTCTCCACTAACTTTAGAGTTTTATTCTCATCTCCTTAAAATATACTTAAGAGGCCGGGCGCGGTGGCTCACGCCTGTAATCCCAGCACTTTGGGAGGCTGAGGTGGGCGGATCACAAGGTCAGGAGATCCAGACCATCCTGGCTAACACGATGAAACCCCATCTCTACTAAAAATAATAATAATAATAATAAAAAATTAGCCAGGCGTGGTGGCAGGCGCCTGTAGTCCCAGCTACTCGGGAGGCTGAAGCAGGAGAATGGCCTGAACCCGGGAGGCGGAGCTTGCCGTGAGCTGAGATCGTGCCACTGCACTCCAGCCTGGGCAACAGAGCAAGACTTCAACTCAAAAAAAAAAAAAAAAAAATTAAAAAAATATATATATACTTAAGACATATTTTGTAATACATATAGTTTTAAAGAAACAGGAAACACATACAGTTTTGTAACCTGCTGTGCCCACTTCTAAAAGCAATATATTTTAAATGGATCTCAGAAGACACAGTCTCAGACCAAAAAAACAGAGCTAAGGTCATCATAACACCAATACTAATTCCATGCTACTCAACACCAAAGAGCCCAGTCTCCACCTTCCTCCCCAAATCACTCACCTGGTCAGTTTAATAGTGTTGTCCAGGGAAGCAGAGAGTAGCAAGCCTCTGAGGTAACTGCTAAATGCCAGTCCACGGATCTGTTTGCCATGCATCGGAATGTACTGACTGCTCTTCATGTTGGCAGTACTCAACATCTTAACACCAAAGCCTGAAAAAGGCAAAATAGTATGAAATAGATCACTGAAAGTGAACCTAGGGCAATGCAAACTACTTTTTCAAGTAGCTCCTTTGTCCACCTTTCTTGGCATATGAGTCCTTGGGAACCAGCTGGTCAAACAAAAATTCTCCAGTGTTACAATTTATTCATTTATTTTTGAGACAGGTCTCACTCTGTTGCCCAGGCTGGAATGCAGTGGCTTAATCTCAGCTCACTACAACCTCTGCCTCCTGGTGATCTGCTCGCCTCAGCCTCCCAAAGTGCTGGGATTACAGGCATAAGCCACCGCGCCTGGCCTATGATTTATTTAAAAAAGTACAACCCAGGCCAGGCATGGTGTCTCACCTCCGTAATCCCAGCACTTTGGGAGGCCGAGGCAGGTGGATTACCTGAGGTCAGGAGTTCAAGACAAGCCTGGCCAACACAGTGAAACCCTGTCTCTACTAAAATACAAAAAAAATAGCCAGGCGTGGTGGCAAGTTCCTGTAATCCCAGCTATTCCGGAGGCTGAGGCAGGAGAATCCCTTGAACCCAGGAGGCAGAGGTTGTAGTGAGCCGAGATCGCACCACTACACTCGAGCATAGGCAACCAGAGCAGAACTCCGTCTCAAAAAAAAGAAAAGAAAAAAAAGTACAATCCATGCTTGCTTCATGACAATGAAGAGAAGAAAAAAGAAAAAGAAAAAGTATAACCCATTCCAAACGTCCAGGTAAATGGATAAACAAACCTATTGTATGCACCTGTGATGGAATACTACCTGTTAAAAAGGAATTAACTACTAATATATACTACAATAAAAAATTATGCAGCGAGAAAGAAGTCAGACCAAAATATGGTAACACTGTATGATTCCATTTATGTAAAATTCTAGAAAATGCAAACTCATCTGTAGTGACAAAAAGCAGTGACTGCCGGGGATGGGAGAGGAGGGAGGGGCAGGTGAGATTATAAAAGGCCATAGGGAAACTTTTGGGGTAATACATATGTTCATGGCCAAGCATGGTAGCTCACGCCTGTAATCGCAGCACTTTGGGAGGCTGAGGTGGATGGCTCGCTTGAGATCATGAGTTCGAGATTAGCCTGGGCAATATGGTGAAACCCTGTTGTTACAAAAAATACAAGAATTAGCTGGGCGTAGTGGGGCGAGCCTGTAGTCCCAGTTACTCGAGAGGCTGAGGTGGGAGGATGACTTGAGCCCAGGAGGCAGAGGTTGTAATGAGCTGAGATCACACCCCTCCCTGCATTCCAGCCTGGGAGACAGAACTAGATCTTCTGTCAAAAAAAAAAATTAAAGTTATCTTGATTGTAGTGATGGTTTCAGGGGTGTATTACATATGTGAAAAGTCATCAAATTGTGTACTTTAAATATGTAGTTTACTCTCTGTCAATTATACTTCAATAAAGCTGTTGAAAGACAGAATATTTCACCAGAACCACAGACACTCCAGATACAGAAGGAATAGTGAACAATAGAGAATGAAAATAAATAATTTGTCAGTCAAGATATGTCACATCTGTCTGAAATGAAATGAAAGAGATGACATTCAAGTACCCACATTCCCAAAGGGGGGGAAAATAACCAACAAAAACCAATAACCTTTTAAAACTTCTTGTTACTCTGTTCTCTTACTAGGCTATGATAACATTTATTTTTTACTAAGTACCATATATATATATATATATATTTTGAGACGGGGCCTCACTCTGTCACCCATGCTAAGGTGCAGTGGCACCATCATGGCTCACAGTAGTCTCGATCTCCTAGGCTCAAGTGATCCTCCCAACTCAGCCTCCCAAGTAGCTGGGACCAGAGAGGTGTGCCACCACACCAAGCTAGTTAAAAAAAAAATTTTTCATAGCGACGGAGTCTCACTATGTTGCCCAGGCTGGTCTCATACTCCTGGGCCCAAACGATCCTCCTGCCTTGGCCTCCCAAAGTGCTGGGATTACAGGCATGAGCCACTGTGCCCAACTGAGTTAAATTCTTTAAAAATACGTCAAATCCTAGATTCAAGATAGCTTCAGCTTCTCTAGTACGTGGCTTACTGTACTTTCTTCTAGCAGAATTAGGACAGCCAGAGAGGGAAAAAAAAAGGGTGGTGGGGGCGCAGGTATAGGTGGCCAGGCATGGTGGCTCATGCCTGTAATCCCAGTACTTTGGGAGGCTGAGATGGGTGAATCACTTGAGGTCAGGAGTTGGAGACCAGTCTGACCAAAATGTTAAAACCCCATTTCAAATATAAAAATTAACTAGGCATAGACGGGCGCAGTGGCTCACGCCTGTAATCCCAGCACTTTGGGAGGTCGAGGCGGGCGGATCATGAGGTCAGGAGATTGAGACCATTCTGGCTAACATGGTGAAACCCTGTCTCTTCTAAAAATACAGAAAATTAGCCGGGTGTGGCGGCGGGCGCCTGTAGTCCCAGCTACTCGGGAGGCTGAGGCAGGAGAATGGCGTGAACCTGGGAGGCGGAGCTTGCAGTGAGCCTAGATAGAGATAGCGCCACTGCAGTCTGGCCTGGGCGAAAGAGCGAGACTCGGTTTCAAAAAGCAAAACAAAACAAAACAAAACAAAACAAAACACAAAATTAACTAGGCATGGTGGCATGCACATGTAGTCTCAACTACTCCAGAGGCTGAGGCAGGATAATCTCTTGAACCCAGGAGGCAGAGGTTGCGGTGAGCTGAGATCATGCCACTGCACTCCAGCCTGCACAACAAAGTGAGACTCCATCTCAAAAAGGAAAAAAAAAAAAAAAAAAATCACACTGAGTTAATCATTAAGGGGAACAAGGACAAATCAGCACCAGCACACTATCAAGCGGACTGGAATGGACATGTTAAGAAAAAAAGAACAGAACACATTCCCAATTTGGGGAACATTAGGAAATGGCTATTTTTCCAATTTGTTGGTTTTATTTGATGATAAATCTTTTTATTAAAAACTTTGATGGGATAAAGGAACATTATAAAACCATGCTAAAGCAAATGGGTCTTGCAGTTGGCAGAAATCTTATGCTGAAGACAGGAGAAAGAAACATCTACAAGATTTAGAAATGATTTAATTGAGCATTTGAAAAGACTTGGTTTTCAACATTTAGAAAACCTAAAATTAAGCTTAAAAAGCACAAAATATGTTGAGAGAAAATTAACCTAGTATTAATAAAATAATCAATTTACTCCCTAAATTCTCTTATTTGGAAATTGTTAACTTGAACACTACTGAAAGTATTAAATTTTGTTTCACCTTGAATTAACCTTTAAGGTAGTGTTTCGTCAAACATTTCCAGTCTAAAATGAATCTGTAAGTTGAATAGGACATATAAGTCCTTCTTGGACTGTATCAGTAACCTACACTTCCAAGGACCTCACCGTCTGCTTTATCATGGTCATCAGTATTTCTACCCTCTTGGTTAATAAATTTACAGAATGAAGTCACTACAGTAAAGACATCTTTGCAGCACCCTGGGGTACTTGCATTAACAAGGAACTGATAGGGAAAGGTGATTTGCTAAGCCTTGAGTCTTGAATTTTCCAAAAGGGCAAGGAAATAAATATATGGAATCTAATAAAGAACATGAAAGCTAAGGTTCTAGACTCTTTACCTGGAAGAAAAGAGGCCTGAGGAGAAGGCTGTGATATCACCAGGCAGCTCAGAGCATCACAGTATGCCATGATCCGGCAGTTTCCTGCCTGAGATACTGTGAAGGTCTTTTGGAAGTGGTACTTGTGCTTGTGCTGGCCCTGGCTGGAGGGTGAGCAGCTCAGAACCCATGCTTGGGAGCCCCTGGGTTGCTGTAAATTCTGATTTTGATGTGATGTAAGTTTTTGCAAGTCCTAAAATGAAAAAGATTTTATAAATACAAAGCTTTTTAATTTGATATTCCCCTCAAACACAATTCCTTGATCTTATACAGGAAGATTTCTTGTCCATTATATGAAAATGTTAACATGAATCCTAGAACTGCAGAGTTTTTTTTTTTTTTTTTTGAGATGGAGTCTCACTCTGTCACCCAGGCTGGAGTACAGTGGGACCATGTTGGCTCACTGCAACCTCCATCTCCTGGGTTCAAGCACTTCTGCCTCAGCCTCCTGAGTAGCTGGGATTACATGCGCCCACTACCATGCCCAGCTAATTTTTTAATATTTTTAGTAGAGATGGGGTTTCACCATGTTGGCCCGGCTGGTCTTGAACTCCTGACCTCAGGTGACCCACCCGCCTCGGCCTCCCAAAGTGCTAGGATTACAGGCGTGAGCCACCGCGCCCGGCCAGAACTGCCGAGTTTTTACAGTATTTCAACAAGCAAGTGAAATAAGGAGAGCACAGAATCATAATATGAGGGTTGAAAGTCCTTAATGGTGGTTTTGTTTAAAGTCCTTTTTTAAAAAAAAAAAAAAAAAAAAAAAGGAGACAGGGTCTCACTCTGTCACCCCATGGCATCCAGGCTGGAGTGCAGTAGTGCGATCACAGCTCACTGTAACCTTCAAACTCCTGGTAAAGCCCTCATTTTACTGGTAGATTTAGGAAGGTAAAATTACTTAAACAAGCTTGGAATTCTTGGTTGGCTATTTAATTTTTTCTAAAATTCAGATTGTAAGGCTAGGTGCGGTGCTCATGCCTGTAATCCCAGCACTTTGGGAAACCAAGGCAGGCGGATCACCTGAAGTCAGGAGTTCAAGACTAGCCCGGCCAACTTTTAGTAAAGTACAAAAATTAGCTGGGCATGGTGGTGGGCTCTTGTAATCCCAGCTCCTCGAGATGCTGAGGCTGAGGCAGGAGAACCACTTGAACCCAGGAGGCAGAGGTTGCAGTGAGCCGAGATCACATCACTGCAATCCAGCCTAGGTGACAGAGTGAGACTCTATCTAAAAAAAAATAAAAAAATAAAAAATAAAATTCAGACTACAGTAGACTTTATCATAAAGTGTGTAGTAAGTTTTGAACAGATGCCCTACTCAAAAATAAAATAAGGAGTTGGTCATGTTTATTTCCTAAACAACTTGGCAAATTCAATTTATTTCTGAGATGAACATAAGTAACATTAGCTTCCTCTTCCATTCCTATTCCAAAAGTTCTTTGGATTAGAAAGGACAAACGTACCTGAACACGCCTTTGAAGCCTAGTGCACTCATCAGTGAGGACCTGCAGCTGGAGTCGGCACTGTGCTGATTCTAACTCGGCCTGTTTCCTTAGCATCTGTTCCTTCAGTAGGGAACTAGAGGGGGAAAGCCAGCAACAAGTGGGGATTAGGAAGGCTACAGAAGACTTCCCATCAAGGTGGCAGAGTTAAGTTCATGCTATGATGCACCTTCTTTGCTGTAAATATGTTATGATAGTGAATAATATATAAAAACAGAAAAAGCTGTAAATATGTCATGATAGTGAATAAAATATAAAAAGAGAAAAATCTCTTCAGAAACAGGTTTTGGGGTAAGCAGGGAGTGATGGTCAGGAATTTGACTATTACTAGAAAATGGGGACTAAAAATGCCACAGGTAAAACGAGAGAACAGAGCTAATCTAGTGTTCAGCTATGGCAAATTATAAAAGATTAAACTGACACGTTAAAAGGCCAAGGTTACTGGATTAAAAAAAATAACAATAAGCTGTTGGTTGTTCATGAGATACTCAAATAATATAACCCAAAAAAGAATCTGAAGTTAAAAAGAGCAAAAGTAGACATCAAGCAAATACCAACAAAGGAAAGACCAATTAGAATTAAGGAAAAAGTGCCGGGCACGGTGGCTCACACCTGTAATCCTAGCACTTTGGGAGGCTGAGGCGGGTGGATCACGAGGTCAGGAGATCGAGACCATGGTGAAACCCTGTCTCTACTAAAAATACAAAAAAATTAGCCGGACGCGGTGGCGGGCGCCTGTAGTCCCAGCTACTCCGGAGGCTGAGACAGGAGAATGGCGTGAACCCAGGAGGCGGAGCTTGCAGTGAGCCGAGATCGCGCCACTGCACTCCAGCCTGGGCGACACAGCGAGACTCCGTCTCGAAAAAAAAAAAAAAAGAATTAAGGAAAAAGCATAAATAGGCATAACGAGGAACAATGTATCATAAAAGGACACATTCACCAAGAATAACAATCATACATTTGTATGTACCTAAAAACAGGCTCAAAATATGAAATGCAAAGACAGAATTCCACTCCAGTAAGATATGCAAGAAAAAGGTATGAAAATTAGAAGAGATAAAGCTGCCCTTATTAATTTTTATGGCAAATTTAAGAGAACCCACAAAACGATTACAGTTTAGCAAAGCTGCTGGACTCAAGACCAAAAAAATTAGATCAACAGCAGTCCTCATCAGATAACTGATTAGTAAATGCAATTTAAAAAATTCATTCACAACAATTTTAACAGCAATCTAGAAATAGTCATGTGCAGCTTAATGATGTGGGCATGTTCTGAGAAACATGTTGTTAGGCGATTTCGTCGTGTAAACATTGCAGAATGTACTTACAGAAACCTATACAGTATACCCTACTACACACCTAAGCTATATACTGTTGCTCCCAGGCTATAAACGTGTGTAGTATGTTACCATACTGAATACTATAGGCAATTGTAATATAATGGTATTTATGTATCTAAACATAGAAAAGGTAATGCATTGAGCTAAGACTTTTTTTTTTTTTTTTTGCCCGAGTCTTGCTCCATTGCCCAGGTTGGAGAGCAGTGGTGTGATCCAGGCTCACTGCTACCTCCGCCCCCCGGGTTCAAGAGATTCTCTTGCCTCAGCCTCCCAAGTAGCTTAGATGACTGGCGCCTGCCAACACGCCCAGCTAATTTTTGTATTTTTAGTAGAGACAGGGTTTCACCATGTTGCCCAGGCTGGTCTCAAACTCCTGGCCTCAAGTGATCCACCTGCCTCGGCCTCCCAAAGTGCTGGGATTACAGGTGTGAGCTACCACACGTGGTGCGCTAAGCCATTTCAATGATTACAACATCACTTAAGCAACAGAATTTTCAGCTCCATTATAATCTTATGGGGCCACCATCGTATATGCAATCTGTCATTGACCCAAAGGTCATTATGCAGCACGTGACTGTAAAGTAAAAGGCTAGGCAGGATCTTTATGAAGCAAAATACACTTGTGAAAGACACAAGAAAACAGTGAATAAATGGAAGGATATTACATAATGTTCATGACTGAAAAGATTCACTATCACAAAGATGGTACTTCTCAAGTTACCCTATAATAATTTTTAATGCAATTTCAATCAAGATCCCAAAGGTTTTTTTCATGGAACTTAACAAGTTAATTTTAAAAAATTAATATGAAGAACAATGCCAAAAATAGCAAAAAACACTTTTGCAGAACAAAGTGGGGGGACATATATTAAAGCTACAATAAATTATAGCTTGGAATATGGGAGAAAGAATTAACAAAAAGACCGTGGAACAAAAGAGTACAGTAGTGTCTCCTTATCTAGTTTCATTTTCCATGGTTTCTGATATCTGTGATCAACCACAACCCACAAATATTGAGATATGTTGAGAGAGATGGAGACCACATTCACATAACTTATTATAGTATACTGGTATAATTGCTCTATTTTATTATTTATTATTGTTAATCTCTTACTGTTCCTAATTTATAAATTAACCTTTAGGTTTGTATGTATAAGAAAAAACATACTATGGTTTCAGGCATTCACTGGGGGCTCTTGGAATGTATTCCTTGTGGCTAAGGGGGGACTACTATAGCCCATTCACACATGGAAACTTAATTTTTTTTTTTTTTTTGAGACAGAGTCTTGCTCTGTTGCCCAGGCTGGAGTGCAGTGGTGCGATCTTGGTTCACTGCAACCTCCGCCTCCTCCTGAGTTCAAGCGATTCTTCTGACTCAGCCTCCTGAGTAGCTGGGATTACAGGTGTGTGCCACCACGCCCAGCTAATTTTTGTATTCTTAGTAGAGACAGGGTTTGATCATGTTGGTCAGGCTGGTCTCGAACTTCTGACCTCGTGATCCACCCACCTCAGCCTCCCAAAGTGCTGGGATTACAGGCATGAGCCAATGCGCCCACCCGGAAACTTAATTAAGGATAGAAGTCGGAATGAAAATTTGTACAGAAAAATATACTATTTAGTAAATTGTAAGTCAGGTGTGGTGGCATGCGCCTGTACTCCCAGCTACTCAGGATGCTAAGGTTGGAGGACTGCTTGAGCCTAGGAGTCTGATGGCGCCACTGCACTCTGGCCTTTGTGATAGTGCAAGACCCTGTCTTTAAAAAAAATTGTTTTTGGCTGGGCGCAGTGGCTCAAGCCTGTAATCCCAGCACTCTGGGTGAGTGGATCACGAGGTCAGGAGTTCAAGACCAGCCTGGCCAAGATGGTGAAACCCCATCTCTACTAACAATACAAAAAATTAGCCAGGCGTGGTGGCGGGTGCCTGTAGTCCCAGCTACTCGTAAGGCTGAGGCAGAAGAATCACTTAAACCCGGGAGGCGGAGGTTGTAGTGAGCTGAGATCGCACCACTGCACTTCAGCCTGGGTGACAGAGCAAGACTCTGTCTCAAGATAAATAAATAAAATTCGCAAAGGTATGAAAAAATCAGAAATCTCTCCTTTTTTTTACACAAGAAAAGTGTAAGTTAGAAGTGTAATTTGACAATATTTAGGTAAAGCTGAAATTAAATGTGCCCTATAATAAAGCAATTCCATTGCTAGACCTGTTTTTCTGCAGCATGGCTAATATTAACAAGTGGAGACAACTTAAATATCTACCAATGTAAAATACAAACAGATAATTTTTTTTTTTTTTTTTTTGAGACAGTTTCGCTATTGTTGCCCAAGCGGGAGTGCAATGGTGCGATCTCGGCTCACCACAACCTCCGCCTCCTGGGTTCAAGCTATCCTCCTGCCTCAGTCTCCCAAGTAGCTGGGACTACAGGTGCGTGCCACCATGCCCGGCTAATTTTTGTATTTTTAGTAGAAATGGGGATTCACCATGTTGGCCAGGCTGGTCTCCAACTCCTGACCTCAGATGATCTGCCCACTTCAGCCCCTCAAAGTCCCCGGATTACAGGTGTGAGCCACCACGCCTGGCCTAAACAGATTAATTTTGACTAGAGAACTAGAATATTATCAAGAAATTGAAATGAAAAAAAACTAGAGTCCCATGTATCAACTAGGATATACTCCTGAAGCATAAAATTAAGCAAAAAAGCAAGCTACAGAAGAAAAAATTATAATCTAACATAACATTTGCATACAGTATAAAAACGTTCTGGCCGGGTGCAGAGCCTCACGCCTATAATCTCAGCACTTTGGGAGTCCGAGGCAGGCTGATCACGAGGTCAGGAGTTCCAGACCAGCCTGCCGAACATGGTGAAACCCCGTTTCTACTAAAAATGCAAAAAAAATTAGCTGGGCATGGTGATGGGCGCCTGTAATCCCAGCTACTTGGGAGACTGAGGCAGGAGAATTGCTTGAACCTGGGAGGCAGGAAGTTATACTGAGCCAAGATCGCACCATTGCACTCCAGCCTGGGCAACAAGAGCAAAACTCCGTCTCAAAAAAAAAAAAAAAAAAAAAAAACAACAACAACCAAAAACCAAAACAAAACTTTCTATGTCATACTATGTATAATTTACAAATACATATATAGCTAATCAAATACATAATAACTCTTGGGAATGATGAACACCTAATTCATGAAAGTAGTTCTCTATGGAATTAAGGAGAACTTAGTTCACAGGAAGCCTTCTAGTGTACCTTTTTTTTTGAGACAGAGTCTTGCTCTGTCGCCCAGGCTGGAGTGCAGTGGTGCAATCTCGGCTCACAGTAACCTCCGCCTCCCAGGTTCAAGCGATTCTCGTGCCTCAGCCTCCTGAGTTGCTGGGATTACAGGCATGCACCACCACATCCGGATAATTTTTTGTATTTTTAGTAAAGATGGGGTTTTGCCATGTTGCTCAGGCTGGTCTCAAACTCCTGAGCTCAGGCAATCTGCTGCCTCAGCCTCCCAGAGTGCTAGGATTTCGGGTGTGAGTCACCGTGCCTGGCCCTTCTACTGTATCTGTAATTCACTTCTTCTTCTTTAAAATTTTCTTTCCTTTTTTTCCTTCTTGACCTGGTCAACAGATTTATCTTTATTTTTTTGAGACAGCGTCTTACTCTGTCACCCAGGCTAGAGTGCAGTGGCATGACCATAGCTCATTGCAGCTACAACCTCCTGGGCTCAAGAAATCCTCTCTCCTGAGTAGCTGAGACTACAGGTGTGTACCACTACATATGGATAATATTTTTCATTTTTACTAGAAACAAGGTCTCACGATGTTGCCCATGCTAGTCTCAAACTCCTGGTCTCAAGCAATCCTCCCGCCTCGGCCTTCCAAATTGCTGGGATTACAGGCATGAGCCACTATACCCAGCCTATTTATTTTCAAAAAGGCTCAAAGCAATATGGCAAAATATTAAGATTTGATAAAATTGGGTACAAGGCTGTTCGTTTTATTAGTCTGTATCGGCATTTTGAAATTCTTCACTTTTTCTAATGAGGCTGGAGAGTGTACTAATTACTTATTGTAATCAGTGAATTGTTTTTAAATATAATCACCCATTACAGCCACACCTATAGATTTTGCCTTTTCAACAAAATTCCTCTCTGTACACATCTTCCGTTATTTAAAAATGCTACAAGTGAGTACTGGTTGGATCAAATGAGTAAAAACAAAGAAGAAAACTAAAATAATCTGTACAGTGACTACCTATAGTGTTTTTTTTCTTTCTTTTAAAAAAAATTTTAAATAGAGACAGGATCTCACTACGTTGGCCAGCTTGGTCTTGAACTCCCGGCCTTAAGCAATCCTTTCGCCTTGGCCTCCCAAAGTGCTGGGATTACAAGAGTGAGCCACTGCAGCAGCCTTACTTTTTTTCTAGTTCACAAAAATGCAATCATACTAATAACATGCTTCCACAGGACAACATATGCACATTTCAACACTGTATAGTATTCTGTTCATGCATACACCACCGTTCACTCAACTAAGCAATCCCCTTGCCTTAGATTTTTAACAATGCTAAATGAAGTTTCATTAAGTAAATCTTTGTACACACCCTTCAATGTTTCTTTAGAATTCCTGAACAATTATTACTAGATCAAAGGCTTTACAGACACATTTCCAAGGATGTCTCAAAATGACTTTTCCTGTGTACATCCAAACCAGTAAAGTGTGAACCCATGTCCCTGCACCTCTCTCAATGGTGTGTATGTTCTTTAATATTTTTGAAGCATATACTGAGTGGTGTTATTAACAACTGTTTATGTGCTTCCGAAATCCTGGTAATTTTTTACATTGCACTGCATGTGCAAAGCTTCACTTAGGAGTTTTCTGTATGGAGAACTGCTGTGGGGGGGCTCAGGGATATGAGAAGCAAAACTGGCAATAGTTAAGTAATGTGCCAGATCCCCGTGTTTAATGCTCTACATAAGGCAAACGATGCAGACTTCCTTAAGATGATCAGACATGAATTATAAATAACAGTGTAAGACAGACTGCCAATGATCCCCAGAGATCCCAAGTCACAGGTCAAGTAAAACCTCACTACCAGTGACTCATACCTTCTTTCTCAGATGTGCCTACAATGAACCAAAAGGGAACATTCCAGCCAGGCATACTCTTACCACCTACCTTTTCATGCGCTCCTGTTCACTAGTGTCCAAAGCTCGCAGGGTTCGGGCATAAAGGACGACAATGTCACTGTGCCTGGCTTTCTTGTTGCACTAAAGAACCCAACAGGACATAATTAGAGTGGTTCTAGGAATGTGCCTGACTTAACATGTTAATGTGTCCTTACCTATGGTTCTTACCTGCGGACATTTTCGTACTTGTCCTTTAAGCCATGTGGAAATGCACCTATACCCAAAGAGATGCCCACAGCGTAATGCTGAGAGCCGGTGGTCCCCAGCATTGGTCCACTGTTCCAGACATATTGTACAAGTGTCCCCTTCCTCCTCATCCATAGAAGCAGAAGGCTCAGACTTCTGGGGAGATGGCTAGATGAAAAACAGAATATATTCAAATTAGAGAAAATGTAAAATCAATCTTGAAGAAGATGTGCAACTAAGAAATTAACAGAAGTGCAAAAAAAGATACAAACAATTAAAAGGGCTATGGAAAACTTGTAACATCTATGAATCACTTGTCATTCTTTCTAGAAGCAATGTGGCAAAATATAAGCTATGAAAACTATACTACTCTTTAATCTTATAAAATTCTTGGATACTTTTTCCTTCACTCAAAGAAAAGCAGCTATCCATATAAAGAATAGCAGCTATAAAATATTTAACTCATGTGTACCAGAGGGGGAAAAAAAGAAAACAAAGGATACAAATGCTTACAAGAAAACACAATGGTCAATAAGTGTTTGCTTATAATTAAAGAAATGCAAATTAAAGAGACCATTTTTCATCTATTATACTGGTATAAATTGATAGCTGATGACACCAAGCACTGTTGAGGGTAAATGAGATACGGACATGCTTATATACTGTTGCCTTAAATGTAAAGTGGCACACACTTCTGGAGCACCATTTGGCATTAACCATGAAAATTAAAACACATATATCTTTCCTTTGGCATAGGAATCTCTCTGCTAGAGATATCTCATGGATATATAGTCACGCATTGCTTGACAATGGGAATACATTCTGAGAAATGAGTCTTTAGGCGATTTCGTCACTGAATGATCCCAGAGGTACTTAAATAAACCTAGACTGTGTAAACTATTACATACTTAGACAACAAACCTGTATAGCATGTTACTGTACCAAATACTGTAGGCAACTGTGGCACAGTGGTGGGTTTCACATGTTGGCCGGGCTGGTCTCGAACTCTTGACCTCAAGTGATCCACCCGCCTTGGTCTCCCAAAGTGCTGGGATTATAAGTGTGAGCCACTGTGCCCGGCCTGGTATTATCATCTAATGGGACAACCATCATACATGTGGTCTGTCGTAGACTGAACTATTATGCAGCCCATGATCATAGTAAAAAATTTTTTTTTTTTTTTTTTTTTTTGAGACGGAGTCTCGCTCTTTTGCCCAGGCTGGAGTGCAGTGGCACAATCTCGGCTCACTGCAAGCTCTGCCTCCCGGGTTCACAACCATTCTCCTGCCTCAGCCTCCCGAGTAGCTGGGACTACAGGCGCCCGCCACCAAGCCCGATTTTTTGTATTTTTAGTAGAGACGGGGTTTCACCATGTTAGCTAGGATGGTCTCGATCTCCTGACCTCGCGATCTGCCGCCTTGGCCTCCCAAAGTGCAGGGATTACAGACGTGAGCCACCATGCCCAGCCAGTCACAAATATTTTCGAAGATAATTATATAAGATTGTTCCAAGCAGGCCAAGTGTGGTAATCACACCTATAGTCCCAGCTTGTTGGGAGGCCAAGGCAGGAGGATTGCTTGAGCTCAGGAGTTGAGACTGGACAACATAGCAAGACCTTGTCTCTGTTAAAAATTTGAAAAATCAGCCATGTGTGGTGGCACATGCCTGTAGTCCCAAGTAGTCAGGAGGCTGAGGTAGAAGCATCACCTGAGCCCGGGATATTGAGGCTGCAGTGAGCTATGATTGTGCCACTGCACTCCAGCATGAGGGACAGAATGAGACCCTATCTCAAAAAAGTTCAGTGTAGCATGATTTATATCAAGAAAAAAAGTATTATTACCCTCCCAAGTAGTTGAGACAACACAGGCGTGTGCCACCATACACCAACCATGCTTTACATGATAAGAAAAGAATTAATTCGCTGGGCGTGGTGACTCACGCCTGTAATCCCAGCACTTTGGGAGGCCAAGGCAGGCAGATCATGAGGTCAGGAGATCGAGACCATCCTGGCCGACATGGTGAAACCTCATCTCTACTAAAATACAAAAAATTATCCGGGTGTGAGGGCGTGTGCCTGGAGTCCCAGCTACTCGGGAGGCTGAGACAGGGGAATCGCTTGAACTCAGCAGGCGGAAAGAAAAGAATTAACTCAAAATATATTTGTATGATGGAATGCCATGTAGCTATTAATAAGAACAAGATTAGGCCAGGCGCGGTGGCTCACGCCTGTAATCCCAGCACTTTGAGAGGCCGAGGTGGGCGGATCACCAGGTCAGGAGATCGAGACCATCCTGGCTAACACGGTGAAACTCCGTCTCTACAAAAAAAAAAAAAAAAAAAAAATACAAAAAATTAGCCGGGTGTGGTAGCAGGTGCCTGTAGTCCCAGCTACCGGGAGGCTGAGGCAGGAGAATGGCATGAACCTGGGAGGCAGAGCCTGAAGTGAGCCGAGATCATGCCGCTGCACTCCAGCCTGGGCGACAGAGCGACACTCGTCTCAAAAAAAAAAAAAAAAAAAAAAGATTCAATTTTATGTACTGATAACAGAAAGCTCTCCAAGATGTACTAAGCTGGGAAAAATGAGCCAGACTCAAATAAAAACACAAAGAGCATACAGAAATATGCAAAAAATGATAAATGATGTTTTGAGATTGGCAGAATTCACAGCAGATATAAATAACTCATATTGAGGACAATGATATATAGGTGTTATTTTATTTTATTTTATTTTGAGATGGAGTCTCGCTCTGTTACCCAGGCTGGAGAGCAGTGGCACAATCTCAGCTCACCACAACCTCTGCCTCTTGGATTAAAGCGATTCTCCTGCCTCAGCTTCCCAAGTAGCTGGGACTATAGGCACATGCCACCATATCTGGCTAATTTTTGTATTTTTAGTAGAGATGGGGTTTCACCATGTTGGCCAGGCTGGTCTCAAACTCCTGTCCTCAGGTGACTCACCCACCTTGGCTTCCCACAGTGCTGGGATTATAGGTATGAGCCACTGTGCCCGGCCAACATTATTATTATTATTATTATTATTGAGATGAAGTCTTGCTCAGTCTCCCAGGCTGGAGCGCAGTGGCACTATCTGGGCTCACTGCAACCTCTGCCTCCCAGGTTCAAGCGATTCTCCTATCTCAGCCTCCTGAGTAGCTGGGATTATAGGCAACACACCCAGCTAATCTTTGCATTTTTAGTAGAGACGGGGTTTCGCCACGTTGGCCAGGCTGGTCTCGAACTCCTGACCTCAGGTGATCTGCCCGCCTCGGCCTCCCACAGTGTTGGGATTATAGGCATGGGCCACCGCACCCAGCCCATTATTTTTAAAAACAAAAATTATCACCTACTAACCATATTCTGCCTGATATTTTTTTTTAATTTTAATTTTTTTATTGAGACAGGGTCTCACTCTGTTGCCATGGAGTGCAGTGGTGCAATCATGGCTCACTGAAGCCTTGACCTCCCAGGCTCAAGTAGTCCTGCCTCAGACTCCCTAAGTAGCTAGGACTACAGGTGCATGCCACCACACCTGGCGAATGTGCTTAATAATTTATAAAGCACATTTATGTCTGTTTTTTCAACTGATACTTAACCTTGTTGGCTAGACAGGACAGGTTATCCTCAATACTCCTCCCTCCCCATTTTTAAATCTAAGAGACAGCAGTCACACAAATAATGAGTAACTGGGATAGGATCCACACCTGGACCTCTTGCCTACAAAGCCTGCAAGCTTCCCATTTTAACTTGCAGCCCCACCACTTTCTGGTTAGAGACGAGGTTTCACCATGTTGGCCAGGCTGGTCTCAAACTCCCGACTTCAGGTGATCCACCCGCCTTGGCCTCCCAAAGTGCTGGGATTACAGCTGTAAGCCACCATGCCCAGCCAAAAACCCAAACCTTTTATTTAAAAGGATATTCAGAGGCCAGGAACAGTGGCTCACACCTGTAATCCCAGCACTTTGGGAGGCCGAGGTGGGTGGATCACGAGGTCAGGAGTTCGAGACCAGCCTGGCCAGTATGGTGAAACCCCATCTCTACCTAAAAGACAAAAATTAGCTGGGCGTGGTGGTGTGTGCCTATAGTCCCAGTTGCTCGGGAGGCTGAGGTAGGAGAATTGCTTGAACACGGGAGGCAGAGGTTGTTGTGAGCCGAGATCGCACCACTGCACCCCACTCTGGGCAACAGAGCGAGATGCCGTCTCAAAAAAAAAAAAAAAAAAAAAAAGGATATTCAGGTTGGGCATGGTGGCTCATGACTACAATCTCGATGGTTTGGGAGGCCGAGACAGGACAATCCCTTGAGCCCAGGAGTTCGGAACCAGCTGGGTAATATAGTGAGACTCTGTCTACAAAAAATAAGAAATTTAGCCAAGCATGGTGGCATTACCTGTAGTTCCGGCTACTCAGGAGGCTGAAGTGGGAGCATCCTTTGAGCCCAGGAGTTTGAAACTGCAGTGAGTTATGACTGCACCACTGCACTCTAGCCTGGGCGAGAGTGAGACCTAGTCTCTAAAACAAAAATAAATAAATAAAAATAAAACGACGTTCATATTACCTGTTTGGGGAGGGTCTTGCCTCCATCGATACATGTAACTTCTTGCTCTGCTGAGACACCTGCTAGTTGCTCTGCCAAGTCATTTCCAGAAATGATAGGAGAGGTAAAATACAAAATAAGATATGTCAGGTATGAGAAGCTAGCAGGAGAGGGCCTGACTCACTACAGCTTCCCATTTCTAACTGACAGTGTTCCTGCAAAAAGGATGACAATTTCCCCAGGTACCATCAGTGAATTTATTTTTAAAAATTTAGTTTGAATATTCTCAAACATACATAAAAGTAGACAGAACAGTATAGTTAAGCCACAAGTACCCATCACTCAATTTAAAAAATAATCAATATTTTGCCAATCTTGTTCCACCTAAGCCCCCATTCCATTATTTTCTTTTGGTTGGAATACTTAACAAACCTTAAAATGTCATTATACTTCCAAAAACTTCTGCAACACTGATAAGAATTCTTTTTTTTATATAAACATTGTGTAATTATTATACCTAACAATATTAACAATAATCCTCCAATAACACTAAATACCCAGGCATCCAGTTCATATTCAAAATCTCCCAATAGTTTTAAAGCTGCTCTTTGCAGATTTATTGCAATCAGAATCCAAAAAAGGTCTCCATAATGAGCTTGTGATGTCTCTTAAGTCCTTCTCATTTTATTACAATTCCCCCCTCACCCATTTTTTTCTCCTCTGTTTGTCATTGATTTGTCAGGTAATTTGTCTAATGAAATGTCCTACACATCCTGGATTTGGCTGACTGCTTCTTCATGAAATTAACTTTTATATACAGTAAATTGAACATTGTGCAACCATCACCATAACCCAATTTAAAATATTTCTATCAGCCCACAAAGATCCTTTATGCCCATTTAGAGTCAATCCATATTTGCATCTGCAGCCCTGGGCAACCACTAATATTGTCTCTGTAGACTTGCCTTTTCTGGACGTCTTATGTAAGTGGAATCATAAACTATGTTGGTTTACTGTTACATAAAACATTAAAAATTGTCGCCACTGATTTGAGATATTCCCTTCACAATATGTCAAATTTCCATATATATTTAGGTCTAGAAAGATGTTCCATTTGTAGACTGTTCTACATTTTTAATTTAAATGATTACATCTCTGAGGTATTATTTATCTTGTTCCTCCACCCCTTTTTCTACAAACTATGCAAACTGGTTGTTAGAAAACAGTCTTGAGTAGATTCAGGGCTTTTTTTTTTTTTTGGCAATGGGGGTGGGGGGCTGGTGTGTGTGTGTGTACAGTACTTTCTAAGTGGCATGAGTATTTCTGATTGCAGCACATTAAGAGGCACATATGGTCTTGTTATCCTATTTTTTTGAGATGCTAAGATTGACCAATGGGTTCAGGTGTTATCACCCTGGTCCCTGTATTAAAAGGAATCCCATCAACCCTACAACCTAATGGTTTTAGGATCCACTGATGATCTTTGCCTAGATATATAATTTAATTGGGGGTCACAAAATGATGACTTTTCTATCATTCCTGCAGCAATTAGCTGAAATTTTTCTATTAAAAAAACCTTCAGGCCGGGCGCGGTGGCTCACACTTGTAATCCCAGCACTTTGGGAGGCCGAGGCGGGCGGATCACGAGGTCAGGAGATTGAGACCACGGTGAAACCCCGTCTCTACTAAAAATACAAAAAAATTAGCCGGGCGTGGTGGCGGGCGCCTGTAGTCCCAGCTACTTGGAGAGGCTGAGGCAGGAGAATGGCATGAACCTGGGAGGCGGAGCTTGCAGTGAGCCGAGATTGCACCACAGCACTCCAGCCTGGGTGACAGAGCAAGACTCCGTCTCAAAAAAAAAAAAAAAAAAAAAAACAACCTTCAAGCCTGGACAACATAGGGAGACCCCATAGCTACAAAAAATAAGCCAGGTGTGGAGGCACGCACATGTAGTCCTAGCTACTCAGGTGGCTGAGGTGGGAGGATCGCTTGAGCCTGGGAGGTCAGGGCTGCAGTGAGCTGTGATCATGCCACTGCACTCCAACCTGGGGGATAGAGTGTAACCCTGTCTTAAAAAAACAAATGAATAAAAAACAACAAAAAAACCCACTTCATCAACTATCTGATTGTCCGAAATACAGTTTATACAGGAAGGCAAAATATTAATATATTCCTGACCCTTTACTAGTTTTTGGAGTAATTAGTTGGGGTTCTAACAACGTACGATAGTGATAAATGAGGTTTTGGAAAATTATATCAATATGAACTTAATGGTTTTCATTGATTTATTATATTTCAATTCATAATCCAAGAATATTCTTTCAGTGGTAAAATATACTGAAAGAGCGCCCTCTGGGGATCAGAAAGTTTTTAACGTAAGCAGGACATCTACTTTAGAGGTCTCTGCCTACGACTATTAAATAAAGTTCCACTTGCATAACACATAACGTTATACTAGGACTCAAAAGTGTCAGCCTAGACAGGGTGCTGAATTTACAAAACTTTTCTTTTAAATAAAGAAGCTAGGCTGGGTGCAGTGGCTCATGTCTGTAATCCCAGCACTTTGGGAGGCTGAGGTAGCTGGATCTCTTGAGCTCAGGAGTTTATGACCAGCCGGGGCAACATGGAAAAACTCTGTCTCTACAAAAAAATTTAAAAAATTAGCCAGGTGTGGTGGTGTGTGCCTATAGTCCCAGTTACTGGGGAGGCTGAGGTGGGAAGATGGCTTCAGCCCAAGAAGCAGAGGTTGCAGTAAGCTGAGATTGTTGTCGTTGCACTCCCGTTGACACTGGGGGACAGAGCCAGAGCTTGCCTCAAAAAAAAAAAAAAGAAAAAGAAAAAAAAGAATCTACTTTCTCAGATGTCTAAAAAAGTGAAAGAGAATATAAAATGCCATTACAAAGTTACTGATTCACTGGGTCACAAATTACATTAAGCTGTAAGTCAGATCAAATCCTCTCTATATAATTATTGCCAGTGAAGGCTCTATACTATAAAACAGGAATCCACTACATTTAGGGGAGAAAAGGGAAAGTGTCAAAGCACAAATCTAGTTTCTAGCCTTCTGAAGTTTAAGCTTCATGGATGTTAGCCTTGTGAGTCCAAACCTGGGTAAAATACTGACCTTCTAAAATGACAGCTCCAGATTCCTCTGCCTGGTCAACAACCCCTCCATATTCTGCAGAGCTGTCACTGTCAGAATCAGAATTACTAGACACCTGCAAGTCTTCCGATACAGGATTCCTAGTCTCTGAATCATAAGTGGTAGCTGGCAAGTCAGGCTGGGTCCTGCTCACCTGAAAGTAAGCATCCAATGGTGCTCTCAACCTACGTACACAGAAAGACAACAGAATTATAGTACAATGAACTATCATCATAAAAACAATCTATAGTGATTTGAAGTAAATCCTATCACTTCAACCCATCTCCAGGCCATTAAATGCTGCCTTTGAAAGCTGAAGCAGGTATAGCAGATAAGGGGGAGACTGGCCTCCTGGATATTATTTTTTACCACTCAACCACTGCTACATTAGCCTACACAAGAGCTTGATCCTTCCGTTAAAAGCTAATTCTATTTTACTGGCATCTGGCCATATTGTCAGTATCTTTAAAGGACAAACTCAGCAATCTGTATGCTGGTATTAGGTAGGTGAAAAGGGAAAGTGAAGAAGAAGAAAAAGGGCTTTGTTGCCCAAATATGGCTCATGGGATTTTGCTATTGTAGCCACCTAGACCAAGGTATTTTGGAGTACAGTAAAGGGTCTGGCTTCTGTAATTTCTTCATCTCTCATTTTAGGATAGTATTTTTCTTTTAAAATTTAAATAATGTTAGTTTTAAGATAAAAAACATAAATGATAATATGGCATCAAAAAAAAAGTAACTTAGAATGATGAGAAGACCTGGGGCCAAATCTAACACTCCAAATCTATCTTGGCTGGCTAAGTTTAAAATAACCACTACTGTACCTCAGTTTCTCTAACTCCTGGAATAACAAAGCATACTCCAGTTTCAGCTGAGAAGTTTGAGGCCACTTTTGTCACAGAATTAATGAAACTTTATATTTAGTAGAGATGGGGTCTTACCATGTTGGCCAAGCTGGTCTCCAACTCCTGACCTCAAATGATCCACCCACCTTGGCCTCCCAAAATGCTGGGATTACAGGCATGAGCCACCACACCCAGACAAATCAATGAAACTTTATACTAAAAACCAAGAGTTCCTGAGGAAGGATCTAGGGACACACACACACAGACACATTAGGCCAGCTGCGGTGACTCATGTCTGTAATCCTAGCACTTTGGGAGGACAAGGTGGGTAAACTGCTTGTGCCTAGGAGTTTGAGACCAGCCTGAGAAACATGGTGAAACCCCAACTCTACAAAAAATACACAACATAGCCAGGCATGGTGGTGTGTTCCTGTAGTTCCAGCTACTTGGGAGGCCAAGGTGGGAGGATGGCTTGAGCCTGGGAGATTGAGGCTGCAGTGAGCCATGATGGTGCCCATACTCCAGCCTGGGTATCACAGTGACACTTGTCTCAAAAACACAAAAACAAAAAAATGACAACCAAAAAACTTGGGAGGCTGAGGCAGGAGGATCACTTGAGCCTGAGAGTTTGAGGCCACAGTGAGTGAGCTATGATTGCGCTACTGCACTCCAGCCTAGGTGGCAAGAGTGAGACTCCATCTTCAAAAAAAAAAAAAAGAAGAAGAAAAAATAAAAATTAAAAAAATGGCTGAGCTTGGTGGCTCACGCCTGTAATCCCAGCACTTTGGAAAGCCAAGGCAGGAGGATTGCTTGAAGCCAGAAGTTTGAGACCAGACTAGCCAACAAAGACATCATCTTTATTAAAAAAATTTAAAACAAAGGGGCAACTAAGTATTACTGACAGGTGACCTACTATAAGTTTTAATAATTATGACATTAAATATTGATTATTACCCAGAAACATTGTTGGGGACTGCTTACACAGAAAAATTTTGATTCCTAATAGTTTGGCAGCAATTTATTGACGAATTAGGGCTTTGACCGAATGCTAACTAGAATAAAATAAACACTACTCAGTGTCCAACTCAACAGACGGAAGATTTTTCGACCTTTTAAAAAAAGAAATGTCAATAAACCGAAAGGAGAAATAGCAATCAAGTTGTTTTTCTTTTTTGGAAATTGAGATATAATTAATATACTATAAAATCCACAACTTAAAAGTGTTCAGTTCAGTGTTTTTTTTTTTTTTTTTAGCATAACCACAAGGTTATGTAATCATAATCATAACCATTATCTGGTTTCAAAACATTTTTGTCCCACCTAAAAGGGACCCTGTACCCACAAGCAGTCATTTCCCCTCCTATTTGGTAGTCATGTCCTCTTTCATTCTTGATTTTAGTATTTTGAGTCTTCTCTATTTCTTGGTTGGTCTAGCTAAGTCTGTCAATTTTGTTGATCTTTTAGAAGAACCAACTTTTTGCTTAGTCATTTTCTCTCATTTTTCTATTCTCTATTTCATTTATTTATATGCTAATCTTTATTATTTCCTTCTATCTGCCTGTGTTGGGTTTTATTTGTTCTTCTGTTATTTACGAGTGTGTTATGTAATTTCCACAAGTTTGGTGTGCAAGAATCACACCCATATAAGATGGTGAACTTAATCAGTAAATGTGTATGTTGACTGCTCCACCCACCAGCCATTCCCCTCCCTCCCTCTCCTTGGGCTTCCCTATTCCCTGAGACAAAACAATACTGAAATTAGGCCAGTTAGTAATTCTACAATGGCCTCTAAGTGTTCAAATTAAAGGAAGAGTCAGGCATCTCTTACTTTAAATCACTTAGCTAAAGTGATTAAGCTTAGTGAGGAAGGCATGTCAAAAGCTGGGATAGGCCAGAAGCCAGGCCTTTTGCATTAAACAGCCAAGTGGTGAATGCAAAGGAAAAGTTCCCGAAGAAAATTAAGTGCTACAACAGTGAATACATGAATGATAAGACAGCCTTATTGCTGATATGGAGACAGTTTTAGTGGTCTGGAAAGAAGATCAAACCAGCCACAACATTCCCTTAAGCCAATCCCTAATCCAGAGCAAGGCCCCAACTCTCTTTAATTCTGTGAAAGCTGAGAAGTGAGGAAGCTGCAGGAAGTTGGAAGAAAGCAGAGGCTGGTTCATGAGGTTTAAGGAAAGATACTGTCTCCATAAAGTGCATGAAGCAGCAGCAAGCGCTGACATTGAAACTGTACCAAGTTATCCAGAAGATCTAGCTAAGACAATTGATGAAAGTATCTACGCTAAACAGATTCTAACTGTAGATGAAACAGCCTTCTATTGGAAGATGCCACGCAGGACTTTCGCAGCTAGAGAGATGTCAATGCCTGGCTTCAAGGCTCAAAGGACAGGCTGACTCTCTTGTTAGGGGATAATGCTGCTGGTTGACTTCAGTTGAAGCCGATGCTCTTTTTTTTTTTGAGACAGAGTCTCGCTTTGCCGCCCAGGCTGGAGTGCAGTGGCGTGATCTCAGCTCACTGCAAGCTCCGCCTCCCGGGTTCACGCCATTCTCCTGCCTCAGCCTCCCAAGTAGCTGGGACTACAGGCACCCACCACCAAGCCTGGCCAATTTTTTTTTTTTTGTAGTATTTTTAGTAGAGACGAGGTTTCACCATGTTAGCCAGGATGGTCTCGATCTCCTGACCTTGTGATCCACCAGCCTCAGCCTCCCAAAGTGCTGGGATTACAGGCGTGAGCCACTGTGCCCAGCCAAAGCTGATGCTCTTTTACTGTTCTGAAGATCCTAGGGTGCTTGAAAATTATGCTAAATTCATTCTGTCCGTGCTCTCTCTCTTTTGAGATGGAGTCTCGCTCTGTCACCCAGGCTGCAGTGCAGTGGCGCCTGGCTAATTTTTTGTATTTTTAGTGGAGATGGGGTTTCACCGCGTTAGCCAGGATGGTCTCGATCTCCTGACCTCGTGATCTGCCCACCTCGGCCTCCCAAAGTGCTGGGATTACAGGCATGAGCCACCACACCCGGCCTATGTCTGTGCTCTCTAAATGGAACTACAAAGCCTGGATAACAGCTTATCTGTTTAGAGTATGTCTTACAATTTATGCCCACTGTTGCAACCTACTATTCAGAAAAAAGGATTCCTTTAAACATATTACTGCTAACTGACAATGCATAAAGTAAACCAAGAGCTCTGAAGGTAATTTTGACAATGCACCCAGTAAACCAAGAGCTCTGAAGGTGATTTTGACAATGCACCCAGTAAACCAAGAGCTCTGAAGGTGATTAAAGTTATTTTCATGTCTGTTAACATAACATATTATGCAGCCCTACTTTCAAGACCTATTATTTAAGAAATAAGGCCGGGCACAGTGGCTCACACTTGTAATCTCAGTACTTTAGTGAAATAACATCTCTACAAAAAACAGAAAAAATTAGCTGGGTGTGGTGGCTTGTGCCTTTAGTCCCAGCTACTCTGTAGGCTGAGGCAAGAGGATGGAGGATCACCTGAGCCCGGGGAGGTTGAGGCTGCAGTGAGCGATGATCACACCACTGTACTCCAGCATGGGCAACAGAGTGAGACCTTGTCTCACAAAAAAAAAAAAAAAAAAAAAAGAAAAAAAAAAGAAAGAAAGAAACAAAGGAAAAGAAAAGAAATATTTTGTTGTGACTCTTAGCTGTGGGGAAAAGCTTTTTTAATCTTTTTTTTTTTAAATTTCTTAAGATGATAGCTGCCAGTGATTCCTCTAATGGATCTGGACAAAGTAAATTGAAAACTTTGAAAGGATCCACCACTCTTTTTCTTTTCTTTTTTTTTTTTTGGAGACAGGGTCTGGCTCTGTCACCCAGGCTGGAGGGCAGTGTCACGATATTGGCTCATTGGAACCTTTCACCTCAACCTCCTAAGTAGCTGGGACTACAGGCATGCACCACCATGCCCAGCTAATTTTTGTATTTTTTGTAGAGACAAGGTTTCAACATGTTGGCCAGGTTGGTCTTGAACTCCTGAGCTCAGGCAATGTGCCTGCTTCAGCCCCCCAAAGTGCTGGGATTATAGGCATGAGCCACTGTGCCTTGGGGATCCACCATCCTTGATGCCCCTAAGAACATTCATGATCCATGGGAGGAGGCCAAAATATCAACATTATCAGGAATTTAGAAGAAGTTGATGTCAACTCTTATGGATTACTTTGAGGGGCTCAAGACTTCAGTTAAGGAAGTAACTGCAGATGTGCTAGAAACAGCAAGAGAACTAGACTTAGAAGATGTGACTGAATGGATCTCATTCCTAGATTTTCCTTTCCCTCTTATTGGTTAGTTTATTGCTTATCCCACTGAATATCCATTACCTCAGGCAGGCCCCAGGGAAAATGATTTAGGCTTTTCACACTCTGCATTGCTCTGAATCAAGAGTAGTCTTGCAAATGTGGTTTTCCAGAGAACCACCAAACTGGTCATATAAAGATAATTCTCTGGGAATGAGGCTTTGAAGGTGCTCCAATCCCTCTGGTGCCTGCCAGGCTGTTGGTTTTTACTATGATTACAGGCAGATGATTTTCAGGACTACCAAGGAGCTGGAGAAGGGGACAAGAATAAGAAATGCCATAGAGCTCAATGAGATTCAGCTGTTTTTCTTTAATAATCACTCCCTGGATTGCTATAGCATTTGGTCAGTTTCCCGAATTATGAAAAAGTTGATCCTGACAAATTCTGCCAGTTGTTTCACTACTTTCATGGAGATAATTCTCTGTGGTCCTTACTCTGCCATTTTCACTGACATCACCCAGGTTTTCTTTTTTGTTTTTGAGACAGAGTCTCGCTCTGTGGCCCAGGCTGGAGTGTAGTGGCGTAATCTCGGCTCACTGCACCTCCCCGGTTCAAGCGATTCTCCCGCCTCAGTCTCCTGAATAGCTGGGATTATGGGCAACCGCTACCACACCCGGCTAATTTTTGTATTTTTAGTACAGACAGGGTTTCACCATGTTGGCAGGCGGGTTTCACCATGTTGGCCAGGCTGGTCTCGAACTCGTGACCTCAGGTGATTAGCCTGCCTCGGCCTCCCAAAATGCTGCGATTACAGGTGTGAGCCACTGCACCTAGCCAGGTTTTCTTTTTAAATGGGGCTAAGCAAGTTTACCAACTCCATTTCTTGAGATTCTAAGTGAACAGCAGCTATAGCTACCATGAGACTAAACACATAAGAAAAGCATTTTATAAGAGGATTTAATCAAATATATACTAGAGTTAGGGTGTTGACATGTGTGTCAATAGAATTCTACATAGAACCCAGTAAAAAAGTGATAGATGATTAAAAAAAAAATCACTCTTTAATATTGCTTTTATGTAACAAAGAATTTCCAAAGTCAGGGAAGAACACAGGAAAGGGGAACTGTGAAAACCAACAGGAAGCAGTGCTAGGGTTTCTCCTTGGGAGCACAGATTTACAACCCAAGAAATTCTCCTCCTTCCCTGCACTTACCATCTTTGAATTTTGCTCCTTCCCTACTCTCTGTAGTCCTAGACTCCATATGCTCCATGAAAACAATATTGTGATCTGTGTTATTCACCAATATATCTAGAGCAAAGTTTTGTCTCTCACACAGAGGAGTGTTATCAATATTTGATGAATGAGTGATGACCGCCGCTGCCAGAATGAAGCCGCCTCAAACAAATCAGAAAGGAGTTTGTGACTTCAGCAAAGCCTGTTGGGAAGAATAAGCTTACTACTTAGCTTTCTATAGCTTTGGCTTCTTGGCTGACTGTTAGTCAAAAGCTGTTCACCTTGGCCCAGGCTTTCAACACCTGGCCCGGGGACAGTCTGTCAGAAGAGTAAATGTCAAACACCACACTGAGAAATTTATCTCAAGAAATTCAGGCTGGGCGCGGTGGCTCACGCCTGTAATCCCAGCACTTTGGGAGGCCGAGGCGGGTGGATCACGAGGTCAGGAGATCGAGACCATCCTGACTAACACAGTGAAACCCCGTCTCTACTAAAAATACAAACAATTAGCCGGGCGAGGTGGCAGGCGCCTGTAGTCCCAGCTACAAGGGAGGCTGAGGCAGGAGAATGGCGTGAACCCCGGGGGGCGGAGCCTGCAGTGAGCCGAGATCGCGCCACTGCACTCCAGCCTGGGTGAAAGAGCGAGACTCCGTCTCAAAAAAAAAAAAAAAAAAAAAAAAAACAAAACAAAAAAAAAAAGAAGAAATTCAGAAGTTGTAAGTGATTAGTCCTGGGAAAGGTCATACTTCAGGGAAAAAAGTTTTAATCATATTTATCTGGCTCCAGAACTGATGTTATTTCCACTGAACTGCACACTTCCTGACCTTTTAGGTTATTCCCTTTGTGGAGACAAATTATGGCTGCCAAATAGCTTGACTGACATCTTTCAACATATAAATTCTGTATAACTCATTCCCTGAGCAGATTCTATAAGCAATTCTTTTTTTTTTTTTTTTGAGACAGAGAATCACTCTTGTCACCCAGGCTGGAGTACAGTGACAAGATCTTGGCTCACTGCAACCTCCGCCTCCTAGGTTCAAGGAATTCTCACGCCTCAACCTCCCAAGTAGCTGGGACCACAGGTATGTGCCACCACACCCGGCTAATTTTTTGTATTTTTAGTAGAGATGGGGTTTCATCATGTTGGCCTTGAACTCCTGGCCTAAAGGAATCTGCCTGCCTTGGCCTCCCAAAGATCTGAGATTACAGGCGTGAGCCACTATGCCCAGCCACATCAAGCAATGTTCTCACTAGAGTTTGGCTTCTGTGTGGCTCTCTAGTGGTTCTGTTTTTCTTTGTAAGTTGGCATCTGGTTTATAAGTGTCACCCTTAAGTTGGTTAATACAAGCCACTGTGCCTGACCAAGAGGAGTCCACCCTGCGTCCCCCAACAAGAATGAGTGCATGGATAAGCAAGACAGAGGACTTGCAAGAGGCCTCTTGACAGTCAGCCAGTTCCTGGAAACACCACTCACAACTCTCAATCATGGAAAGTTAGCCCATTTACTTTGGCAGGGTCCCCAAATTACACCATAAGATGCATTCACCTATAACACAAATGTATGAAATCTTACCCTGCCTTTATAATGTGAGTAATGACATCTTAAAATAACAGACTACAGCCAGGCCTGCTGGTGCACGCCTGCAATCCCAGCTACTTAGGAGGCTGAGGCACAAGAATCACTTGAACCTGGGAGCCAGAGGTCGTGGTGAGCTGATATTGTGCCATTGCACTCCAGCCTGAGTGACAGAGCAAGACTCTTGTCTTAAAAACAAACAAACAAAAAAAAAACCAGAGTAACATGCATTTGCAACTCTTGTCAACACAGAACTAGACATCTGTCATCCTTGATGGGCACTACAGACACTGGAGCCACAGTCATGGCAAGCCCCAACTTTAAAATCAGCAGGATCCATGAAAAAGAATGCTGAATCCAGATTCAGAAGGCACAATTCCAATTCCAGCCTTATCACAAATTATCCCATCAGCTTCCTCATTTGTAAAACATGGGTAATGGATGACCTAGCTACCACTTTTTAGTATTATCTCAATATTTTCAGTGTCAGAAAACATCGGCATGGTGGTGTATGCCTGTAGTCCCAGCTAATCATCAAGAGGCTGAGGCAGGAAGATCGCCTGACCCTGGGGAGGTCGAGGCTGCAGTGAGCTGTGATTGCACCACTGCACTCCAGCTTGGGCGGCACAGTGAGACCCTGTCTCAAAAATAACAATAATAAAAAGAAGAAGAAAGCGAAAACAAAGGGATTTGATCGAAGCTTCTTCCTCCATCTGCCTATGTAGAAAACGGCAGATCCCGGTTCCAATACCAGTGCTAACTCCTCTATTCTATAGCTATTAGACCCTGAACAAAGTCCTCTCTGAGCTGAGATCGCGCCACTGCGCTCCAGCCTGGGCGACAGAGCAAGACTCCATCTCAAAACAAAACAAACAGGTTTAATTAGTTGGGCGTGGTGGCACGCGCCTGTAATGCCACCTACTTGGGAGGCTGAGGCAGGAGAATCGCTTGAATCTGGCAGATGGAAGTTGCAGTGAGCCGAGATCGTGCCACTGGACTCCAGCCTGGGTGACAGAGTGAGACGCCGTCTCAAAAACAAAAACAAAAAACCAAAAAACGGACAGGGTATAGGCAATTGTTATTCTTCATAATAACCCTGTCAAGACTTGACAGCTAAGCCCTTCAAGAGGCAAGTTCAAACCAAGACTATGAAAGCAAATTAATTAATTGTGCCTCTAGGTGGAATGCCAGTGAATAATGAATTTGGGTGAGTAGAGACTTGCAAGTGAAGAAAGAATTTTTGGTGTACAAGACACAATCTGAAGAACAGCCAATCTCTACAGAGATTGCCAACAAACTACCACCTAGTTTTCACGGCACAACAGTTTAACTTATCCCTTCATTACTCTGTGAAGTAAGGCAAGCACTTTTATTTCCACCTATGAGGAATTGGGGGTCAGAAGTTATCTGACTTGCCAAAAGTCACACTGTCAGTCCTTGAATGGCAGAGCCTCAGTTTCATAATTTCTAGTACAGCAATGATCACAGACTTATCCATATATTTATTTACCTGGCACTGTCTGTCCTCTGAGACCCTCCAGCTCTAGCCCTTCGTGAAGCAGATACCCTCCTTCTTGTTCTCATTGGCCCTACATTGTGGTTTGAAGATGAAGGTCTCAGGAATTCCAGCATGCCATGAAGTCTCTGCAGTCCACTGATGAAGTTGGTCATTGAATGCAACGAAGATGCTGGGATGGTGTGATTAGCATCAGATCCCTGCCTATGTTGTTCTGAAGTTCTTGGATTGATGTTCTCCACATTGTCTTCTCCCAAGACCTCCACTTCTGTCAGGTCAATAGACAGTTGTGGAGCAGGCTGGAGCAGGGGTGGTGTCGCTTGGCTGCCGATCACTTCAGCAGGAGCTGGCTGGAGGATGGATGGTACCCCCTGGCTGCTGACCATATCAGCAGGAACAGGCTGGAGGGCTGGTCCCCCTTGGCTGCTGGCCATGCCAGCAGGAGCTGGCTGTTCTTCAGCATGATTTAACTGCACCTGAAGATCATATTCCATTGCTTCATGAGCCATCACTAGAGAAACAGTATTTGTAAAAAGTATTAATAAAATAGATAAAATATGCTATGTAGGTGACAGAATTGTATTTAATCTTTCTCATTTTATGTTTAATATCATTCTTAGCAAGACTGAGAAGCTTCAAGAGAAGATTTTAACTACTTATTTTAAGTCAGAAGTATTTGGTAATGGACTTCCTTCTCTACAACAAGCATTTACAACCAGTTTTCCAGTTTGCCCTTAGAAAACATGAAGTCCTGTGATCATAGTAATATCTTCCAAAATAGAAAGATCTATAAACCAAAGGGATTAAACTACTGAGTCTAAAAGTAATCTCTCAGACACTTTGCAGTTCTGTCTCAAGCTGAATATGGACATTCACCAAAATCAAATGCATATAATGAGGTATCTAATTTTAGCAGGCAATATTAATCTTTCATAGCATCAACAGTTACAAAGGATAAACAGAGAAAGGATATTTTTTACACTTGCAAAATTAACTGTGTTACTAACTCAAAATGGAAACTTACCTAATTTTTCCAAAAAGGCTGAGCAAACTTTATCCTATCCCTTTCATTATTTTTGTTTTCCATCTCTAATTCCATCATGTTAGCCTATTCAACAAATATTTATTAAGCACCTATGTTCTTTTCATGTTTCCTATCTTTAATTCCATTATATCAGTTTGAAAACTACCACCTAGTTTTTAAATTAAAAAAAAAGTTAATTTTTTTTTGGTTATATAGATGAAGGCTTCCTATGTTGCCCAAACTGGTCTTGAATGCCTGGCCTTACCTCCTCATGCTCCAGGACAACAGGACTGAGCCACTGTGCCTCCCTACCACCTAGTTTTTAAAGTACATCAGTATAACTTATCCCCTCAATTACTTTGTGAAGTAAGGCACGTGCTTTTATTTTCATCTGACTTATGAGGAAATGGGGGTTCAACTAATAGTTATTAAGCACCTGTTATGCAGACAAGACACCCTAGAGGCAAAAACAGCTAAGACCCCATGTATCAGAGTTTAGATTCTAACAAGTAAGATGTCAATAAACGAATACATGAGAAAATTATAGATTATGATGTTTGGGGTTGAGAAGACAAAGAGGACCAATTAAGACACAATTGTGAGGGAAGTACTCTTTTAAAGAGTGAAAACTGGGCTGAGGCGTCAAGGATTAAAAGAAGCTGGCTATGCAAACAGCCAAGGAAGAGTTTCAGAAGGAAATCAGTGCATAGGTCCCTGATGAGCATGGGTTTGATTGATGAACAGGACACCATCATTAAAGGGCCCATGGGCCTTGGTAAGGAGTTTCTTCTATGTTAGGAATGCACTGTAGGGGTGCAAGAGCATAAGCTAGGTGACCAGTATAGAGGCTATTGTGGGAGTCCAGACCAGAGGTCAGAGAGACCTAGGCAAGAGTGGTAGCAGTGGAGATGAAAAGAAACAGACAGCTTTAAGAATCTTCAGAATAGTCATGCTTCTTTTTTTTTTTTTTTTGAGATGGAGTCTCGCTCTGTCGCCCAGGCTGGAGTGCAGTGGTGCCATCTTGGCTCACTGCAAGCTCCGCCTCCTGGGTTCACGCCATTCTCCAGCCTCAGCCTCCCGAGTAGCTGGGATTACAGGCGCCCGCCACCACGCCCGGCTAATTTTTTGTATTTTTAGTAGAGCCGGGGTTTCACTGCGTTAGCCAGGATGATCTCGATCCCCTGACCTGGTGATCGGCTAGCCTCGGCCTCCCAAAGTGTTGGGATTATAGGCGTGAGCCACCGCGCCCCGCCAATAGTCATTTTTCTTAAAATCATCAGAGCTGATTAAACCATCTGAGGATCAGAATGACAGAAAAGGGCCGAAGACTAAAGTCAGAGACACTACTGTTAAAAGGACAACAGAGTAAGGGAAGCCAGTTAAGGAAGATTATAAAGTAGGAGGAAACATGGGAATGTGGTGTCTTGGAAAAACAATGTTTCAAGGAAGGAACAACTGAGTGTCAAGTGCTACTGGGGGGGAAGAATGGCCACTAGATTTGGCAATGTGAGGATGACAGGCGACCTAAAAAAGCAGTTTCCCTGAACTGGTGGGGTCAGAGGCCAGATTGGAGTAGGCTGAATAAATGCAAGGAATTCTAATAAACATAGTGGACAAAGCACATGTATGTATCTTTCTCTCTCCACTCCAGTCATTCCTAAAACCCACGAACATGACCCCCCCCAACCTGAGACATTTTTTTAAGAAAGGATAAATTAACCAGGACGACACAAATGCAAACAGGGTATGATATGCAAACCAGTTTTTTAAGGCCATAAAGGAGAAACCGATGATTGATGACTACTTAGCAGAGCCAAAAGATAAAACTCAAATGCTTGCAAAGGGCACAGTGGTTGGGGTGAGGTGTGTTATTGAGAAGCAAGCTGATTCCCACTAAAGGGACTGTAAAAACCAGGTACCACAGAAGGCAATATTGAAAGATGGCACTAAAAGGGAAGGGCTAGTTAAAAGCCAATAAAGCAGTTAGCTTGACTTCTACTCAAACAAACACCAGCCAGCCAAAACAAAACACAAAACAAAGCCCTCCTCCCCCTATGCAGGAGAAAACTGGAGGTTTGAACCACACAGGCTTACACTCAGGATGGAGAGTGGCACAGTAGTGAAAATAAGTGGGAAAGAAAGTCTGCAAACTGAACAATGTGAAATACTTTAAGTTTTAAACATTTTTTGTATAGATGGGGTTTCCCACGTTGCCCAGGCCGATCTTGAACTCCTAGGCTCAAGCAACCCTTCTGCCTCAGCCTCCCAAAGTGCTGGGATTACAGGAGTGAACTACTGCGGCTGGCTAACTAAAAGCTTTTAATGTTTCTAGGATACGACAGTCTCCCAAGAATTGTGTGTCAGAACATAAGGCCCAAGCTACTTCTAGATGTACTCAAGAGACATTAAGCAACTCAGCCTTCAGGAAGACAAAGGGTAGAAATGGACTAAAAAGAGCAGAATCTAGGGGGCCGCACTGTCTACTCCCATATGGTTATTTAAATTAAATAAAAATCAAGTTCGGCCAGGAGCTGTGGCCCACGCCTATAATCCCAGCTCTTTGGGAGACTGAGGCAGGTAGCTTGAGACCAGGAGTTGGAGACCAGCCTGGGCAACACGGCAAAACCCTGTCTCTACAAAAAATACAAAAAATTAGCCAGGCGTGATGGTGTGCACCTGTGGTCCCAGCTACTTGGGAGGCTGAAGCAGGAGGATCCCTTGAACCCGGAGGGTGGAGGTTACAGTGAGCTGAGACCACACCACTGCACTCCAGCCCGGGAGACAGAGAAAGACTCCGTCTAAAAAAAAAAAAAAAAAAGAAATAAATAAAATAAGTTCCTTTGTCGCGCAGGTCACATTTCAAGTGCTAGAAACCCACATAGGGCGGGTGACTCCCATACTGGACAGCAGAAATACAGAACATTTTTCTCTCCGCACAAAGTTCTATAGAACGATGCAGTTCTGGAGCTGAAGCTTCCTAACCATTGTAGCCCAGTAGGAGATGCCTAGGGCGAGAGACCACGGGCTGGGCACCCCAAACCTTGAGCATGTCACACAAACGCTGTTTTTTATGTGTGCTGTGAGTAGGGCTTAAAATGTTAACCTCAGACTTGTCATCTTTGTTACTCAGGTTTCAATCAATGGCCACAACAGGCAGGATGAAAGCCCCTCAATTAAAGGTTGAGAGGAGGTGGGCAGGGCAAGCGTTCAAATCTTTGCTCTGGCCGGTGCAGAGGGTCACGCCTGTGATCCCTGGACACTGAAATGCCCAGGCAGATGGATCGCTTACGCTCCGGTGTTCGAGACCAGCTTGGGCAACACAGTGAAATTCCCATCTCTACCAAAAAAGAAAAATAGAACAGGTCAGGCGCGGTGGCTCACACCTGTAATCCCAGCACTTTGGGAAGCCAAGGACGGACCACTTGGGGTCGGAGTCCCAGACGGTCTGGCCAATATGGTGAAACCCCGTCTCCACTAAAAATACAAAAATTACCCAGGTGTGGTGGTGCATGCCTGTAATCCCAGCTACTTGGGAGGCTGAGGCAGGACAATCCTTTGAACCAGGGGGGCAGAGGTTGCAGTGAGCGGAGATCGCGCCACTGCACTCCAGCAGGAACAACAAAGCGAGACTCTATCTCAAAAAAAGAAAGAAAAAAGAAAAATAAAACAATGAGCCGGGCGTGGTGGCGCGCACCTGTGGTCCCAGCTATTGTGGGAAGCCGAGGTGGGAGGATCCCTGGGGCCCGGGAGTTGGAGACTGCAGTGAGCTCTTCCAGCCTGGGTGCAACAGGGAGACTTCTTTTCTTTTCTTTTTTTTGAGATGGAGTTTCACTCTTGTTGCCCAGGCTGGAATGCAATGGCGTGATCTCAGCTCACTGCAACCTCGGCCTCCCGGGTTCAAGCGATTCTCCTGCCTCAGCCTCCCGAGTAGCTGGGAGATGGGGTTTCTCCATGTTGGTCAGGCTGGTCTCGAACTCTTGGCCTCAGGTGATCCGACTGCCTCGGCCTCCCAAAGTGCTGGGATTACGGGTGTGAGCCACCGCGTCCGGCCCGACTTCATCTCTTTAACAGGAAAAAGGAAGGAAGGGAGGGAGAGAGAGGGAGAGAGAGAAAGATAAAAGAGAGAGAGAGAAAGAAAGAAATCAAATCCCTGTTCTTTTACTACATGGGAGAAAGAAAGAAAGAAAAGAGAAAGAAAGAGAAAAAAGAAAGAGAAAGAAAGAAAGAAAAAGAAACTAAATCCCTGTTCTTTTACTACATGGGGAAACTTTGGGCGGGTTTCCTAAACTCTCGGCTCAACTTGTTTTCCTGTAAAATAGGGATAATACAAGTCTTTACGCCACAGTTTCCGTGATGAAATTAAAAATGAAGTTCTTCCGTCAACTTTAAAGTGATGAAGTAACTGGCGCTCAGAGCGGGCGCAGGCAACGCCGCTGAGGAGCCCGAGGCTAGGCTCTTGGGGGAAGGGCCGGGCGACCTCCCACCCCGGCCAGGGCAGGCCCCGCAGCAGCGAACTCGGCTTCTTCCGTGATCGCCCCGAGCTCCCGCCTGCCCAGCCCCCACGCCCAGCAACCCAGATACGCGCGGGGGTTCGGGCTCCTCACCCCGACCATTGGCGCCGCCCCGAGAGCCCGAATCCCCTCAGGCCGCCGGGTTCCAAGCCCGCGTGCAGCCCACCTCGTGGGGTGTCTCCTGAATCCCAATCCAGGAATCAGGTGTGGGGAAGTTTATCCCGAAGCTAGAGGCCCAAGGCCTGAGGAGAAGCAAGACCCCTCCTCACCTGAAACCAGTAGGCAGCGGCCGGGCTCGTGAACCCGCCGAAGACTCGGTATTTACCTCGGCCGAATTCTGAAAGCACCTACGCCAACTGCCACTTCCGGAGCTGCTCAAGCTCCCGCCAGAGCCGCCGGCAGGCATGCTCCTATTGAACAGAAGCCCTAGGCTGTGGCCAATACCTACTCTTCTTCTTCAATGGGTCCCCCGCTAGCTGAAGCAGCGGCACTCTCATTGGCTGGTCGTTCATAAACTGACGAGGCGGGACCGCGCTCGAGGAAGCCTCCTACAATTGGCAGGAATCTACGTCCGTCACCTTGCGCCCGCCCCGGAAAAATGGGAGGTTTTTTTTTTTTTTTTAGCTCGTTTTATTTGAACTTTCTGGCGGGAGAAAGTTATATGATTTCTCGGTCCATTTTGGAATGGAGATGAAAATATTAAAACTGACTCCTGCTGCTTATCCCTAACGCGTTAGTGAAGGAGTTATCTGTATCCAAAGGATACTAGCTAATCGAATAATTTCAAAATATTTCAATATTTTGAATTTCGGAGCCTGTAAAGAGGCGTAGGACAGTCCAGTTCATATGTATCCTCTCCTGGGGTTGAAGAGCTCACGCAAAAGACTTTGCCTACACAATCTCTTCAATCTCAAACCGCTGCAAGGGATCTGAGCTACTAAACAGTCTCAAATCACTTGTTAGGGCCGCCGCTAGCCGCCAGCGCCAACAGCAAGGGGCCCCCGGAATTCTCCAGTTACCTACCAGGAGCGCGAGCCCACAGCCGTCTCGGCTCCGAGCCCGCCGCCGGCAGGAAAGCCACAAAGAAAACTGATAAACCCAGACAAGATGATAAAGACGATCTAGATTTAACAGAGCTCACTAATGAAGATCTTTTGGATCAGCTTGTGAAATACGGAGTGAATCCTGGTCCTATTGTGGGAACAACCAGGAAGCTGTATGAGAAAAAGCTTTTGAAACTGAGGGAGCAGGGAACAGAATCAAGATCTTCTCCTTCAGCAATGATTTCTTCTTCAGCAGAAAATACAAGGCAGAATGGAAGTAATGATTCTGACAGATATAGTGACAATGAAGAAGACTCTAAAATAGAGCTCAAGTTAGAGAAGAGAGAACCGCTAAAGAGCAGAGCAAAGACTCTAGTAACCCTCAAGCAAAGAAGAGTTCAGCACAACGAGAGCTATTCTCAAGCTGGAATAACTGGGACTGAATGGACAAGTGGATCTTCAAAAGGCGGACCTCTGCAGGCATTATTAACTAGGGAATCTACAAGAGGGTCAAGAAGAACTCCAAGGAAAAGGATGCACACTTCAGAATATTTTCGTATAGATGGAGCGGTAATTTCAGCGAGTACTCCCGTAGCTGAAAGTATAATGGCTTCAAACAACAAATCCTTAGTTGTCAATAGGGTGACTGGAAATTTCAAGCATGCATTTCCTATTCTGCCAGTCACTGAATTCTCAGACATACCCAGAAGAACACCAAAGAAACCATTGACAAGAGCTGAAGCGGGAGAAAAAACACAGGAAAGAAGAGTAGAAAGGGATATTCTTAAGGAAATGTTCCCCTATGAAGCATCTACACCAACAAGAATAAGTGCTAGTTACCACAGAACAATCAAAGCAGCTGCAGGCCGGCCATTAGAACTCAGTGATTTGAGGATGGAGGAGTTGTTTTCATCTACATATGTTCCTAAGTATGTTCCCTTATGTCAAGTGACAAAATACAAAAAAAAGGGATGCTCCATTCCTGTATGGATAAAAATTTTGCTATTTGTTGTGGCAGTTTTTGTGTGTGTGTTTGGGCTATCAAGCTGTGGAAACCAACCACGTAAATCCCTTCTCTGATATTCTTCCTGATGACTCTAGAAAACCCAACTGAATGGTATCTCTGGCACATTCAACTTGGTCTTGTATTTTTTTTTTTTTTTTTGAGACGGAGTCTCGCTCTGTCGCCCAAGCTGGAGTGCAGTGGCGCGATCTCAGCTTACTGCAAGCCCCGCCTCCCGGGTTCCGGCCATTCTCCTGCCTCAGCCTCTCCGAGTAGCTGGGACTACAGGTGCCCGCCACCACGCCCGGCTAATTTTTGTTTGTATTTTTAGTAGAGACAGGGTTTCACCGTGGTCTTGATCTGCTGACCTCGTGATCCGCCCGCTCGGCCTCCCAAAGTGCTGGGATTACAAGCGTGAGCCACCGTGCCCGGCCCGGTCTTGTATTTTTAATAACTGTGTTGAAGAACATTTGTGTATGCTTTTTGACTCCAAGAACTAAAAATAATGTGATTTTGCCTCAATAAACGTAGTATTCCATTGGAAAGCAAACAAAAGATATATAAATGTATAAATGGACTTTATTAAAATGTTTTTGAACTTTGGACTAGTAGGAGATCACTTCGTGCCATGTGAATAACCTTTTTTAGCTCTGGAACTTTTTTTTTTTTTTTTTTTTTAGACAGGGTCTCGCTCTGTTGCCCAGGCTGGAGTACAATGGCACGATCTCAGCTCACTGCAACCTCCACCTCCTGGGTTCAAGTGATTCTCCTGCCTCAGCCTCCTGAGTAGCTGGGACTATAGGCACGTGCCACTAGGCCCAGCTAATTTTTGTATTTTTAGTAGTGGTGGGGTTTCACTATGTTGGCCGGGCTGGTCCTGAACTCCTGACCTCAGGTGATCCACCCGCCTCGGCCTCCCAAAGTGCTGGGATTACAGGCGTGAGCCACTGCACCTGGCCGTAATGTTCATGATCTTGATAGAGTTTGGATTACTCATATGTATGCATTTGTCAAAACCCATCAAATACTATCTTTAAGATTTGTGCATTTCACACAAATTTTTCACAGTAAAAACTTACCTTCCCGCCCCCCACCCCAAAAAAAAGCCCATAGAGAAATTCCAGTTAATGGCATAAATGCTGAAGTGTTTAGGAATGAAGTGCATAAAAAATCAGGATGAATTAATGGATAGAAAGAGGCACAAGTAGATAAATAGGTATGTGATAAAACAAATATAATAAATTGTTAGTTGTAGAGTTTAGGTGGTAGGTATATGGTTGTTCAGAGTACAATTGTATTGACTTTTCTGTGTATCTGGAAATTTTCATACCTAAGTGTTGGGAAAAATCAGGTACAGGGCTTTGGAAGACATCCTGTGCAAGTAAAAGGCCCTGAAGATTAAGCTTTATCAGGCATATAGTAACTTCATCTATAATAATTGTGGGTCTGCCAGAGTATGAATAATTCATATACCAGGGAGAATTTTCACTGTAACGCCTACGGTAAATAGAACAAATGATTTTAAAGATTAAAACAGTGGCTGGGCATGATGGCTCATGCCTGTAATCCCAGCACTTTGGGAGGACAAGGTGGGAGGATCCCTCAAGGTCAGGAGTTCCAGACCAGCAGACCCTGCCTCTGAAAAAAAAAAAAAAAAAAAAAGGAAGGAAGGAAAATAGTAAAATAGTAATACCTGCCAGTAAGTTCTACAAAATAATCATATTAAGTGTATATTCTTCTGCATTTTTTATCTATAGAAAAAAACCATGTTCTAGGTTTTAAAAAAAATCAAGGATAAGTAAAAGATAAAAACATAAGGCCGAGTGTGGTGGCTTATGCCTGTAATCCCAGCACTTTGGGAGGCCAAGGTGGGAGGATCACTTGAGCCCAGAAGTTCAAGACTAGCCTAGGCAACACAGTGAAACCCTGTTTCATAATAATAATAATAGTAATAGAAGTCAGCCATAATTTTCTTCACCAGAGATGATTACTAGAATACAAGACCCAAATGTATTTGTATTGTTGTCTTCTCAGTGACTGAAACAATGGCTAGCACGTTTGCTGTTGAATGATTTAGAATGAGTTCTGAAAAAAATGTAGCTTTAAAGGCAGGGATTAGCGTATCCTAGGCAAAGCACACACCATGAACAAAGGTATAGGATCTAAAATGAGACCAGGCATGGTGGCTCATGTCTGTAACCCCAGCACTTTGGGAGGCTGAGGCAGGCAGATCACTTGAGGTCAGGATTTCGAGACCAGCCTGACCAACATGGTGAAATGCCATCTCTACTAAAAATACAAAAATTAGCCAGGTGTGGTGGCATACACCTGTAATCCCAGACACTTGGGAGGCTGAGACAGGAGAATCACTTGAACCTGCAAGGCGGAGGTTGCAGTGAGCCGAGATCGTGCCATTGCACTCCAGCCTGGGCAACAAGAGTGAAACTCTAGGCCGGGCGCGGTGGCTCACGCCTGTAATTCCAGCACTTTAGGAAGCCGAGGCAGGCAGATCACCTGAGGTCAGGAGTTCGAGACCAGCCTGACCAACATGGTGAAACCCCATCTCTACTAAAAAATACAAAAAGTTAGCCGGGCGTGATGATGAGCGCCTGTAATCCCAGCTACTTAGGAGGCTGAGGCAGGAGAATCACTTGAACCCAGGAGGCAGAGGTTCCAGCGAGCCAAGACTGTGCCACTGCACTCCAGCCTGGGCGTGACAGAGCAAGACTCCGTCTTAAAAAAAAAAAATCGGCCAGGCGCGGTGGCTCACGCCTGTAATCCCAGCACTTTGGGAGGCCGAGGCAGGCTGATCACGAGGTCAGGAGATCGAGACCATCCTGGCTAACACGGTGAAACCCTGTCTCTATTAAAAATACAAAAAAATTAGCCGGGTGAGGTGGTGGGCGCCTGTAGTCCCAGCTACGCGGGAAGCTGAGGCAGGAGAATGGCGTGAACCCTGGGGGGCGGAGCCTGCAGTGAGCCGAGATCGTGCCACTGCACTCCAGCCTGGGTGAAAGAGCAAGACTCCTTCTCAAAAAAAAAAAAAAAAAAATCTAGAATGAAAGCACCACAAAGATGGGTTTGAGTCTGGCAGAGATTAAAATCTGGCAGCTCCTATGTGGACATATTTTGTTTGTCCTATCAGCATTAAAATAATTTTTTTTTTGAGACAGGGTTTCACTCTGTCGCTCAGGCTAGAGTACAGTGGTGCAATCATGCCTCACTGCAACCTCTGCCTCCCAGGTTCAAACGATTCTCATGCCTCAGCCTCCCGAGTAGCTGGGATTACAGGCATGTGGCTGTCACACCCAGCTAATTTTTGTATTTTTAGTAGAAACAGGGCTTCCCCATATTGGCAAGGCTGGTCTCGAACTCCTGACCTCAGATGATCCTCCCGCCTTGGCCTCCCAAAGTGCTGGGATTTCAGGCGTGAGTCACCGTGCCCAACCTAAAATAATTTTTAATGAGATACTAACCTTTAAAAATAAGGACATCACAGAAAAATCCAACTTTCTAGGTCTTTTGACAAAACGGAAAGCTCTGGAAATGTTGGGATCCCATTCTATGTGACAAAGTATAGACTGGAGTTGAGGAGATGCTGTTCTTGCTCATCTGTTCACTGAAGCCCCCTCCAGGCTCAAATCATTCATTTAGTTTCTTTCCTAGGCCCTATGGGTATTAGAGTTTGCAATTTCTGGTAGGAGAACTCTAGGATCTGATTGGAAAGTATGGTATGGGGGATATCCATAAGGCTATGGATATCTGAATAGGAAGTTTGTACTTGATTCCTTGGGCAAGAGGCAGTTTCTGCCTAGTTACTTCTGTTGCATAACAAACCACCACAAAACTTAGTGTTAAGACAACAGTAATTTATTTAGCTCCTGATTGTGTGAATGGGCAATTTGGGCTGGGCTCTGCTTGAGTGGTTCTTCTGGTCTTGATTGGCCTCATGTTAGCTGCCATGTTGGTTGGTCTTTTATGACTTCAGCTAGGAAAGCATGTTTCTGCTTCATATGGTCTCTCATTCTCCAGCATTCTCACTCAACATATTCATGGCTGGGTAAGGTTCCAACAGACATTTATAAGGCCTCTTGAAGCCTAGATTTGGAACTGGCACACAGTCACTTCTTCCATATTCTATTGATCACATCAAGTCACAGTGCCAGCCCAGATTCAAATGGTGGGGAAAGAGACTTCATTTATGGATGGGAGGAGCTGCAAATTACATTGCCAAGAGGTGCGGATACCCAGAAAGATACATTTGACAAACCGTCTGTCAAAGTTACTGTCAGAGGTATGTTTTTGGAAATATCATTTGGAGTAGGATGTGTCCTGTATGACTGGAATTGTTTTCTATTTGTAACAGAGAAGTGTGCCCACTCCTTGCACCCATAAATAACCCAATGCCAAAGGAAATGAGAGAGATGTTCAGTTTGTGCCTCTCCCAGCTTCTTGTCCAGAGACTCCTTGGTTTAGATTTTGATACATTACTTAGTAAAGGTGGAGAGTTTCTTTAAGATTTCTGTGGATGAATGAACAGAAAATTAGACCAGAGTAGGCAGCTGAGAGCCAAGTTAGAAACACAAAGACATTTCTACACTGCACAGTCATTTAGAAACTGCATTCCCCCTGGTCTGGCTGGTGCCTAAACCACCGTCAGCACTCACACATTTGTGATATAAAGTTCTCTTACTTGATCAACTTTTAAAACACAAACACCTCATAGGAGGGGGTAAACTCACATCTTAGTGTGAATTACTCTCTGGTGTTAGATTCCTTAAAACTAGGAGGACCCTAGGTTGTAAGGGAGCTTCGTAGAAGAAGACAGAAGACAGAGGAGAGAGTGAAGTGGAGGACAGCATTGTGTAAATCACTGTTGGCTTCTCATCCACCCCAAAGACCAATTTTTCAGGATGCATCATTAAGTCTGTGCTTCTGCTCTGTGGTGGTGAAGAGAAAGTTTCAGACAGAAACTATGCTGTGACTTTGATTTTTCATTCTGAAAGGTAGGGATGTGGATGAAGGGAGAGGAGAGGTGACAGATGAGACCCTCTCAGGTAGTGTGAGAGGTTTTCCCAACAGACCATCTGTGAGAAGGCCTTGAAGAACAGTCCTCATGCTAGAGACTTCTGTAAGTACAGAGAACAACCTTGGAAGCTACCTTAAAAGTCTGGACTCATGGCTCCTTAGTTCCTTTTTCTTTTCTTTCTTTCTTTCTTTCTTTTTGGAGAGAGAGTCTTGCTCTGTTGCCCAGGCTGGAGTGCAGTGGCGTGATCTTGGCTCACTGCAACCTCTGCCTCTGGGGTTCAAGCAATTCTCCTGCCTCAGCTTCCCGAGTAGTTGGGATTACAGGTGTGTGCCACTATGCCCAGCTATTTTTTGTATTTTTAGTAGAGATAGGGTTTCACCATGTTGGCCAGGCTGGTGTTGAACTCCTGACCTCAAGTGATCTGCCTGCCTCAGCCTCCCAAAGTGCTGAGATTACAGGTGTGAGCCACCGCGCCCGGCCCCTTCTCTCTTTTGTCTGGGCTTTGTGGAAAGTCTGGGAGATTTAGGTCTAGGATAGGAGAGAGAGATGCTTCCAGGGAGGTAGACAGTGTAAGGAAGCTATGGAGAAGCAACTGATGACATGGTGAGACAAAAGTCTGCCTCGAGGAAATAATCCCAACGATGCTGAAAAAAAGGAAGGAAGGCAGACAAGGAGGAAGGAAAAGAGGAGAAAGATAGGCAAAAATAGAGGAAGAGAGAGGAAAAAGAAGACAGACAGAAAGACAAAAAGACAATGAGATAAGGCCTGCTGTGGTGGTACCTGTTGTCCCAGCTACTCTAGAGACTGAGGCAGGAGGATCACTGGAGCCCAGGAGTTCGAGGCTATAGAGTGCCATGATCCCACCTGTGAATAGCCACTGCACTCTGGCCTGGGCAACATAATGAGACCTCTTCTCTAAAAAAAAAAAAAATGAAAAAAGAAAAAAAAATAGACAGATACAGACAAAAATAAAGGAAGGAAATAGGCAGGAAGAAAGTAATCTGCCTTTCCAACCCACTTTGGATAAAACAATGCCCTTTGGAAGCCCTTACACTATTGACATTGGGGCCACCAGAGAGTTCTTTGTGTGGTGGGCTGTCCTATGCATTGTAGGATGTTGAATAGCATTCTTTTTTTTTTTTTTTAGAGACAGAGTCTTGCCCTGTTGTCCAGGCTGGAGTGCAGTGGTGTGATCCTGACTCTGCAACCTCTGCCTCCTGGGTTCAAGTGATTCTCCTGCCTCAGCCTCCTGAGTAGCTGGGACTACAGGCATGTGCGAATACGCTTGGCTAATTTTTGTATTTTTAGTAGAGACGAGGTTTCATCATGCTGGCCAGGGTGGTCTTGAACTCCCGAGCTCAGGCGATCCACCCACCTTGGCCTCACAAAATGTTGGGACTACAGGCATGAGCCACCGCGCCTGGCCAACATTTTTTTTTTTTTGTGAGACGGAGTCTTGTTTTGTCACCCAGGCTGGAGTTCAGTGGTACAGTGGTGCGATCTCAGCTCACTGCAACCTCCCAGTTTCAAGAGATTCTTGTGCCTCAGCCTCCTGAGTAGCTGGGATTATAGGCATGTACCACCATGGCCAGCTAATTTTAGTAGAGATGAGGTTTCACGATGTTGGCCAGGCTGGTCTCAAACTCCTGACCTTAAGTGATCTGCCCACCTCAGCCTCCCAAAGGGCTGGAATTACAGGCATGAGCAACCGCGCCCAGCCATCATCCTTGGCCTTTATTCACTAGATGACAGTAGCACACCCCATCCTACCTCCCTGGCCTTATGACAAACAAAAATGCTTTCAGACATTGCTAAATGTTCCCTGGATAAAACCACCCCTCGTTGTAAACTACTGCCTTGGAGCTGGTGAAAAGGAAATCTTTCACAAGTGTGAAATAATCATGGGGCTCACGCTCTTTACACCAGAAAGAACCCTACCATCCACAGAGGGCCGCACAGAGGGATCATGGGCCCGGCACTCATCAATGATCTCCCGCAGCTCTGAAGGGCAGTCTTCACCCAGCGGCTGCTGCTGCTGCTTCACAGCCACCAGCTTGTAGATCTCATCAGAATTAAGGCCTGGAAATGATAGCAGGAGAGCCTCAAAAAATTGCTCCGGTACGCGTACATCTCTCTGGATGCTGATGGCTGGCATCAGAACTAGGGACTCTGAGTATGGAAACAGCAAGAGCTTCCAACGATTCCACTGACCAGCCCAGGCAGTTCCCACGTTAAACAACAAATTGCCAGGGGCAGCACTGTTGGGGAATTTCTGGTCTATTGGAAGGGGACCCAACCCCACCACTGGCTGAGCCAGCCTTCACATTCTTCACCTTCAAACGGGATCTTTCCAGTGGCGATTTCCCAGAGGACGATTCCAAAGCTAAAAGAAAACCAAGAAATTGAACAACCATAGCTAGTCTCCCCTTTCCCCTGTCCCTCTAGCCACTGCCAGAAAACTCAGTGAATTTTTTGATTACTACCCAATTTCGTTCAACAGAGTTGAGTTTAGGTGGTCTTTGGAGGAGTTTGATTTGGGTTTTCCTATTACGCACATCTGAGTTAGAATCTGTACCAGAACATGAGCATACCTGTATATTTCAGACTTTACATCATATGGATAAAATACATCTTCCAGTTTCTGAGGTGAGAGAGATGCTGTAGATTTGACTCCGTCTGTCTTTTCTCTTGTAGTTTCCAAACTGATGGAAGTCTGTGTTTTCCTCAACTCAAATCCTGCAAGCTAGATAGAGAGGCAACTTGGAAAGAAACAAGCAAGATCTTGGGTAGAGGAGTAAAGGGCAGGGATTGTTGCTACACACAATTGCCAGGGAATTGTCTTTTACCTTAGGGATTTATTTCCTGTAGTGACTTCTGTCTGTGTGGCTACTCTATTGGTTAACATTATGGGTTCAACTTATCATAGTGCAGTGACCAAGAGAAGAAACACAAAGATATTTCTTCTCTATAAAATGGGGTGATGACAGGGGGGATTACTTGAGATAATGGTTATAAAGCACCGGTAAGACCTGCTAAGTTGTAGTTGTTGCCAGTATGACTATGTTAAAATGTAGGGGTTTCTCAGTTGAGGAATGAACTCCACTCAGTGAGAGCGGAGAGGGGTCAGAGAGCCAATGCCTGGCTCACCTTTTCCCAGAGAAGCAGGTGGGAAAATGGCATAGGGAGATCCCCTCTGTGCCATCTGACTTTATGGGGGGTCAGCCTGATCCTTTGGCTTTGGCATGACGAGTGTGAGTCATCCCCCCAGCCCTCCGTGGTCACGTGGTGTTCTTAAAGAAACCGTAGCACAATCATGACAGCATATGTTCTTGTCCCATGCACACCTGTCATTGACACCATTGGTGTGCTGAAGGCTGCCAGCCCCAAACTCAGCCAGGTACCCAAATCTAGGGGCAATGTGAGAAAAGGGATAAGGCACTTAGATGGCTCATCCCCCTTTCATTCATTCATTCATTCATTCACTTGCTCACACGTTTCCTGAGCACTGACATTCTCTTACATCTAGCGCCGTATGGGATACCAGGGATGAAAGGCGGAATAGCGCATCTTATAGTCAGGCTGGATGAAGAGCGTGAGAGTAGTAGAAACAGTGTTTTGGGAGTACTTATATCACCATCGCAGAGGGGGAAAGGCATCTGAAAGGCAAAAAAGGCCTGTCTGCTATTATTTGAGGGCTGTCTCTGACACTCGTAGGACTGGAAGAAAGAAAACCACCTATGGATGACAAAGAAAACTGCTAAAATTCTTTTAGCATTTGGGAATTGCGGACACTGAGTTCACAAAATCTTTTCCTCTTCTGTATGAAAATCTGACTTCCAGTGAACTTCTTAGGTCTGTTCCCCTGGAAATTTGATACAGGTAGACTGTCACCTATGGCTCTTAGTAACATTGCTGATGATAAAAACAAAAATGACTGCTGATTGTTAGATTGCTTCTGGGCAGGATCAAGGTGGTAAGTGGACTACACAGTAAACAGCTGATGGGAATGGTTTGTAGCAATTTTTTCTTTCTTTATTTTTTGAGACAGAGTCTCACTCTGTCGCCCAGGTTGGAGTGCAGTGGTGCAATCTCGGCTCACTGCAAGCTCTGCCTCCTGGGTTCACGCCATTCTCCTGTCTCAGCCTCCTGAGTAGCTGGGACTACAGGCGCCCACCACCATACCTGGCTAATTTTTTGTATTTTTTAGTAGAGACGGGGTTTCACTGTGTTAGCCAGGATGGTCTTGATCTCCTGACCTCGTGATCTGCCTGCCTTGGCCTCCCAAAGTGCTGGGATTACAGGTGTGAGCCACTGCACCCGGCTTCTTTTTTATTTTTTGAGACAGGGTCTCATTCTGTTGCCCAGGCTAGGGTACAGTGGCGTAAACATAGCTCCCTGCAGCCTTGACCTCCTGGGCTCTAGCCATCTTCCTCCTGCCTCACTCTACTGAGTAGCTGGAATTACAGGTGTGCACCACCCTTACTGGCTGATTTTTAAATTTTTTGAAGAGGGGGAGGTCTCACTGTGTTGCCAAGGCTGGTCTTGAACTCTTGGGCTCAAGTGATCCTCCTGCCTTCCCTTCCAAAGTGCGGGGATTACAGGCATAAGCCACCATGCCCAGCCATGTGGCAGCTCTTTTCTTTTCTTTTTTCTTTTTTTTTTGGAGACGGAGTTTTGCTCTTGTTGGCCGGGCTGGAGTACAACAGCGTGATCTCGGCTCACTGTAAACCTCCGCCTCCCGGGTTCAAGCAATTCTCCTGCCTCAGCCTCCTTAGGAGCTGAGATTACAGGCGTCTGCCACCACACCTGGCTAACTTTTTATATTTTTAGTAGAGACGGGGTTTCACTATGTTGGCCAGGCTAGTCTCAAACTCCTGACCTCAGGCAATCCACCTGCCTTAGCCTCCCAAATTGTTGGGATTACAGGCGTGAGCCACCATATCCAGATGTGGCAGCTCTTAAAACAGTAACTGACATGTCACTTGCAGAAATACTGGAAGGCATGCTTGCAGAGTTGTTACCAGAGATGCTGACTCCTGCAGGTCATGGGCTTCTAAGCCTGGATGACCCACATCCACCTAATGGGAGCCTCTTTCTCCAGCACCTGTGGCTCTGACAAAGAGAGTATCTCCTGGATGACTGCAAGGACTCACCCTGGAGGGAAAGGTTTGGGGCTGCTGACATCCTTCTAAGTAACTGAATGACAAACGTGGCCTAGACCTGTCCTGTGAGTCTGAGTCCTTAGACCTAACAAGATCCCCCATTGTATGTTGTAGGGACATAGAAGTGGTGTCCAGGCATCTAAGGGGAAATGACTTTTAGCCCATCCCTGCTAAATGGGCAGTGAGAGAAGGCACTCATCAGAACAGGAGACATAGATGGAGACTGTTGTGTGGTGGGCACACAGAAAGTTGAACTTAGTTCTGAAACTAAAAAACTAAAATTGAACTCAGTTCTAAAACCAAGGCAAGGCCAGGCATGGTGGCTCATGCCTGTAATCCCAGCACTTTGGGAGGCCAAGGCGGGTGGATCACTTGAGGCCAGGAGTTCAAAACCAGCGTGGCCAACATGGTGAAAGCTTGTCTCTACTAAAAATGCAAACATTAGCTGGGAGTGGTGGTGCATGGCTGTAATCCCAGCTACTTGGGAGGCTGAGGCAGGAGAATCGCTTGAACCTGGGAAGCAGAGGTTGCAGCGGGGCGATCTCGCTCACTGCACTCCAGCCTGGGTGACAGAAAGAGACTCTGTCTCTAAATAAATAAATAAATAAATAAATAAACTAAGACAAGAATCAAGCCTTTCTGAGACACTCGTGCCCCTCTCCTAGCACTAGTCATGCAGGTTTGACCCAAAGCGCCCCTGGAAGGCACCCACCTTCACTTGGTAGCCTTGAGTTACCAGGAAGTTTGAGCTTCTGATTTTCTTGTGGAGTTCAGGTGCTTCTGAATGGTGTAGCCTGACACAGCCAAAGGAAGGGAGCATTAGTGACTGACAATCATGACTGGGCTGATGAGGCTGGACAGTACCATGGGTGCCTGTCCACAGATACATAGGAAAAACTGGGATGCAGAGGCAAGGTTTGAGAATCGCAAACTGTGAGTATAGAGCAGAGATGAGATTCATAGCACAAGTGGGCATGACAGTCCTTGTGAAGTGCATGCAATCTGGCATCAGGGGTGACTTTAGGTAGAGAAGGACAACGGTGCCTCTGTGTTGCTTTGCCTGGGAAGTGCTGGGCAGATCCGAGAGCTTGGAGGCATGGCTGGGTGGCTGGACCTTGCTGGGACCCTTCAGGTCAAAGCAGAATGTGAAGCTGGGGTCCCACTGACTTCCAGACAAGGGCTTTGGTTTCACAAAGCCCCTGCATTCCAGGTTGGGTTGTGGTCATGGTGTCTGCCTGAGCTCAGATTCTCCCAGAAGCAGATCATGAGCCATGATTTGGGTACGAGTGATTTGTATCAAGAAGGTTTTCCCTTGACCAGGCACGGTGGCTCACGCTTGTAATCCCCACACTTTGGGAGACCAAGGTGGGTGGATCACTTGAGGTCAGGAGTTTGAGACCAGCCTGGCCAACATGGTGAAACACCATCTCTACTATTAATAAAAATACAAAAAAATAGCTGGGCGTGGTGGCATGCACCTGTAATCCCAGCTATTTGGGATGCTGAAGCATGAGAATCGCTTGCACCCAGGAGGTGGAGGTTGCAGTGAGCCGAGATCATGCCACTACACTGCAGCCTGGGCGGCAAAGTGAGACTCTGTCTCAAAAAAAAAAAAAAAAAAAACCTCCAAAAGTCCCTCAAACAAACAAAAAGAAGGTGCTCCCAGGAGAAACGGTTGACGGCATACAGGAAGCAGGATGGGGAAGGAGAGGAAATCAAGCAAGAGGTTGATTTCAGGTGAAATCCCAGGCTCAGGTGGTCTCGTGGAGGCCTGTGGGCACAATCACACCTCAGAGTGTGTCCCACAGGAGGCAACGGAACTGGACTTTTATACTCACATCAGTCAGTGGTTATGGACTGTGTTAGGGAGGGCAGGGACAGATGGATATAAAACTCATGGGCACTTTCAGCTGTCTATAAGGGTGAAAGGGCTCCAGTGCCCACAGGCAATCCTCTGAAAATTGCAGCTGTGAACTTTTAGCAGCAAAGCATGCCGAGAGGGGGAAGGGTAAATAGAGCTGGCAAAAAGGATCAGAGGTCATTTGGAGGGGATATTAACTGTGTCCCCTACAACATCCAAAAATACTTCTCCTTAAACTCACTAGTTTAGGGAGTTGAGAAGAAACAAACTTAATTTCAAATTAATAGCTAAGAGAGTGTTTCCAAAAGTATGGGATAAGGTGGTATGCAAGATTATATAAAGGGAAAATTATTCTCCTTTCAATTTGCTCCAGTCTTTCTGATTACATCAAGCAGAAAGTCTGGGTTTGGTGTTTTTTTTTTTTTTTTTTGAGACAGAGTCTCGCTCTGTCGCCCAGGCTGGAGTGCAGTGGCACGATCTTGGTTCACTGCAACATCTGCCTCCCAGGTTCAAGCGATTCTCCTGCCTCAGCCTTACGAGTAGCTGGGACTACAGGTGCCTGCCACCATGCCCAGCTAATTTTTGTATTTTTAGGAGAGACGAGGTTTCACCATGTTGGGCAGGATGGTCTTGATCTCTTGACCTCGTGATCTGTCCGCCTCAGCCTCCTAAAGTGCTGGGATTACAGGCGTGAGCTACTGCACCCAGCCTTGGTGTTGGGTATCCTTAACTCTGCCAATATCTCCAATATCTCCATTGTACAAAGAAAATGTGGGTTGGATCACAGAGCTTCTGGCAGGCAGCCTCATCCAGCCAGAATTTAATTACATTGTTTTGGTTTCATTTGTGGTTACCTATTTTTGGCAAGTGACACTGGTTTTCAATTTAGGGTAGTAAGAGAAAGTGTCCTTTTTAAAAGCTTTATTTCAATTATTATTATTATTTTTTGAGATGGAGTCTTGCTTTGTCACCCAGCCTGGAGTGCAGTGGTACGATATCAGTTCACTGAAACCTCCGCCTCCTGGGTTCAAGTGATTCTTGTGCCTCAAGCCTCCTGAGTAGCTGGTATTACAGGCCTGTGGCACCATGCTGGGCTAATTTCCGTATTTTTAGTAAAAACAGGGTTTTGCCATGTTGGCCAGGCTAGTCTCGAACTCCTGACCTCAAGTGATCCACCTGCCTTGGCCTCTCAAAGTGCTGGGATTACGGACGTGAGCCACCGGACCTGGCCTTCATTCAGATTTTTACAAAGTGAGTCAATTTAATTAAAAATGTTAAGTAAATAACACTGGTAGTAGTATAGTTAAAACCCTGCAGATGGTTTGTGAGTGACTAACCTTTGGGGACCCTTGGACCTAAGAATCCATAGTTTCTGCAGGTGAGAACAGGTAGAGTTGCCAAATAAAACACAAGACACGGCCAGGTGCGGTGGCTCACACCTGTAATCCCAGCACTTTGGGAGGCCCAGACGGGTGGATCACGAGGTCAGGAGATTAATACCATCTTGGCTAACACAGTGAAACCCCGTCTCTACTAAAAATACAAAAAAATTAGCCGGGCATAGTGGCGGGCGCCTGTAGTCCCAGCTACTCGGGAGGCTGAGGCAGGAGAATGGCATGAATCTGGGAGACAGAGGTTGCAGTGAGCTGATATCGCACCACTGCACTCCAGCCTGAGCTACAGAGCGAGACTCCATCTCAAGAAAAAAATAAAAGAAAAGAAAAAAACACAAGACACTCCATTAGAGTTTCTGATAAGCAATGAATATATATATTCATGTACACACACACATATATATATATGTACAAGCATGCCCACAAATTATATATGACATAGTTGTACTAAAAATAAATGTTTATCCAAAATTTGAGACTGGGTGCAGTGACTCACACCTGAAATCCCAGCACTTTGGAAAGCTGAGGTGGGAGGATTGCTTGAGCCCAGTAGTTCGAGACCAGCCTAGGCAGCATGGCAAAACCTTTTCTCTACAAAAAAGGTATATAAAAAAAAATTGGCCGAGCGTAGTGGTGTGCGCCTATAGTCCCACCTACTCAGGAGGCTAAGGTGGGAGAATCCCTTGAGCTAGGGAGGTTAAGTGATCTGTGATCATATCAGTGCACTCCAGTCTGGGCAAGAGAGTGAGACTGTCTCAAAACATAAAATAAAATAAAATTTGATATTTTTGATATTTAGTATAAGTATATACCATGCAATATTTAGGATGCACTTATACTAAAAAACGATTCATTACTTTCCTAACATTCAAATTTAACTGGATATGTTTATTTTTATGATAAATCTGTCCACTCCAAAATTAGGGCTCATCCAACTCTATAAGTGCAGTGTGGATATCAAATTCAACCATCAGTTCTGGGAGCTGGTGTTCCCTGGGTTAAACCTCCTTCCTCCCTCCTATCTGTAATCAGAGTAAATAGTAAAACAGTGTATGGGAGGGAGACTGTCTGGGGCTTCTGGCCTGTTCTCTCACCATCTGTGGGAATATCAGCAGTGTAGACAGACCCATCCAACCCTTAGTGGCGCTTTTTCACCCTGTCTTACCGGTACAGGCCTCGGGCTGCCCCCAGGACTAGGACCATGCGCTTGCCAAGTGTGAGGTCTTTTTCCCTATCCAACAGCTCCCTCAGGGTCCCGAGTTCACAGTACTCCATGACGATGGAGAATTGAGGCAGAGTCACTGGTGGAAAGGAGCCAGACACTATGAGGACCCGCCCTACTAGAAGCTTCCCCTGTCTGCAGCCCACCTCTCCCAGCCTCGGTACAGATACAGACTTGGCTCTGCTGAGTCCCATTTCTCCCCCAATTCTCAGCCCACAGTTTTGGTCCCCGGCCTCCTTGAACGGACCAAATATGCCCAGAATTCCCATCCTCTTCTCCATAATACTTGGCTTGTCGTAATTCTACCTTAAAAAAAAAAATTGGCTGGGTGCGTTGGCTCACGCCTGTAATCCCAGCACTTTGGGAGACCAAGGCGGGCGATCATGAGGTCAGGAGTTTGAGATCAGCCTGGCCTACACGGTGAAACCCTGTCTCTACTAAAAATACAAAAATTAGCTGGGTGTGGTGGCGGGTGCCTGTAATCCCATCTACTTGGGAGGCTGAGGCAGGAGAATAGCTTGAAGTTTCGTGGCAGAGATTGCACCACTGCACTCCAGCCTGGGCAACAGAGCGAGACTCCATCTCAAAAAAAAAAAAAATGTTCTGTCAGGTGTGGTGACTCACGCCTGTAATCGCGGCTCTTTGGGATGCTGAGGCAGGTGGATCACTTGAGGCCAGGAGTTCGAGACCAGCCTGGCCAACATGATGAAACCTCGTCTCTACGAAAAATGCAAAAATTAGCCAGGTGTGGTGGGACATGCCTGTAGCCCCAGCTACTAGGGAGGCTGAGGCAGGAGAATTGCTTGAACTTTGGAGGTGGAGGTTGAAGTAAGCAGATCGTACCACTGCACCCCAGCCTGAGCGACAGAGCGAGACTCTGTCTCAAAAAAAAAAAAATTTCTCTTTTTCTTTTTTTACTTCTATCTCTCTTTCTTGGTATAATTCTAAATTTTCTTAGCAGTTATTTGGGGAATGTCTTCCTCACTCAACTGGAAGCCCAAGAAGGCAGGAAATGTGTCTGTCTTGTTCACACGGGTGCTCACAAGGAGCTTCGTACATCTGTGTGGGAGGAATGAGTAGGGCACACATGGCAGGGGTGGGTGAGGACTCACACAAAAAGTTGACATCCCCATTCATGGGCCTGAGTTGCAAAACTGACATGTGACTCAGCCAGGCACCTCAGCGGTCCCCAAGGAGAATAAACGTTGCTGAATGTTTGCCTTTATTTTTTATTTTTTAATTTTTTTGAGACAGAGTCTAGCTCTGTCACCCAGGCTAGAGTGCAGTGGCATGATATTGGCTCACTGCAACCTCCACCTCCCAGGTTCACGCAATTCTCCTGCCTCAGCCTCCCGAGTAGCTGGGACTACAGGCACCCACCACCACGCCCAGTTAATTTTTGTATTTTTAGTAGAGACAGGGTTTTATCATGTTGGCCAGGCTAGTCTCGAACTCCTCACCTCAGGTGATCCACCTACCTCGGCCTCCCAAAGTGCTGGGATTACAGATGTGAGCCACCATGCCTGGCCTACGTTTGCCTTTAGATTGAGATTCCACACTCTGAAATCAAGTTGGCCTGAGGCTGTGGAGCAACTTCCAAAGGGGATAAGACAGGAGTTGCTCTGTCCAATCTCTAGGCAAGAGCAGCAAAACATGACCAGCAGGAGGGGTCATTCCACGAGAGAAAATGCAGTCACATTGGGAAAAAAAGAAAAAAAGAGAAAAAAAAAAGAGCCTGTCAAATAAGGATCTTGGTAAAGGGGTAAGGTAATGTCTTTTTTTTTGTTTGTTTGTTTTTGTTTTTGTTTTTGAGACAAGAGTCTCACACTGTCACCCAGGCTGGAGTGCAGGGGCACGATCTCGGCTCACTGCAACCTCCACCTCCCAGGTTCAAGCAATTCTCCTGCCTCAGCCTCCCAAGAAGGTGGGACTAGAGGCGTGTGCCACCACACCCGGCTAATTTTTTGTATTTTTAGTAAAGACGGGGTTTCACCATGTTGGCCAGGATAGTCTCAAGCTCCTGACTTTGTGATCCACCCATCTCAGCCTCCCAAAGTGCTGGGATTATAGGCGTGAGCCACAGCGCCCGGCCAGGTAAGTTAATTTTGCTTTTAGATTTGATCTACAGTAATGATGACCAAGGGTGTTTTCCTTCTTTGGGTCAGACAGCTTTATAATTTATCTTTATTTCTATTTTTGCTTTTATTTTTGAGACGGAGTCTTGCTCTGTTCCCCAGGCTGGAGTGCAATGGTGCACCCTCAGCTCACTGCAACCTCTGCTTCCCAGGTTCAAGCAATTCTCCCACCTCAGTCTCCCGACTAGCTGGGACTACAGACGTCTGCCACCAGACCCAGCTAATTTTTGTATTTTTAGTAGAGATGGGGTTTCACCATGTTGACTAGGCTGGTCTTGAACTCCTGACCTCAAGTGACCTGCCTGTCTCAGCTTACCAAAGTGCTGGGATTACAAGTGTGAGCCACTGCACCTGGCAGCTTTATAATGTTTTAGAGCAACAAGATGCACCCCTCTTCCAGGCTGGCATCTAAACATGCACCCCCTTATTTCCCAGTGGGCTGAAAGGAGAAGATGTGGTCATGTTAGTGCAAACCAACCCTCAGCCTTCAGCCCTGCTCTCCTGAAAGAAGATGAGAACATGCATCTTGGGATGAAAAAAAAAAAAAATAACATTGATAATAATCACACTTTGTAGATTCCACCTTTGTGGTGTTCTTTAAAAAAATGCAACACATGAAAACACAGGAGGCATGTTCCAGGCCATCCAAAGCTTGACCAATCCCAGAAGCATTCCTTACCTGTTTCATCAATGCAAATCCCAAATATACGCAGGATGTTGGGAGATTCAAATTTCTTCATGGCTTTGATCTCATTATTGAAAGTCTGCCTCACTATTCTATAAGGATTAAAGGGAGAAATCAGGATTTCAGAACTGGAAGGTTCCTTACAGAACATTCAGTGTGGTGACCCTCTGTGTATGTGGGGGTGGGGGTATCAGCATCTGGGGTGAGAACTGGTGCCAGGATAAGCTCAGCTACTGAAGATAACATGTGGAACCCCTAGGGTGCCTGTGGCAGCAAAATTAGTCCCTCGGGGTCTGTGAGATATTAATGGGACTTGATAATATCTTTTCAGTAGTTCAAATAGTCTGATAGAATTGTATTTTTATGACCTACAGGGCTTTACTACGCAAACTAAAAAGTCAAGTATTTGTTACTGTTTTTAGGCTGTAACCTGTTGTTTAGCATATACTCTGACAGATTGTGGTGTGTGTCTTTTTTTTTTTTTTTTTTGGAGACAGGGTCTTGCTTTGTTGCCCAGGCTGGAATGCAGTGGTGCGATCTTGGCTCACTGCAGCCTCCACCTCCCAGGTTGAAGCGATTCTCATGCCTCAGCTACCTGAGTAGCTGGAACTACAGGTGCGTGCCACCATGCTCGGCCAATTTTTGTATTTTTTTTCTGTAGAGACATGATTTTACCATGTTGGCCAGGCTGGTGTCAAACTCCTGGCCTCAAGTGATCTGCCCGCCTACGCCTCCCAAAGTGCTGGGATTTCAGGTGTGAGTCACTGTGCCCAGCCTGTGGTGTGTGTCTTTGATGAATAAAAATAATGATATTAGGCCGGGTGTGGTGGCTCACGCCTGTAATCCCAGCACTTTGGGAGGCCGAGGCAGGCAGATCACAAGGTCAGGAGTTCGAGACCATCCTGCCGAACATGGTGAAACCCCGTCTCTACTAAAAATACAAAAAAATTAGCCGGGCGTGGTGGTGGGAGCCTGTAGTCCCGGCTACTCGGGAGGCTGAGGCAGGAGAATGGCGTGAACCTGGGAGGCGGAGCTTGCAGTGAGCCGAGATCACGCCATTGCACTCCAGCCTGGGTGACAGAACGAGACTACGTCTCCACAAAAAAAAAAAAAAGAAAAAAGATATTTATTAAGTGAAATCTTATAACCAAAATTCCTTCCAAAACGTGGGCCTTAAAAAATGTGGGCAGGTAAATTATTAAAGAGGATTACTGGAACCACCAACTCAATCCAATCTGTTCATTCACTCTGAGTCTTAGACTCAAAGGGTAAAGGAGGCTTGTCCAAGGTCTGTCAGAGAATCAGGGCAGGTTCAGAGCCTACAAAAATCAATTGTATTTCTATCTGCTAGCAATTAACAATCAAAAGATTAAATTAAAAATTTTCATTTCCAATAGCATAAAGAGAATAAAATACTTAGGAATAAATTTACAAAAGAAGTGCAAGTCTTGGCCAGGCGCAGTGGCTCACCCTTGTAATCCCAGCACTTTGGGAGGCTGAGGCGGGAAGATCACGAGGTCAGGAGATCGAGACCACAGTGAAACTCCGTCTCTACTAAAAATACAAAAAATTAGCCCGGCGTGGTGGCAGGCGCCTGTAGTCCCAGCTACTCGGAGAGGCTGAGGCAGGAGAATGGCGTGAATCCGGGAGGCGGAGCTTGCAGTGAGCCCAGATTGCGCCACTGCACTCCAGCCTGGGTGACAGAGCGAGACTCCGCCTCAAAAAAAAAAAAAAAAAAAAAAAAGAAGTGCAAGTTGCAAGTCTTACCCTGAAAATTTTGTACCTAAATTGTTGAAAGAATTTTGTTTTGTTTTGTTTGTTTGTTTGTTTTTTGAGATGGAGTCTCACTCTTGTCGCCCAGGCTGAGTGCAATGGCGTGATCTAGGCTCACTGCAACCTCCACCTCCTGGGTTAAGCGATTCTCCTGCCTCAGCCTCCCGAATAGCTGGGATTACAGGCGCCTGCTACCATGCCCGGCTAATTTTTGTGTTTATAGTACAGACGGGGTTTCACCATGTTGGCCGGACTAGTCTCGAACTCCTGACCTCAGGTGATCCTCCTGCCTCAGCCTCCCAAAGTGCTGGGATTATAGGCATGAGTCACTGCACCTGGCAAGAAATTTTAAAAGATCTAAATAAATGGAAAGATGTCCCATGTTCTTGAATAGGAAGAGTTTACATCATTAAGACGGTAACATTTTCCAAATTGACCTACAGGTTCAATGCAATCCTTACCCGATTTGTAGTTGGCTTAAAAAAAAAAAAAAGCCAAAACAAAAACTGAAATTGACAAGATATTCCTAAAATTTGTACGGAAATGAAAGGAATTCAGGATAGCCAAGACAGTCGTGCAAAAGACGAACAAAGCTGGAAGACTCATACTTCTCAATTTCAAAACTTATCACAAGGCTACAGTAATGAAGACAGTATAGTGCTATCATAAGACTAGACAAACAGATCAATGGAATAGAATTGGGTGTCAAGAAATAAACTCATACATATAAAGCCAGTTGATTTTTCACAGTTTTTTTTTTTTTTTTTTTTGGGAACTCGCTCTGTTACCCAGGCTGGAGGGCAGTGGTACAATTTCTGCTCACTGCAAAACCTGCCTTCTGGGTTCAAGCTATTCTACTGCCTCAGCCTCCCAAGTAGCTGGGACTACAGGTGCCTGCCACCACGCCTGGCTATTTTTTTTTTTTTTTTTGGCGGGGGATGGAGTCTTGCTCTGTCGCCCAGGCTGGAGTGCAGTGGCGCGATCTCAGGTCACTGCAAGCTCTGCCTCTCAGGTTCACACCATTCTCCTGCCTCAGCCTCCTGAGTAGCTGGGACTACAGGTGCCTGCCACCACGCCTGGCTAATTTTTTGTATTTTTAGTAGAGACGGGTTTCACCATGTTAGCCAGGATGGTCTCGATCTCCTGACCTGGTGAGCTGCCCGCCCTGGCCTCCCAAAGTGCTAGGATTACAGGCGTGAGCCACTGCGCCCAGCCAACACCTGACTAATTTTTGTATTTTTAGTGGAGATGGGGTTTCGCCATGTTGACTAGGCTGGTCTCGAGCTCCTGACCTCAAGTGATCCGCCTGCCCCGGCCTCCCAAAGTGCTAGGATTACCGATGTGAGCTGCAGTGCCAGGCCAGCACAGTCTTTTAAACAAATGGTCTGGGACATCTGGATATCAACATGCAGAAAAATGAAGTTGAAAGACTACCTTATACAATACACCAAAATTAACTCTAACATCGGAAACCTAAATATAAGAGCCAAAAACTACAAACTCTTAGAAGAAAACACAGGAGGGCCAGGTGCGGTGGCTCAAGCCTGTAATCCCAGCATTTTGGGAGGCCAAGGTGGGTGGATCACTTGAGGTTAGGAATTTCAGACCAGCCTGGCCAACATGGCCCTGTCACCACTAAAAATACAAAAATTAGCTGGGCCTGGTGGCACATGCCTGTAGTTCCAGCTACTCAGGAGGCTGAGGCATGAGAATTGCTTGAACCCAGGAGGTGGAGGTTGCAGTGAGCTGATATCACACCACTGCACTCCAGCCTGGGTGACAGAGTAAGACTCCGTCTCAAACAGAACAAAACAAAAAACCCCCCAAAACCTGTACATGAATGTACGCAGAAACATTATTCATAATAATCAAAAAGTGGAAAAAACACAGGGTCCTTCAACTGATTAATGGATAAATAAGATGTCCATACAACAGACTATCATTCAGCCATAAAAAGGAATGAAGAAATGATACTTGTTGTAATATAGATGAACCTTGAAAATATCATGCTAAGTGAAAGAAGCCAGACTCAACAGGTCACATATTGTATTATTCCATTTACATTAAAGAGTCAGAAAAGGCAAATCTATAGAGACAGAAGGTAGGAGTGCTGCCTGGGACTCAGGATGGTGGTGATGGGGGTGAATGAGGAATGACTGCTAGTGGGTATAGGGTTTCTCTCTTCCTTCCTTCCTTCCTTCCTTCCTTCCTTCCTTCCTTCCTTCCTTCCTTCCTTCCTTCCTTTTTTCTTTTCTTTCTTTTTTTTTTTTGTTGGAGTCTTGCTCTGTCACCCAGGCTGGAGTGCAGTGGCACGATCTCAGCTCACTGCAACCTTGGCCTCCAAGGTTCAAGTGATTCTCCTGCCTCAGCCTCCCAAGTAGCTGGGATTATAGGCTCACGCCACCATGCCCAGCTAATTTTTGTATTTTTTAGTAGAGACGGGGTTTCACCATGTTGGCCAGGCTGGTCTTAAACTCCTGACCTCAGGTGATCTGCCTGCCTTAGCCTCCCAAAGTGCTGGGATTATAGGCGTGAGCCACTGCACCTGGCCTGTAAATATATTTAAAGCCATTAAATTGTACGTTTTAAATAGGTAAATCTTATGGTATGTAAAATATATCTCAATAAAACTGTTAAAAATACAGTCTCAATCAAAATCTTGATGTGTATTTTGGGGAGTGTGATAAAACTTTCTTTGATATTTATTCAGCTAAGTCAACCTGAAAAAGAAGAATCATGAGGAGGAAGTTCTTTACCAGATATCGAAACTTACTGCAAAGTCATATGGAAAAAACAGTAACAGTGTGTTATTGGTACAAAAACAGACAAATTGATCAGTGGGAAAGATTAGAGAGATCAGAGTCAGATCCATGTCTACATAAAAACTTAATATACAATAAATATGGTACCACAAATCAACAGGGAAAAGACAGACCACTTAATAGATGGTATAGAGAAAACTGACTTACTATGTGGCTAAAAATAAAAGTTGACCCTACATAATGTCACATACAAAGGTGGATTCTGGTAGGATTAAAACCTAAATATAAAAAATAAAACTGTAAAGTTAAGAGAAGAAAATATAGAATGCCTTTAAGATCTAGAGGTGGGGCAGGACACCTCTAGAGCACAAATAAAAAGCTTGCAATATCTAAAGTTGACAAGTGCTTGATTTCCACAATATACAAAGATCTACAAACAGACAAGACAAAAGCAGCAACTGTGATGGAGAAAAGGGCAGAGGATATGAACAGGCGATTTATGGAAGAGAAAACCCAAATAGCTAAAACATGTAAATAAGGGCTTGAATTCATTAGTAAAAACAGAAATGCAAGTTCAAATAACTACAGAATATGGATCACTTTATTAACTATAAAGATGAAAGTAATTAGAAAGCTGGATAACACTAAGGGTTGGTGAGGTTGCTTGTGGGAGTGTAGGCATAGACACTTTCTTCTGAAGAGTTGCCTGGTAGTACTTAGTTACTTAATATACACATATCCTATGGCCCATCATTTTCTCTCCTGGTGCTATATCCCTAAGAATTCTCATACAGGTCCCTAAAGGGATACTAAGTATGGCATCTTTTTGGTGGGGAAAAGTTGGAAGTTGACTAGGTTCCATCACTGGAAAAAAAAAATAGACAAAATATATGGCTCACGCCTGTTATCCCAGCACTTTGGAAGGCTGAGGCAGGAGGCACTTGAGTCCAGGAGTTCCAGACAAGCCTGGGTAGCACAGTGGGACCCTGTCTCTACAAAAAATTTAAAAATTAGACAAGAATGGTGGTGCACACCTGCAGTCCCAGCTACTTGGGAGGCTGAGGTGTGAGGACTGCTGGAGCCCAGGAGGTTAAGGCTGCAATGAGCTATGATCTCACCACTGCACTCCAGCCTGGACAACAGAGTGAGACCTTGTCTCAAAAAAAAAAAAAAAAAAAAATTGGCAAAATGAGGATCTTCACCACGGATGGCAGACAGAAATTAAGGAGTCCAGATATGGAACATGTTTCATGATGTTGAGTGAGGAAAAGTGAGGAAAGCAGGCAACAGACATGTAACTCTACCAGTTGTGAACATGAAAAATGTATGCATACATTTCACAAGAACACATACAAACAAAACACACTAGAATTACTGCCTGGGGAGGGGATGAGCAACTGGGAAACAGGGTTGCAAGGGAAAGTTTTTTTTTTTTTTTTTTTAAATATATATGTGAATAAAGGAGAGAAGACCTAGAACTGAGGTAGAAAGATGTATTTAAGTCAAGACTCTGCTCAACAGTGGAGAGCACGTCATTTAACCCTTTACGGCCCAGGCTTCCTCATCTAAAAATGGAGACAATACCCCTCTCCTTGGAGAGTTAGAGTAAGTATTGGTACACACGAGAGAAGCACACAAAAAAACTTACACAACGCTGCCAGCCTGGAGTTCCTTGAATGCTTTTATGGCCACTGGAGCTCTGTGGTATTCTCCTTTATAAAGTGTGCTGACTTTATTTTCCCTTAGCAGAATCCATGGGGATCCTGAAAGCTGCTCTTTCTTGATCTCCTTGATTTGCTCTTGTGGGATCTCCTGCATGCATTTTGGTGGTAAATCTGACCTCACCCCCAAGAGGAAAGAAGACAAAAGAGTCAATGAGCAGAGGAAGGGGTCCTAAGGGAGGTGGCGTATTTGTGATGTGTGAGTGGGAAGCTCTACAACATGAACCAGAGCTGGTGGTGGCTGGGGCTTCTGATGGACTCAGCCCAAGGGAGCAGCTCCAGTGCCTCTGAGTGACCAATAGAGACACAGCTGGACAGTTAACAGAATGTATCATCCACTTCCTTTCCCTCCTCTTCAAATCCCGCCTGTCCCTCCAGCCTTAACCCTCATCCAGATTCATCTCTCTCATCCTGGAAGGATCTCTATTCCTGTTACCCAGAGCTTGGCACTTGAGCATCTGGCATCTGGCCTACTCATTTCAGATCTAGTAGTTAGGGACATAGTTCAAGCTCAGTAACCTTGCTGTTGTGTGTTCACTGTCTGTCTTTCCTCTTTCCTCCTCTACCCCGTGAGCTCCTGGAAGGCAGTGTCCTTCTCTGCATCTTAGTTACCTCTTTGTGTGGCCTCTGGCATAAACCAGATACTCACAGGTTTTGTTGAATGAATGAATGAATGAGTGGGCATTTTAAATTTGATTTGAATTTCTTCTTGGAAATTCAGCAACTGAACTGAAGCTTTGATGCTATTCATAGAGGTTTTTAAGCACTTTGACAGCTGTTAGAAGATATCTTACTGGTCAAGAAGCTCTCTCCAGATGTTATTCCATGGACAGAAGCCTGGGCTAGCCATGAATGGATCCCCAAACCTGTGGGCTGCTTCCAGCCATCCAGCACAGAAAATGGACAAATGTAGGGGTAGGGGGAGGCTGGGGTCCCAGTAAACTGATGACTTCTAGTTTGGGGGCCATCAGAAACAGCAGGGCACATGATAACTTACACTGCCTCAAAGTTTCCTTGATTTCTTTCATGTTGATTTCTAATCATCTCAATGAAGCTTCCATTTTTTCATTATCTGCAAGAAAAAAGGGCAGTGAATTCTCAAAATAGAAATTAAAATCACATGCCAATCAAAACTAAAATGCCAATTAAAACTGTTGAGATATCATTTTTTTACCTATTATATTCACTATGGTAGGGATTACTACTGATCACCAATATTCAGATTTCTACTTCTGAGCACACAGGAGATGCATTAAAGCATGGCTGGGTAACTTGCTTTGGCTAAGAAATGAAGAAAAGAGATGTCCGTCACTTCCCAGAGGGAGCATTTAACTGACTCTGCTTAAGGTTCCAACCTGGCTGCTTTGGAAGTGAGGAAAGTTTGTGTCAACGTGGAAGTGCTATACTATCGAAAGTATCCTGGAAGGAGGGCATTCACCTTGGAGGGTCCCCTGGACTTTGCCTGAATGAGAAATAAACTTGTTTCTTTAGAACACTGAGTTGTTGTTGTTTTTTAAACCACAGCATAATCAAATCAATCCTGATTTATATACTCAGAAACATGTTTGAAAATTTGTAACACACTATTTACAGTGGTCAGCCATCCCTATCTGCCCAGGACTGAGGAATTCTGGGGACATGAAACCCTGACTACTAAAAGTGGGAAGTCTCTCACGGGAAAAGCATAGAGAAGCAGATAACTCATGCATTGTTGGTAGAAGTAATATCTGTGCAACTTCTATAAAAATTTGAAATGCCTACAGTCTTTGACCTAGTGATTTTACCTAGCAATTCCACTTCTGGGAATTTCTCATAAAGATATCTTGAAATAGGCCAGGCATGGTGGCTCATGCCTGTAATCCTAGCACTTTGGGAGGCTGAGTCAGGCAGATCACTTGAGGTCAGGAGTTTGAGACCAGCCTGGCCAAACTGGTCAGTAGAGATAGTGAAACACCGTCTCTACTAAAAATACAAAAATTAGCCAGGTGTGGTGTGGTGGCACATGCCTGTAATCCCAACTACTCAGGTGACTGAGGCACAAGAATCGCTTGAACCCAGGAGGCAGAGGTTGCAGTGAGCCAAGATCGTGCCACTGCACTCCAGCAAGACACTGTCTCAAAAAAAAAAAAAAAGAAAAAAAAAGAAACAAAAAGTTCTGGTGATAGATGGTGGTGTTGTTTTCAGAACCATGTGAATATACTTGATGCCACTGAATTGGCATCTAAAAATGGTTGAAATGGTAAATTTTATGTTATGTATATTTTATCGCAAAAAATGGGAAAAAATGATGGGTGTATATATTGTGTTGTTTTTGAATTTGTGTGCTGCTAGTATGATCATAAAACAAAACAAAACAGTAGGGTAGATGCCAAGTAGGAAAACAAGCTATATAATTCAATGGATGTTTACATGGGAGGATATTTAAGATTATTTAATGAGAAAAGAAGAAATAGAACAACGTGTTTGGAATGATGCTGACTGTGTGACAACAACAATAAAATATATATACTTAAATCTCCAGAAGGGTATTCAAGAAACTGGTAGACTGTGTGATTGTACCTCACATTTTGATAAAGGTTGCACAAGTATCTTACCAACAATGGATGAGATTATCATTTCGTCTATATGGTTTCTATCAGACTTCCCCAGTTTTAGTACTGAAGGTCTCGTCCTCAGAAAGGGAAACAGGGGCCCCTGAGGTCAAGGAGGGAGATTTACTTCTCATGCTGGCCCCCCTCCATCCTTTGTTTTTGGAGACAGGATCTCGCTCTGTCGCCCAGGCTGCAGTGCAGTGGAGAAATCGTAGCTCACTGCAGCCTCCACCTCCCAGGTGCCTGTAATCCCAGCACTTTGGGAGGCTGAGGCAAGAGGATCACTTGAGGCCAGGAGTTCTACACCAGCCTGGGCAACATAGTGAGATTCTCTATCTACAAAAAATAAAATAAAAATTAGCTGGGCATGGTGGCGTGCACACCTATAGTCCCAGCCATTCCGGAGGCTGAGGTGGGAGGATCACTTGAGCCTGAGGCTGCAGTGAGCTATGATTGTGCCACTGTTCTCTAGCCCGTGCAACAGAGACCCTGTCTCAAAAAATGAAACAAAACAAAACAAAACTCCTCCTCAACGCTGGCTTGCCCAAATTTCACCAGCCCCCACCATATATCTGGGGCCAAAGGATGTTAGGAGTTTTTTTTTTTTTTTTTGAGACAGTCTCGCTCTGTCGCCCAAGTTGGAGTGCAGTGGCGCAATCTCGGCTCACTGCAAGCTCCGCCTCCTGGGTTCACACCATTCTCCTGCCTCAGCCTCCCGAGTAGCTGGGACTATAGGCGCCCGCCACCATGCCTGGCTAATGTTTTGTATTTTTAGTAGAGACGGGGTTTCACCGTGTTAGCCAGGATGGTCTCGATCTCATGACCTAGTGATCCGCCGGCCTCGGCCTCCCAAAGTGCTGGGATTACAGGCGAGAGCCACCGCGCCCAGCTAGGAGTTTCGAGCTACAAGTATGTTACAACTGCTCAAACTTCATCATTGCTGCTCCTTTGGTAAATTAAAGTGAGACTAAAATGCGTTCAACTGCACTCCCACTCCCCAACAAAAACCCAACTTGCCACTTCTTAGCATCTGGAAGGCTCGCCTGTCTTCGTCTGCATCCTGCTGATCTTCCTGTGCCCAGGACGCTCCTTGGCTTATGCGTGAAACACGCATGCGTTGCTCAACCTGAAGTAACAGCGAGAGCTCCGTCCAGACATCATTCAGCTTCTCGTTCACATCCTTGAAGAGTATTTTGTCCTGGCTTGCTTTTAGAAACCTGCAGATATTGGATCTACTGCTGAACTTTTCTATCTCCCCAATAGCCTCCTCCAGGGCAGCCTTGAAGCCGTTCGTGGCTGTGGTTAACTTCTCAGAGGGCACACTCCTCTTTCCTTGGTCCTGGAGCATCTCCAGACACTCGACCAGGCCGAGGATGCGGTGGCACAGGCGCCGGCACTGTTTCTTGCAGTATGTCATCTTTTGACACTGTTCGTAGATGACCTGGCCAAGGGTGATAACATGCTTCAAATTTTCCATGCCTGGAAGAAATGAATGGAATTTGGTGAAATCCTCAAATCTCCTGCATATTCACTACTTGGCTAAGAAAGAATCTAAGGGGCCTGTGATTTAAATGCCTGAGGAGGTCTCCCCAGCATTTTCATGCAAGATAGAGATGGTTTGCTGCCCACCAAAATCTGTTCTGCCCTTGCACAATAATAGAGTTGCAGCTGGGACGAGCTGGTCCAGCCGGGACTACATCTCCCAGCCTTCCTTGCAGCGTGATGTGGCCATGTGACTAGTTCTCACCAATGGGGTGTAAGTGCATGTGACCTGCTCTACTTCGGACTGGGGTAGCTTTGCCCCCTCCACACACTCTCCCTTGGCTGGATGGAGGTGCGGGGTGAACCGGCCCTAGGGGTAGTGGAGCCCCAAGAAGGGTCCTGAGTCCCTGGATCATCACTTGGAGGAGAGCTGCCCACAGACCTGGAACGTCTGTCATGGACTGTTAAGTGATCAAGAAATAAACTTGTATTGCATGTAAACCATTATATTTTCAGGTTGATATATTTACATCAGTTTCGTGTATTACAAATATATCCTGCTAAAGCATAGAGGTTTCAGGGGCCAGGCAGGTAATTCAAATGAATGAAGTGAGCTGGGCTAGTCTTTACTGCCACAGATAAATATGTTTCTTTCTGTTTTTCTTAAAACATGTGGACTTTCATTTTTCCTACAAAAAATTGTTCAGTTTCTTCCTACAGTCCTTTAAGAAAAATGCAGCTGGGCGAGGTGGCTCCCACCGATAATCTCAGCACTTTGAGAGGAAGAGGCAGGAGGGTTGCTTGAGGCCAGGAGTTCTAGACCAGTCTGGACAGCAAAGTGAGACCCTTTCTCTACAAAATAATAAAATAAAATAAAATAAAATATAAAATAAAATAAAATAAAATATAAAATAAAATAAAAACAATACAATATTGGCTGGGCGCGGTGACTCATGCCAGTAATCCCAGCACTTTGGAAGGCTGAGGTGGGCGGATCACTTGAGGTCAGGAGTTGGAAACCAGCCTGGCCAACATGGCGAAACCCCATCTCTACTAAAAATACAAAAATTAGTTAGGTGTGGTGGTGCACGCCTGTAATCCCAGCTACTCGGAAGGCTGAGCCAGGAGAATTGCTTGAACCCAGGGGGCAGAGGTTGCACCATCTCAAAAAAATGTAATATATTACATATATATAGTAATACATATATAATATTACATATATATTATATATATGTTAGCCTGGCGTGGTGGCACACACCTATAGTCTCAGCTACCTGGGAAGTTGAGATAGGAGGATTCCTTGAGTCCAGGAGGTTGAGGCTGCAGTGCCAGCTTCCTACTCTTAACCTCTCTCTCTTCTCTGAACATGAGTGAGGAAGCACAGAGTCCTGATCCTAAAGCTTGGAATGAGGCTACCTGAACATGGTAGAATGGAAAGGGAGAAAGAATCTGAGTCTTTGATGACAACATTGAGCCACTGGTTTGAACTGACACTGAAGTGTACCCCATCCCCTAACTGCAGGTTTCATGAACCAATAACCTCCCTGATTGTTTAAGGCAGTTTGAATCATGTTTGCTTTATTTGCGACTAAAGCCAACTGCGTTCAGCAATGAATGATGATAATAATTATGACACTAGATCTCACCTCACCTACTACATCCTAAGTGCTTTGGAACCCCCAGCTCTTCATGGTTATTTTCATTTAACAGATGAAGATACCATCTGGGCACAGTAGTTCATGCCTGTAATCCCAACAGTTTGAGAGGTAGAGGTGGGAGGATTGCTTGAGGCCAGGAGTTCCAGACCATTCTGGGCAACACAGCAAGACCCATCTCTACTAGAAATACAAAAATTAGCTGGGACCTGTAGTCCCAGCTACTCAGGAGTTTGAGGTGGGAGAATCGCTTGAGCCTGGGAGGTCGAGGCTGCAGTGAGCTATGATGACACCACTGCACTCCAGCCAGGGAAACAGAGAGAGACCCTGTCTCGAAAAAACAAACAGATGAAAAGTGAAGATGCTGCGGTTCAGGGAGGTTGCATTCAAATAATCACAAGGCCATGGAACCAGTTTTCAAAGTATTTAAAATAAAGTTAGGGTAGGGTGTGATGACTCAAACCTGTAATCCCAGCACTTTGTGAGGCTGAGGCCAGGGGATCGCATGAGCCTGAGTTTAAGACCAGCCTGGGCAACATGGTGAAACCCTGTCTCTACAAAAAAATACAAAAATTTGCTGAGTGTGGTGGTGCTTGCCTGTAGTCCCAGCTACTCCAGAGCCTGAGGAGGGAGAATTGATTGAGGCTGGGAGGTCGAGGTTGCAGTGAGCCATGATTGTGCCACTGACTCCATTCCAGCCTGGGCAACAGAATGAGACCGTGTCTCAAAAACACCACCACCACCACCACCAATAACAACAACAACAAAAAACAAAGTTAGTTTTTTTTTTTTTTTTTTTTTTTAACAGCTCAGTGAAAGAGGTAGGTTAAGTATTATCACCAGTTTATAGATTAAATAACAGCTTGGAGAAAATAATTGGCCCGGAGCCCAAATACGGCTTTCAAACATGAGTAAGGCACTGGCAGAAGTGAAACTAAATAAATGAGCAATCGATATAGTTGTATTTTTGTTGCCTGAGAGTTACAGTGATTGGGCAAGGGAGGTAACAGTTATTAGGGCACTCCTAAAAAGACTAGTGGATCTCAGACTACCCAGCTATTCCCACATGCTAAGCAGATATCTTCAAGGCCATTTCTTGGGAATTGTGAGGGCAAAAGGTTTTACACTTTCTCTGTTGCACCAGAAACAGAAGCAAATGTCACAATGTTGTTCAAGGAATCTTGCAAATTGTAGCTTCCTAGCTCTAAGCTCCAGTTGTCTTACTCCAGCCTCATCAGAAAGCCATGTGTTGGCACTAACTAATCAGAAAGGAAAATGGGGAAAATATCCCACCCACAGAACTGACAATTTAAAATAATAAATTATACAGTGGTGGCATGGTATGAAGAAAATTGCAGCGGTCGCAGTAGCTCATGCCTGTAATCTCAGCACTTTGGAAGGCTGAGGCAGGTGGATCACCTGAGGTCGGGAGTTTGAGACCAGCCAGGCCAACATGGTGAAATCCCATCTCGACTAAAAATACTAAAATTAGCCGAGCATGGTAGCAGGCGCCTGTAATCCCAGCTACTTGGGAGGCTGAGGCAGGAGAATTGCTTGAACCCGGGAGGTGGAGGTTGCACTGAGCCGAGATCACGCCACTGCGCTCCAATCTGGGCAACAGAGCCAAACTCCGTCTCAAAAACAAACAAACAAAAAAGAAAATTGCACAAAACAAAGCTTGAAGAAAGAAGGAAAGAGAAGAAGTGTTGGCCGGGCGCGGTGGCTCACGCTTGTAATCCCAGCACTTTGGGAGGCCGAGGCGGGCGGATCACGAGGTCAGGAGATCGAGACCACGGTGAAACCCCAGCTCTACTAAAAATACAAAAAATTAGCCGGGCGTGGTGGCGGGCGCCTGTAGTCCCAGCTGCTCGGAGAGGCTGAGGCAGGAGAATGGCATGAACCCGGGAGGCGGAGCTTGCAGTGAGCCGAGATCGCACCACTGCACTCCAGCCTGGGTGACAGAGTGAGACTCCGTCTCAAAAAAAAAAAAAAAAAAAAAGAGAAAGAAGAAGTGTTATATTTCTGGCTGGGAAGACTAAAATAGAACAACCCAGCAATCCTTCCCAAATTTAAATACAATTTAATGCAGTTCCAATAAAACATCTACTGACATATTTTGGCATTAAATCAAAATGATCCTAAAATTCGTTTGAAATGGGAAATTAGTAGGGATAACCAGGATTTTAAAAAAATAAAGAAAAGGGGACTTGCCTGTATGATATTAAAATATATTAAAAACTACAAAATATCAGGAAAAAAGCACCCTACAATAAGTTAAATTGTTTAAGGGCTTATTAAGTATATGATCTATAAGGGAAGAAAGGGAATATAAATACACACTTAGACTGGGCAATTTGAATTTCTAGGAACTTATGATGTAGAAAAGCTTGTGTGTGTAGATAGACGGCTACTGAGATGTTCACTGCAGTCCTATTTATAATATGTAAAACAAACAACTAAGAATATGTTCAGGCCAGCTGCAGTGGCTCACACCTGTAATCCCAGCACTTTGGGAGGGTGGGGTAGGAGGATCACCTGAGCCCAGGAGTTTGAGACCAGCCTGGGTGACAAAGCGAGACCCTGGCTCTACCAAAAAATAACAAAAAAATTTAATTGGGTGTGGTGATGTGCACCTTGTAGTCCCAGCTACTTGGGAGGATCTGGCAGGAGGATCACTTGAGCCTAGGAGTTTGGAGGCTGCAGTGAGCTATGATTGCGCCACTGCACTCCAGCCTGGGCAACAGAGGAAGACTCCATCTCTAAAAATAAATAAATAGAAAAAGGGGATTATGTTCATATGTTACGATGAGAAAACAGGTTACTAATTTTAAAAGTGAAAAATCTTTAAATGGTAATAACAATACAAATTCACCTCTTCCCTCCAAAAATAAAATAAAATAAGTAAAGGTTATCAGGCATTTCCCTCTTCTCTCTCTCTCACTGTCTCTCTCTCTCTCTCTCGCCTTCAGCCTGCAAACCTGAAGGCTTCCTTTTTCTGAGAAGACATCAGGTTAGTTGTTCCCGTGCCCCTGCCCTCCACGACCCCCAATGCTACTAGGCGTCTCGCTTTGGCAGAAGGTAGCGCCAGATCTGAGCAGGCAGCTCCACCATCAGAGACGAGGAAATGAAACCAACTCGGTCCTGAGTTCCAGGAACTCGGACTGGGCCACCCTCACCCCTTGTTCTTCCCATCACCGCCCAGGAATTGGGCTGCAGCCCCTCGGCCCCGCCGCCTCCTGGGAAGACCCCATGCTCACCTTCGCGCCTCAAGAGGGGTGTGCGTCCAATCTGTCCCGTGCACAGTTCCAAAAAGCTCGCTTTTCCGCCTTCTTTCCCACGACCGCCTCCTGCCCAGGGGAGAAGTCTGCAAATGCGAGGCCCGCGGGAGTTCCCCTGCGCCCCCTTCCCTGGTGCCCGCGCCCTGCACTCCGCTGGCGGTACCGGACGCCACACGTGGCTGGCGGCGACAAGGCGCCCGGATCCCTACCTGAGGGAAACCGCTGCCACTGCAGCCGCACTTGAGCAGGGTCCCTCCACGCAGCCACCTGGACGGCTGTTTCTGTCCTGTGCCCTCCGGAGGCCACTGCCTCAGGTCTGTGATGCCTGCAGAGAATGCTGCGACACTTCCCCCTCCGACGTGGCTCCACCTGCCAACCACCAGGCTCACGGTGCCCTGGCTCCCTAGAGCCGCTCGGCCCCTCCCTTCCTTCCTCCTGCTATGCTCCTCCTGTCCTTTGCACACCCTTCCTTCCTTCCCCCAAATCACTCGGTAACTACGCTGTACATGTCAGTGCCAAGCCTTCTTTAGGGGCTGGGGATTCAGAATAGAATAAGGTCCCAGCAACTATTATAACCAGGACACAGTATGAGAAGGACTGGAAGTTTAGAGAAAAACTGAAAGTTGGAGAGGAGCTTCTGGTGTTCGCTTCTCTGTGCTGGATATTATTAGCGGGGTGGGGAGGGTACGAGGGAAGAGACACCAAAGTGGGAAAAAAGTCACTTCCTCTTCTAAGGTCATTGCAGAACATCCCGTTACAGTGTGAGTCAGGTTTTCTTAAGATTAACTACATCTTCAGCTAGAAAATCTAAGTAGTGTTATGCATTTACTCAACAGACTATTTGCCTCTAAAAGAACAGAACTGGGGGCTGGGCATGGTGGCTCATGCCTGTAATCCCAGCACTTTGGGAGGCCGAGGTGGCCGGATCACCTGAGGTCAGGAGTTTGAGACCATCCTGGCCAACATAGGGAAACCCTGTCTCTACCAAAAATACAAAAATTAGCCAGGCGTGGTGGTGCATGCCTGTAATCCCAGCTAATCGGGAGCCTGAGAGGGGAGAATCGCTTGAACCCGGCCTCGGTGATTCATTTCTTCGCCTTGCTATTGTTCTTCCTCTCCTGCACCATCAGTTTTCTTCCTGTCTTAGGTGAAGAGATTCAGGTGAGGCAGGAGAATAGGGTCTGCAGGCAGGGAACATAAAGCTGATTCACGCTGACTTGTTAGAACTAAATAAAATGGAAACATTTCAGCTGTGACAGGAAATATTTTCTTCATTTACATATGGCGTTCACTGAGTAAGTGACTGAGCAACTTTACTCCATCTTCTTCATTTACAGAGGGTGTACGCCAAGTAACCAACGGGAGCCTCTAGAGGATATTTAAACCCCAGAAAATTCTGTAACGGAGTTCTTGAGCCCCTGTGCTCAGGCTGGCTCCCACCCTGTGGAGTGTACCTTTGTTTTCAATACATCTCTGCTTTTGTTGCCTCATTCTTTCCTTGCTTTGTTTGTGCATTTTGCCCAATTCTTTGTTCAAGACACCAAGAACCTGGACACCTTCAACAAGTAACACAGGTGCCTGTGATTTATTGAAGGAAGACTCTCAGGAGAGTGGTGGGTAGGATAGGGCAGAGGAAGAAAAAGTGAAACAAGGATGTAGTGAGTGGAGGCTCCAAGGGGAGGTCTGGAACATGAAGCTCTGGAACAAGAGGCAGCCTCCTTTCTGCCCAGGACAATTCTTCTGGACGAGGGGGAAGCTGTGTGAATCTTTAGCTGTCAACATTCATAGCAGCTGCATGATGGGTATACTGATGTGCTATAAACAAAATAATACAATGTATATAATCTTTTGGAAGTTTTTTCTTTTCTTTTTTTTTACTGTCCCACCATCAATGTACAAGACATTCAGTTTCTCTGCATCCTCAGCAGCATTTTGTTTTGTCCCTGTCTGAATTTTTAGCTATTCTAACAGGTGAATAGTGAATATCATCATGGTTTTTTGTTTTGTTTTGTTTTGAGATGGAGTCTTACTCTGTTGCCCAGGCTGGAGTGCAGTGGCACCATCTCAGCTCACTGCAGCCTCCACCTCCTGTGTTCAAGTGATTCTCCAGCCTCAGCCTCCCAAGTAGCTGGGACTACAGGCGTGCACCACCACACCTGTCTATTTTTTGTATTTTTAGTAGAGACAGTGTTTCGCCATGTTGGCCAGACTGGTCTCGAACTCCTGACCTCAGGTGATCCACCCACATTGGCCTCCCAAAGTGCTGGGATTATAGGCGTGAGCCACCGCGCCTGGGCTCATCATGGTTTTAATTGACATTTCCTTAGTGCCTGGTGATGAAGGACATGTTTTCATGTGCTTGTTTGCCATCTGTATAGCCTCATTGGTGAAATGTCTGTCCATGTCTTTTGCCCATTTTTAGTTGAATTCTTTTTTAAAAACTTGAGTTTTGAGAGTTTAAATATTCTAGATATTCGTCCTTTGCCAGATATGTGGTGTTCAAATGGTGGTGGAGTAACTGGACAAAAAAATGAACTTCATCTAAACCTCAAGTTCTATGCAAAAATTGCCTGAATGGATCAGAGATTTAAATGTAAAATGTAAAACAAGAAACTTTTTAAAAGAAAGCAGAGAGAACTGTGCAGAATGAAAGGACATTTCCTGTTGAGAAAACGTAAATGTTTGAAAAAAGTTGAAATGAGCCTTTAAAAATTTTTTTATTTTTAGTAGAGACGGGGGTCTCCTGTGTTGCCCAGGCTGATCTTGAACTTCTGAACTCCAGCAATCCTCATGTCTTGGCCTCCCAAAATGTTGGGATTACAAGCATGAGCCACCTTGCCTGGCCAAATGAGTCTATTTAATAAGAATGGCTATTCATACTAAAAATTGTACAATATTAAAAATAATTCCCAGTTTCTTTGGCTTTATCTTGGAGTTGCCACTTGAAAAAAAAATCACAAAAATTAAAAAAAACCTCGTAGAAGAACGTGTAGAAGAAAATCTTCAGAACCTAAGGCTAGGCGAAGAATTCTTAGGCATGACATCAAAGCCATTATTGTTCCTTCTTTTCTTTTTCTTTTCTTTTTTTTTTTTTTTGAGACGGAGTCTCCCTCTGTTGCCAGGCTGTAGTGCAGTGGTGTGATCTCAGCTTACTGCAATCCCCACCTCCATGGCTCAAACAATTCTCCTGCCTCAGCCTTCCAACAAGCTGGGACTACAGGCACGTGCCACCACGCTTGGCTAGTTTTTTTTGTATTTTTAGTAGAGACGGGGTTTTAGCATGTTGGCCAGGCTGGTCTCGAACTCCTGACCTCAAGTGATCCACCTGCCTTGGCCTCCCAAAGTGCTGGGATCACAGGCGTGAGCCACTGCGCCCGGCCCCAAAGCCATTATTCTTAAAATTAAAAAATGATAAATCAGACTTGATCAAAATTTGAAACTTGCTCTGCAAAGACCCTTTTAAGGGGATGAAAAGACAAATTACAGATTGGGAGAAAATATTTGCACATCGCATATCAAATAGTATGTTTCTAAATAATTCATGAGTCAAAGAGGAAATTTTCTCAAGAGAAATGAAGATATATTTTGCTCAATAAATTTAGAGATCAAAATCATACAAAGTATCTTCTTTGACCACAACAGACTAAAACTATAAATAAATAACAGAAAGAGAACTGGAATATTCAAAAATACGCAGAAATTAAACAACATACACTTAAACAACTAGCGGGACAAAGAAGAAATCACAAGGGAAATTAGAAAATACTTAGAGACGGGAACCAAGGTAGCCAAATAGGAACAGCTCCGGTCTACAGCTCCCAGCATGAGTGACACAGAAGATGGGTGATTTCTGCATTTCCATTTGAGGTACTGGGTTCATCTCACTAGGGAGTGCCAAACAGTGGGTGCAGGACAGTCGGTGCAGCGCACGGTGTGCGAGCTGAAGCAGGGCGAGGCATTGCCTCACTCAGGAAGCGCAAGGGGTCAGGGAGTTCCCTTTCCTAGTCAAAGAAAGGGGTAACAGATGGCACCTGGAAAATCGGGTCAGTCCCACCCTAATACTGCGCTTTTCCAACGGGCTTGAAAACGGCACACCAGGAGATTGTGTCCCGCACCTGGTTCGGAGGGTCCTATGCCCATGGAGTCTCGCTGATTGCTAGCACAGCAGTCTGAGATCAAACTGCAAGGCGGCAGCGAGGCTGGGGGAGGGGCGTCCCCACCATTGCCCAGGCTTGCTTAGGTAAACAAAGCAGCCAGGAAGCTCGAACTGGGTGGAGCCCCCCACAGCTCAAGGAAGCCTGCCTGCCTGTGTAGGCTCCACCTCTGTGGGCAGGGCACAGACAAACAAAAAGTCAGCAGGAACCTCTGCAGACTTAAATGTCCCTGTCTGACAGTTTTGAAGAGAGTAGTGGTTCTCCCAGCACGCAGCTGGAGATCTGAGAACGGACAGACTGCCTCCTAAAGTGGGTCCCTGACCCCCGAGCAGCCTAACTGGGAGGCACCCCCCAGTAGGGACAGACAGACACCTTACTCGGCCAGGTACTCCTCTGAGACAAAACTTCCAGAGGAACTATCAGACAGCTGAATTTGCGATCTCATGAAAATTCCACGGTTCGGCAGCCACCGCTGCTGACACCCAGCCAAACAGGGTCTGGAGTGGACCTCTAGCAAACTCCAACAGACCTGCAGCTGAGGGTCTTGTCTGGTAGAAGGAAAACTAACAAACAGAAAGGACATCCACACCAAAAACCCATCTGCACATCACCATCATTAAAGACCAAAAGTAGATAAAACCACAAAGATGGGGAAAAAACAGAGCAGAAAAACTGGAAACTCTAAAAACAGAGCACCTCTCCTCCTCCAAAGGAATGCAGTTCCTCACCAGCAATGGAACAAAGCTGGATGGAGAATGACTTTGACGAGTTGAGAGAAGAAGGCTCAAAACAATAGCAAAGAAGTTAAAAACTTTGAAAAAAAATTAGAAGAATGGATAACTAGAATAACCAATGAAGAGAAGGGCTTAAAGGAGCTGATGGAGCTGAAAGCCAAGTTTCAAGAACTACGCGAAGATTGCAGAAGCCTCGGTAGCCGATGCGATCAACTGGAAGAAAGGGTATCAGTGATGGAAGATGAAATGAATGAAATGAAGCAAGAAGGGAAGTTTAGAGAAAAAAGAATAAAAAGAAGTGAACAAAGCCTCCATGGGACTATGTGAAAAGACCAAACCTACGTCTGACTGGTGTACCTGAAAGTGACGGGGAGAATGGAACCAAGTTGGAAAACACTCTGCAAGATATTATCCAGGAGAACTTCCCCAATCTAGCAAGGCAGGCCAACATTCAGATTCAGGAAATACAGAGAACGCCACAAAGATACTCCTCGAGAAGGGCGACTCCAAGACACATAACTGTCAGATTCACCAAAGTTCAAATGAAGGCAAGAATGTTAAGGGCAGCTAGAGAGAAAGGTTGGGTTACCCACAAAGGGAAGCCCATCAGACTAACAGCTGATCTCTCGGCAGAAACTCTACAAGCCAGAAGAGAGTGGGGGCCAATATTCAACATTCTTAAAGAAAAGAATTTTCAACCCAGAATTTCATATCCAGCCAAACTAAGCTTCATTAGTGAAGGAGAAATAAAATACTTTACAGACAAGCAAATGCTGAGTGATTTTGTCACCACCAGGCCTGCCCTAAAAGAGCTCCTGAAGGAAGCACTAAACATGGAAAGGAACAATCAGTACCAGCCACTGCAAAAACATGCCAAATTGTAAAGACCATCGAGGCTAGGAAGAAACTGCATCAACTAATGAGCAAAATAACCAACTAACATCATAATGACAGGATCAGATTCACACATAACGATATTAACTTTAAATGTAAATGGGATAAATGCTCCAATTAAAAGACACAGACTGGCAAATTGGATAAGGAGTCAAGACCCATCAGTGTGCTGTATTCAGGAAACCCATCTCACGTGCAGAGACACATATAGGCTCAAAATAAAGGGATGGAGGAAGATCTATCAAGCAAATGGAAAACAAAAAAAGGCAGGGGTTGCAATCCTAGTCTCTGATAAAATAGACTTTAAACCAACAAAGATCAAAAGAGACAAAGAAGGCCATTACATAATGGTAAAGGGATCAATTCAACAAGAAGAGCTAACTATCCTAAATATATATGCACCCAACACAGGAGCACCCAGATTCATAAAGCAAGTCCTGAGTGACCTACAAAGGGACCTAAACTCCCACACAATAATAATGGGAGATTTTAACACCCCACTGTCAACATTAGACAGATCAACGAGACAGAAAGTTAACAAGGATATCCAGGAATTGAACTCAGCTCTGCACAAAGTGGACCTAATAGACATCTACAGAACTATCCACCCCAAATCAACAGAATATACATTTTTTTCAGCACCACACCACACCTATTCCAAAATTGACCACATAGTTGGAAGTAAAGCTCTCCTCAGCAAATGTAAAAGAACAGAAATTATAACAAACTGTCTCTCAGGCCACAGTGCAATCAAACTAGAACTCAGGATTAAGAAACTCACTCAAAACCGCTCAACTACATGGAAACTGAACAACCTGCTCCTGAATGACTATTGGGTACATAATGAAATGAAGGCGGAAATAAAGATGTTCTTTGAAACCAACGAGAACAAAGACACAACATACCAGAATCTCTGGGATACATTCAAAGCAGTGTGTAGAGGGAAATTTATAGCACTAAATGCCCACAAGAGAAAGCAGGAAAGATCCAAAATTGACACCCTAACATCACAATTAAAATAACTAGAAAAGCAAGAGCAAACACATTCAAAAGCTAGCAGAAGGCTAGAAATAACTAAAATCAGAGCAGAACTGAAGGAAATAGAGACACAAAAAACCTTTCAAAAAATTAATGAGTCCAGGAGCTGGTTTTTTGAAAAGATCAACAAAATTGATAGACCGCTACCAAGACTAATAAAGAAGAAAAGAGAGAAGAATCAAATAGATGCAATAAAAAATGAAAAAGGGGATATCACTGATCCCACAGAAATACAATCTACCATCAGAGAATATTACAAACACCTCTACACAAATAAACTAGAAAATTTAGAAGAAATGGATAAATTCCTTGACAAATACACCCTCCCAAGACTAAACCAGGAAGAAGTTGAATCTCTGAATAGACCAATAACAGGCTCTGAAATTGTGGCAATAATCAATAGCTTACCAACCAAAAAGAGTCCAGGACCTGATGGATTCACAGCCGAATTCTACCAGAGGTACAAGGAGAAACTGGCACCATTCCTTCTGAAACTATTCCAGTCGATAGAAAAAGAGGGAATCCTCCCTAACACATTTTATGAGGCCAGCATCATCCTGATACCAAAGCCTGGCAGAGACACAACCAAAAAAGAGAATTTCAGACCAATATCCTTGATGAACATTGATGCAAAAATCCTCAATAAAATACTGGCAAACCGAATCCAGCAGCACATCAAAAAGCTTATGCACCATGATCAAGTGGGCTTCATCCCTGGGATGCAAGGCTGGTTCAACATATGCAAATCAATAAATGTAATCCAGCATATAAACAGAACCAAAGACAAAAACCACATGATTATCTCAATAGATGCAGAAAAGGCCTTTGACAAAATTCAACCACCCTTCATGCTAAAAACTCTCAATAAATTAGGTATTGATGGGACGTATCTCAAAATAATAAGAGCTATCTATGACAAACCCACAGCCAATATCATACTGAATGGGCAAAAACTGGAAGCATTCCCTTTGAAAACTGGCACAAGACAGGGATGCCCTCTCTCACCACTCCTATTCGACATAGTGCTGGAAGTTCTGGCCAGGGCAATCAGGCAGGAGAAGGAAATAAAGGGTATTCAATTAGGAAAAGAGGAAGTCAAATTGTCGCTGGTTGCAGATGACATGATTGTATATCTAGAAAACCCCATTGTCTCAGCCCAAAATCTCCTTAAGCTGCTTAACAACTTCAGCAAAGTCTCAGGATACAAAATCAATGTACAAAAATCACAAGCATTCTTGTACACCAATCACAGACAAACAGAGATCCAAATCATGAGTGAACTCCCATTCACAATTGCTTCAAAGAGAATAAAATACCTAGGAATCCAACTTACAAGGGATGGGAAGGACCTCTTCAAGGAGAACTACAAACCACTGCTCCATGAAATAAAAGAGGATATAAACAAATGGAAGAACATTCCATGCTCATGGGTTGGAAGAATCAATATCGTGAAAATGGCCATACCGCCCAAGGTAATTTATAGATTCAATGCCATCCCCATCAAGCTACCAATGACTTTCTTCACAGAGTTGGAGAAAACTACTTTAAAGTTCATATGGAACCAAAAAAGAGCCCACATCGCCAAGTCAATCCTAAGCCAGAAGAACAAAGCTGGAGGCATCACGCTACCTGACTTCAAACTATACTACAAGGCTACAGTAACCAAAACAGCATGGTACTAGTACCACAACAGAGACATAGATCATTGGAACAGAACAGAGCCCTCAGAAATAATGCCGCATATCTACAACTATCTGATCTTTGACAAACCTGACAAAAACAAGAAATGGGGAAAAGATTCCCTATTTAATAAATCATGCTGGGAAAACTGGCTAGCCATATGTAGAAAGCTGAAACTGCATCCCTTCCTTACACCTTATACAAAAATTAATTCAAGATGGATTAAAGACTTACATGTTAGACCTAAAACCATAAAAACCCTAGAAGAAAACCTAGGCAATACCATTCAGGACATAGGCATGGGCAAGGACTTCATGTCTAAAACACCAAAAGCAATGGCAACAAAAGCCAAAATTGACAAGTGGGATCTAATTAAACTAAAGAGCTTCTGCACAGCAAAAGAAACTACCATCAGAGTGAACAGGCAACCTACAGAATGGGAGAAAATTTTCACAACCTACTCATCTGACAAAGGGCTAATATCCAGAATCTACAATGAACTCAAACAAATTTACAAGAAAAAAACAAACAACCCCATCAAAAAGTGGGCAAAGGACATGAACAGACACTTCTCAAAAGAAGACATTTATGCAGCCAAAAAACACACGAAAAAATGCTCATCATCACTGGCCATCAGAGAAATGCAAATCAAAACCACAATGAGATACCATCTCACACCAGTTAGAATGGCCATCATTAAAAAGTCAGGAAACAACAGGTGCTGGAGAGGATGTGGAGAAATAGGAACACTTTTATACTGTTGGTGGGACTGTAAACTAGTTCAACCATTGTGGAAGTCAGTGTGGCGATTCCTCAGGGACTTAGAACTAGAAATACCACTTGACCCAGCCATCCCATTACTGGGTATATACCAAAAGGACTATAACTCATGCTGCTATAAAGACACATGCACACGTATGTTTATTGCGGCACTATTCACAATAGCAAAGAGTTGGAACCAACCCAAATGTCCAACAACGATAGACTGGATTAAGAAAATGTGGCACATATACACCATGGAATACTATGCAGCCATAAAAAAGGATGAGTTCGTGTCCTTTGTAGGGACATGGATGAAACTGGAAACCATCATTCTCAGTAAACTATCGCAAGGGCGAAAAACCAAACACCGCATGTTCTCACTCATAGGTGGGAATTGAACAATGAGAACTCATGGACACAGGAAGGGGAACATCACACTCCGGGGACTGTTGTGGGGTGGGGGGAGGGGGGAGGGACAGCATTAGGAGATATACCTAATGCTAAATGACGAGTTAATGGGTGCAGCAAACCAACATGGCACATGGATACATATGTAACAAACCTGCACATTGTGCACATGTACCCCAAAACCTAAAGTATAATAATAAAAAAAAAGGAAAAAAAATAAAAAAGAAAAAAAAAGAAAATACTTAGAGACAAATAAAAGATACAACATACCAAAACTTATGGGATGCAGCAAAAGCAGTTCTCAAAGGATAATTTATAGCTATACATGGCTACAAAAGGAAAAAAGAGAGAGGCCCAGTGCGGTGGCTCATGCCTGTAATCTCAGCACTTTGGGAGGCCGAGGCGGGTGGATCACGAGGTTAGGAGTTCAAGACCAGCCTGGCCAACATGGTGAAATCCCGTGTCTACTAAAAATACAAAAAAAAAAAAAAAAAATCAGCCCAACATGATGGCAGGCACCTGTAATCTCAGCTACTCAGGAGGCTGAGGCAGGAGAATCGCTTGAACCCAGGAGGCAGAGGTTGCAGTGAGCCAAGATCATGCCACTGCTCTCCAGCCTGGGTGACAGAGCGAGACTCCATCTCAAAAAAAAAAAAAAGAGAGAGAGAGAAGACCTCAGATGATTATCCCAACTCTACACTTCAAGGAACTAGTAAAAGAAGAACAAATCAAACCCACAACCAGCAGAAGGGAGGAAATTACCAAGATCAGAAAAGAGAAAACCAATGAAACCAGAAGTTAGTTCTTTGAAAAGATTAATAAAATTGACAAATCTTTAGCTAAACTAAAACAAAAAGAGAGAAGATGAAAATAACTTAAATCAGAAATGAAAGTGGGGACCTTACTAACTACCGTATAGAAATAAAAAGGACTATGAGAGAAAACTATGAACAATTGTTTGCCAACAAATTAGTATCGAGGAATCTGCCCCGATATTCATGTAGATTCTTTTCTATTTTCCCTAAGCGTCAGCCAGCTTGAGAAATAAAGGGACAGAGTACAAAAGAGAGAAATTTTAAAGCTGGGTGTCCGGGGGAGACATCACATGTCGGTAGGTTCCGTGATGCCCCACAAGCCGCAAAAACCAGCAAGTTTTTATTAGAGATTCTCAAAAGGGGAAGGAGTGTGCGAACAGGTGTGGGTGACAGATATCAAGTACTTAACAGGGTAATAGAATATCAAAAGGCAAGTGGAGGCAGGGTGAGATCACAGGACCACAGGATCGAGGTGAAATTAAAATTGCTAATGAAGTTTCGGGCACCATTGTCATTGATAACATCTTATCAGGAGACAGGATTTTGAGATCAACCGGTCTGAGCAAAATTTATTAGGCGGGAATTTCCTCTTCCTAATAAGCCTGGGAGCGCTATGGGAGACTGGAGTCTATTTCATCTCTGCAGTCTCGACCATAAGAGATGACCACGCTCAGGGGGGCCAGTTCAAAGACCCACCCCCAGGTGTGTATTCTCTTTCTCAGGGATGTTCCATGCTGAGAAAAAGAATTCAGTGATATTTCTCCGATTTGCTTTTGAAAGAAGAGAAATATGGCTCTGTTCCGCCTGGCTCACCAGCGGTCAGAGTTTAAGGTTATCTCTCTTGTTTCCTAAACATTGCTGTTATCTTGTTCTTTTTTCAAGGTGCTCAGATTTCATGTTGTTTAAACACACATGCTGTACAATTTGTGCAGTTAATGCAATTATTACAGGGTTCTGAGGTGATATACATCCTCCTCAGCTGACAGGATTAAGAGATTAAAGTAAAGACAGGCACAGGAAATCACAAGGGTATTGATTGGGGAAGTGATAAGGGTCCATGAAATCTTTACAATTTATGTTTACAGATTGCAGTAAAGACAGGCATAAGAAATTATAAAAGTATTAATTTGGGGAACTAATAAATGTCCATAAAATCTTCACAATCCATGTTCTTCTGCCATAGCTTCAGCCGGTCCCTCTGTTTGGGGTCCCTGACTTCCCGCAACAAATAAGGTAACCTACAGGATATGGACAAATTCCTAGGCACACAAAATTTACCTAATTCACTCAATGAGAAATAGAAAATCTGAACATACCTACAACAAGTAAAGAAATTGAATTAATAATCAAAACTCCTCCAAACAAGAAAAGTCCAGGCCTAGTAGTTTTATGGTAAATTCTACCAAACATTTTTTTTCTTTCTTGGAGACTTTTATTTATTTTATTTATGTTATTATATTTTAAGTCCTGGGGTACAGTGCAGAATGTGCAGTTTTTTTACATAGGTATACACGTGCCATGGTGGTTTGCTGCACCCATCAACCCGCCACCTACATTCGGTATTTCTCCTAATGCTATCCCTTCCCTAGCCCCCCACCACTTGACAGGCCCTGGTGTGTGATGTTCACTTCCCTGCATCAATGTGTTCTCATTGTTCAACTCCCACTTATGAGTGAGAACATGTGGTGTTTTCTACCAAACATTTAAAAATAAATTACCACCAGGCTGGGCGCGGTGGCTCACGCCTGTAATCCCAGCACTTTGGGAGGCCGAGGCGGGCGGATCACGAGTTCAGGAGATCGAGACCATCCTGGCTAACACGGTGAAACCTCGTCTCTATTAAAAATACAAAAAAATTAGCCGGGCGAGGTGGTGGGCGCCTGTAGTCCCAGCTACGCAGGAGGCTGAGGCAGGAGAATAGCGGGAACCCCGGGGGGCGGAGCCTGCAGTGAGCTGAGATCATGCCACTGCACTCCAGCCTGGGTGAAAAGAGCGAGACTCCTTCTCGAAAAAAAAAATAAATAAATAAATAAATAAATAAATTATCACCAATCATTCTCAAACTCTTCCAAAAATAGGAGAGGAGGAAACACTTCTCAACTCATTTTAAGAAACCAGCATTACTCTGATACTAAAGCCAGATAAAGACACAAGAAAAGAAAACTACAAGCCAATATACCTTAAGAATCCAGAGGCTAGCCGGGTGCAGTGGCTCATGCCTATAATTCTAGCATTTTGGGAGGCTGAGGCAGTTAGATCACTTGAGCCCAGGAATACGAGACCAGCCTGGCCAACATGGTGAAACCCAGTCTCTACCAAAAATACAAAAAAATAGCCAGGCATGGTAGTGTGTGCCTGTAGTCCCAGCTACTTGGGAGGCAGAGGTGGGAGGATCACTTGAGCCCATGCCACCACACCCCAGCCTGTGCAACAAAGCAAGACCCTGTCTAAAATAATAATAATAATAAAAAGCAATACAGAAAGTTACACGGATGTAAAAACCTTAACCCATTTAAAGCTCAGTTTTCCTAAGTAACTGAAACCTAATAAAGACAACAAAGGAAATTATCTTGATAAAACATAAATTCTTTGTTTTTTTGTTTTAAGGCCAGTTACCAAAGGGATTAAGAAAAACTTCCTGTGCTGTGATTGTTTCTCTTTATAGGAAGGCTGTTTAGATAACCTGAAAGTTACATCTGATGAAAAGAGTAATAAAATTTAATCAGACACAAGAAGGAAGTGTCCAAGGTTATGAATGTACACTGTATTATAGAAGAAAGTAGGCCGGGCACGATGGCTCACGCCTGTAATCCCAGCGCTTTGGGAGGCTGAGGCAGGAGGATAACGAGGTCAGGAGATTGAGACCATCCCGGCCAACATGGTGAAACCCTGTCTCTACTAAAATACAAAAAAATTAGCTGGGCGTGGTGGTGCATGCCTGTAGTCCCAGCTACTTGGGAGGGTGAGACAGGGGAATCGCTTGAAACCGGGAGGCGGAGGTTGCGGTCAGCCGAGATCACACCGCGGCACTCCAGCCTGGGCGACAAAGCAAGACTCTATCTCAAAAAAAAAAAAAAAAAAAAGAGGAAGAAAGTAAACAAACAAGAAAACTTGTACCTTGATAAGGGGAATAGGTGATTCTTAGTAACAGGATGGGAAGTTTTCTGGCAACAATTCAGACACATCAAGAGTAGCCAAGAGTACAGAATCAAGTTACAGTAAAAGAAAGCATTGTTCTTCTAGGCCTTTAAGATAAACATTTCAGTGTCAGGCCATAAGGGCAGAGTTAGAATTGGAGAAAAAAAAGTTATAAGAGTTGATGAAAAGGTTGAAGGAAAGAGTTACTATCCCAGGCAAGGTCTTGCTCTATTGCCCAGGCTGGAGTGCAGTGGTGTGATCATAGCTCACTGCAACCTCAAACTCCTGGGCTCAAGTGATCCTCTTGCCTCAGCCTCTGAAGTAGCTAAGACTACAGGTGGTGTACCACTACACCTGGCTAATTTTTAAATTTTTTCATAGAGAAAGGGTCTTGCTATGTTGTCCAGGCTGGTCTTGAACTGGCTTCGAGTAGTCCTCCTGGCTCCCATTTCATAATTTTTAAAAACATGTTTTTCCATAATAAAATTTTTGCATATATTAATAGACCCAATAAATGTAATCTTTTACAAAATGTAAGCATCAAAGAACACACTTGTATTTATATTCAGTAATTTTGTTCATTAAAAAATAGTATTTATCATATGGTTCATAAAAAATAATGTGCTCTTGTATTTCATTAAAAAATATTATTTTTTAATGAAACAAATTGACCCAGACCTTTAATGAATATCTATTATTTTATTTAACCTAACATAACTTAAAAATTTCAAATTATGTGAAAAGTTCATTTATAGACATTTATCCTATTACATTTACCTAAGTTATTTATGTTTTTTTTTCAAGACCTCACTCTGTCATCCAGGTTGAAGCGCACTGGCGCAATCTCGGCTTACTGCAACCTCTGCCTTCCTGGTTCAAGCGATTCTCCCGTCTCAGCCTCCCGAGTAGCTGGGACTACAGGCATGCACCACCATGCCTGGCTACTTTTTATATTTTTAGTAGAGATGGGGTTTCACTATATTGGCCAGGCTGGTCTCGAACTCCTGACCTCGTGATCTGCCTGCCTTGGCCTCCCAAAGTGCTGGGATTACAGGCGTGAGCCACCGTGCCTGGCTAGTCTTTGGAATTTTACCTGTGGGATTTTTTTGAGGCCTGAATTGAAGATACATTTCTCCATAAAACAATTTTAATTGCTTCCTCTGAGAGCCTTGTGGCTTGAGGTGTTTCAGATCACCCGGTTTGCATGAATTCAGGCAATGAGGACTCTCCCTGTGGCTCTGCATCCTCAGCCTTTACCCACTCCACGCAGGAGATTTCACTTGCAGTGCCCTGGGGAGGTGGGTTTCCTCTTGGTTCACTCTTACATTGAGGATATAACCCTTTGGGGTCTGTAGCGAACACATCTATTCCTCCTCATCATGCCCCCTCTGTCTGCCTCTGGTCTTAGCCTCAGTTGCGGTGGAAGGTTCTGTGTGAACTCTGTCTCAGCTTTCATTTCATTTCAGCCACAGTTCCAGAGGCTAGCTCCTGCCTAGCAAGCTCATACTCAACTTGTACTGATAGAATCCCACTGCAAATGCATACCTCTATCTTCCTGCTTTTGTCCAAGGACTTTTGCCAAAGCCAGCATCTGCTTGGCTTGCATGGCAGGGAAGTCCCTAAGTGAGGGTGAATCGATGTCCCTGAAGACAGTCCTCACCCATAGGAGTGGAAGCTGGTGATAAATGCTCCAGCCTCCTGTCCTATGGGACAATTCTGATACGTTTTCCCTATGCTTCTCAAGATGCCCTTACGGAATCTGTAGGAGAACTTCACATACTCAACATTACACTGCTCCTCCAACTTCTCCCTTTCTAGACCTCCCTGGTTCTCGCTCTTTATTTCTGCAATCATCTCCCAAATAGACTGCCTGCATCCATGTGCTTGTTTTAGGTTTTGATTTTTTGTTTGTTTGTTTGTTTTTTTGAGATGGAGTTTTGTTCTTGCTGCCTAGGCTGGAGTGCAGTGGTGCGATCTTGGCTCACCACAACTTCCGCCTCCTGGGTTCAAGAGATTCTCCTGCCTCAGCCTCCCAAGTAGCTGGGATTACAGGCATCTGCCACCCCCCGCCCCCCACCCGGCTAATTTTGTATTTTTAGTAGAGACGGGGTTTCTCCATGTTGGTCAGGCTGGTCTCGAACTCCCGACCTCAGGTGATCTGCCTGCCTTGGCCTCCCAAAGTGCTGGGATTACAGGCGAGAGCCACCGCACCTGTAATCCCATTTTTACGGAACCTAAAAGAAGATATAACCCCACTGCTTTTGCCAGAACGAAATTTTTTTCTTCTTTTAAATTTCTTCCTCTCTGCTATAGGTGTCTGGGATGGGACAGACACTTATGAGATGAGAGTCCTGGAATTTTTCAAATTTTACATTCATCTTGTAGCATTCTTTATAGATAACATTTATTAATTGGAGCCTGGTGTGGTCTTTGGGCAAAACACCTAACTGGAAAAGTAAAGAAAACTCCAGTTGAAATTTTGCAACCATTATGGCTTTTTAGAAAGTTAGAACTATTCATATACATATTTCCAGCTTCCTCTCAAAAATGGCAGATGAGTCAAGAATGTGAGTCAACAGACTTAACATTGACTTAGAAGAATGTGAGTCAACAGACTTAGTGGGAAAGGCTAGAATTTTGAAATCACAGATACCTGCTTCCAAAACAGTCCCCGCGAGGGCAGTAATAATGGAGTAGGGCTGCATGCTGCCACTAGAGGGCAGCAGAGGCCGGGAACAGGTGGAGAGGCAAGGCCCGGTTACTGTTACGGTCTGAGATCTGATGGAGACAAGATGAGTATTTATTGGGCTCTGTTACAAGTTGGTCATTGTGCTAGGCACAATAAAAAAATCACACAAAGTTCAAAGGCAGAGATCAGAGGTCAGAGCCAACGGACGAGTGGAACAGAGCAGAATTAAGAGGGCAGTTCTTCAGATCAACTAAAGAACCCTCGAAGACAGCATGTCTGGAAATACAAATACAATACCAGAAATAAATATGATGGCTATTTTTTGGTCTGTTCTTGACCATGGAAGCTGGGTCATCCCTGGAGAATCAGATGAGGCAAATTTGTAGGGCCACTGAGGGTCAGTCGATCTGTAGATTTACTTTATGCTGATCAGAATTTAAATGGTCCTCTTGGCTGGGTGTTGTGGCTCATGCCTGTAATCCCAGCACTTTGGGAGGCTGAGCTGGGAGGATTGCTTGAGCCCAGGAATTCGAGATCAGCATGAGTAACATAGAGAGACCCTGTCTCTACTTAGAAAAATTAAAAAATTAGCTGGGCATGATGGCACATGCCTGAGGTCCCAGCTGTTTGGGAGGCTGATGTAGGAGGATCTCTTGAGTCTGGGAGGTCAAGACTGTAGTAAGCTATGATCGTGCCACTGAACCCTAGCGTGGGCAACAGAATGAGAATCTCTCTCTATAAATAAATTAATAGCCCCCTCCCTGAGCAAACATAAAACTTTTTTGGTTTAGTGTCTCTCCCACTACAGGAATAAACACAATCTCACGTCACAGGTCCAGGCTTTTCCCATCAGGCTAGATGTGTTGGCATTTTGATAATATCTTGTGCTTGCTCTAACATCTAATCTTTGACTCTTACACTTGATGGCAAAATCCTCCAGCTCCCCGAGATACTCACTGAGGTGGGGGCTGCTCCGTGAGCACTAACTGCTTGGGGATTGCCGGCCTCGTGGCCTTCCTGTATTTTGCCCTGCTGTGAAAATGCAGGCAATATGGCCGGGTGCAGTGGCTCACGTCTGTAATCCCAGCACTTTGGGAGGCTGAGGTGGGAGGATTGCCTGAGGTCAGGAGTTTGAGACCAGCCTGTGCAACATGGTGAAACCCCATCTCTACTAAAAATACAAAAATTATCAGGCGTGGTGGCGCGCTCCTGTAGTCCCAGTTACTTGGGAGGCTGAGGCGGGAGAATGGCGTGAACCCGGGAGGTGGAGGTTGCAGTGAGCCGAGATTGCGCCACTGCACTCCAGCCTGGGCGACAGAGCGAGACTCCGTCTAAAAAAAAAAAAAAAGAAAATGCAGGCAATTACCTCTGCACTCTCAAATCCCTGTGAGGTGGGACTTGCTCTCTCTCCAAAAGGCCTTGTGGATACTCCCAACCCCACTGGACAGTTCTAGCGGCGCAATGGGGAGCTCTGGGAGAACCTGTCAGATTTTCACCAATTGGATTTTTCATTAACAGGTGGGCTTGGTTTCGTGTTGTCACTTTTTTTCTAAATTTCATTACCATGCTATAAACTCACTTATTTTTTGGCCTTTCTTATTAGTTTTGTTTTACTTCCTTTTTTTTTTTTTTGAGACAGGGTCTCACTCTGTTGCCCAGGCTGGAATGCAGTGGTGTGATCACGGCTCACTGCAGCTGCAACCTCCTGGGCTCAAGTGATCTTCCCACCTCAGCCTCCCAAGTAGCTGAGACTACAGGTGTGCACCACCACACTCAGGTAATTTTATTTTTTGTAGAGATGGGGCCTCACTGTGTTGCCCAGGCTGGTCTCAAATTCCTGAGCTAAAGCGATCTGCCTGCCTTGGCCTCCTAAATAAAGTGTTGGGATTATAGGCATAAGCCTCCATGTCCGGTCTGTTTCACTGTTTTTTGTTTTTTTTTTTTTTTTTTTTTGAGATGGAGTCTTGCTCTGTAGCCGAGGCTGGAGTGCAGTAGCACAATCTCAGCTCACTGCAAACTCCACCTCCCAGGTTCAAGCAATTCTCCTGCCTCAGCCTCCTGAGCAGCTGGGATTACAGGTGCCCGCCACCACACCCAGCTAATTTTTGTATTTTTAGTAGAGACAGGGTTTCACCATGTTGGGCATGCTGGTCTCGAACTGCTGACCTCAAGTGATCCGCCTGCCCCGGCCTCCCAAAATGCTAGGATTACAGGTGTGAGCCACTGCGCCTGGTCTGTTTCACTCTTCTTAAAGAAAATTTTCAATTTTTTTTTTTTTTTTTTGCTAGATCTTGCTCACCTTAGGCTTTTCCTCCCGCTGCGGCCATGTGTGTTTACACTTGCGGAGCTCCTCCTCTGTTCCTCCTCTGCGTCCCTCCGCCTGGGTGTGATGGTCTAGGGTGAGCTGCTCAGCTCCATCAGTAAATGAAGGTTATGAGTTCTGCTGCTTGGACGGGCTGGGTTCCAGTGACAGGCTTCAGGGACTCGAGTGGTGGGTGGCTCTGACAAGTCCTACTTATCTTCAGGCCGGGAGCTGCAGGCATAAAGCTGCTCCTGTGAGTGCCAGAGCAGGGAGACACAGCAGAGTTCAGGGCTCCCTCCCTGAGGCTCCCCAACATCAGCTTGCTTCCGCTTCTGTGTCCTCAGACAGGTGAGTCCAGGGCCAACCCCCTTGGACCTGCTGAACTAGACCCTGAGTGTGAGGCCCTGGAGCTGCACTTCGACAGCTTCCTAGGTGGTTCTGATAGGGCAGCAGAGAAAGACAAGCAACAGTTTCACCGAGACTGAGCTGCTTGAGGTTCTAGTTCCCACTATGGGCATTTGTTGCTGGAGCCTTTCTCCCTCTGTTTTAGGAAAGTCAAGTGGAAGCTCAGTTGGGGTTAAACTCCAGAAGAGATCCCTCCCCATTGGCAGATCAAAGTGGTTTGTGGGCACAATGCATCCCAGGTGCAGGCAATAAGAGGAGATGCTGTCTGCAGAGAATTTAGAAACCGAATAAAGCCGAGTGAGAGAATAAGAGTCAGTCAGCTTTTTCCTTTTGTTTTGTTTCTTTTCTTTTGTCTTGTTTTCTTTTTCTTTTTAGAGATGGAGTTTTGCTATTTTGGGCAGGTTCGTCTTGAACACCTGGCCTCCCAAAATGTTGGGATTACAGGCATGCACCATCTCGCCCAGCTGAGAGTTGGTCAGCTTTTAATCATCACCATGCCCCAGCAATTCTACCCACCCTGGTCAGGCCTAAAATCTCCCTTCCTGGGGACGGATCCCCCGCCCCTCCATCCCTCCCCACACCACTGCCCCTTCCCAACCACGAGGGAGTCTGATGAACAACTCATTTTTGTTGGTTTCTTTTCAGTGTTTTATTTTTCAAAATATACAATTTAAGTTTTTATTTCACAACCGTAGTTTTGTATATTTATTCCAAAATCTTTAAATAGCTCCGCAGCAAACAGTACAAATCACAAGGTCCGTCAAACTGCTTCTCTTTAGCCTTTACACTTGGCGAGTTTTTTAAGTTTCAAGTAGTAATGGTTTGTGGGTAAGAAAGGAACCAAAAACAGGAGGAAACAACATTTTTTACATAAGCTCAACATGTAGGATTAGAAAAGGCCGTCTGACCAGCTCCTTGGTCTGGGACCAGACTAAGAACACGTATCTGGCTTATAAATAAGACCGTCCTGGGAGCAGTGAGGGTTTTGGTTATGAGGAGGAAGAGGCAGGAAACTTATCTGCAGAGGCTGGGAGGCAGGGGGAGGTGAGGCACTGAGAGGTGGCTCCTTCTGGGAGAGCCCGAGTTGGGGGCTGAGCGGGGTGGAGGCCAAGAATGGCCGGGGAGGGGGTGAGGCTGCCACTGGTGGAGAAGCCTCCTCAGCCTCCCCGGGGGAGAAAGGCTGTGATTCTGGAGGCAGGAGAGGGACGGCTAGAGAAGCTGCCAGGTCCCAAAGCAAGCAGCTGGGACTCCTGCCAGCCACCCTGGGCCCAACGACACAGGCAGCTGGCAGGGCCAGAGGGGCTGCCCCAGGGTCTGGGGTGGACTGTGGGAGGCATCATGCTGTCTCTTCTTGCGAGAGCTCTTTGTCCACCTCAGAGCCACCAAAGCCTCCCCAGAAAGGACAGCAGGGAGGACAGGGACCACAGGTCCCACAGACCCACTTCTGACTGTGAATGCGGAGCTGTGCTGTGCAGGCAGCTCCTAGGCAGCCCATGATGCTAAGGCACAAGGGTGACACAGGTGGCCACGAGGGGTCAGTTTTCTTCATTTCCCCTTGCGGCTGCTACCCGTGGCCAGGTCCTGAAGCAGTCCTGTGGGCCGAGCTCTAGGCAGGGACGCTCCAGGAAGAAGCGGGTCACCAAGGGCCACCTGGCCACCAAGTGGATGTGACCCTCCTACTAGGGGTCAGGAGGGTGGTCCTGCCTCAGGGCCCCCTCAGCACCTTCCACTAGGCTGCAGGGCCGGACAGAGACCATCCTGCCTGGCCGAGCCAACCTTCTTAATGGGGTCTGGATGGCGGGTGGGGGTCGGGAAGGGGCCAGGGCCGGGCTGAGGGCAGGACGGAGGGGGTGGGAGTTGTCACTGCGTCTTCGGGTGGGGTTTCTCTGGAGTGAGGGTGTGGAAACAGTAATCCCACAATTTGGTGCTGATACCAAATCCTAGAGAGGGAGACAAATGGGGAGAAGATGAGGCATTGAAGGAGCAGGCATGCACTGGCTTGGGAAGGGTGCCAGGGTATGGATAAGAGGTGGAGACAATGTCAATATCTGTCCCCTTGGCCTTCCCAACTCCCGAGCCATCCTGGCAGAAGTCAAAGGTGGGGAACCTGTGTCTTTTATTGTCCCCAGCATGAAGCTGGAATAAACCCTAATTCCTTATCTGGCCTTCGTTTCTAGGATACGTGGCCCCCTCCCACCCCCCCACCTCCATCTCCTTCCCCTTCCTTGGGGGCCAAGTTCATTCCTGCCTCAGGGCTTTGCACAAGTTGGGACGCCAGATGCTGGTTTCTCTTCATTAGGGTCTTAGCTCTAATGGCACCTCTGCAATGACACCTGGACCATTTAATCTCTTTGCTGTCCAACTAGCCCCTAGCCACACGTGGCTACTGAGCCCTAGAAGCTCCAGAGAAACTGGATTTCTAACCTCATTTAATTCTGATGAATTAACATGTCAATGTAAAAACTGATGCTCGATTCAGTTACTGGAATTTTTATTTACTTATTTATTTATTTATTTATTTTGAGATGCAGTTTCGCTCTTGTTGCTCAGGGTGGAGTGCACTGGTGTGATCTTGGCTCACTGCAACCTCCGCCTCCTGGGTCCAAGAGATTCTCCCTCCTCAGCCTCCTGAGTAGCTGGGATTACAGGCACGCACCACCACATCCAGCTAATTTTTTTTTTTTGAGACGGAGTCTCGCTCTGTCGCCCAGGCTGGAGTGCAGTGGCCCGATCTCAGCTCACTGCAAGCTCTGCCTCCCGGGTTTAGGCCATTCTCCTGCCTCAGCCTCCCGAGTAGCTGGGACTACAGGCTTCCGCCACCATGCCCTGCTAATTTTTTTGTATTTTTAGTAGAGACAGGGTTTCACCATGTTTGCCAGGATGGTCTCCATCTCCTGACCTCGTGATCGACCACCTCGGCCTCCCAAAGTGCTGGGATTACAGGCATGAGCCACCGCGCCTGGCCAGTTTTTTTGTATTTTTAGTAGAGACGGGGTTTCAACATGTTGGCCAGGCTGGTCTTGAACTCCTGACCTCAGGTGATCCGCCCATCTCGGCCTCCTAAAGTATGTTACCGGAAAATTTTTTCTGTCTCTCTCTTTTTTTTTTTTATACTTTAAGTTTTAGGGTACATGTGCACAACGTGCAGGTTTGTTACATATGTATACATGTGCCATGTTGGTGTGCTGCACCCATTAACTCGTCATTTAACATTAGGTATATCTCCCAATGCTATCCCTCCCCTCTCCCCCCACCCCACAACTATTACTGGAAAATTTTTAAGCATGTTTGCAGCAACTTACCTATGTGAACTACTGTTTGCAAATTTTATAAAATCTAGATATGGATCTACTATTTCCAATGAAACTTTAGTATCTGAATTGAGATGTGCCGTAAGCGCAAAATACACCTTAGATTTCAAAGACTTAGTATAAGAGTTGCTAATTATTTTTTTTTAAAGAGACTTTACAAAAAGGGTCTCACTCTGTCACCCAGGCTGGGGTGCAGTGGCATGATCATGGCTCATTGCTGCCTCAAACTCCTGGGCTCAAATGATCGTCTTGCCTCAGCCTTCTAGGTAGCTGAGATTACAGGTGTGCATCACCACACATGGATAATTGAAATTTGTTTATGTAGAGACAAGGTCTTGCTATGTTTCCCAGACTGGTCTGGAACTCCTGGCTTCAAGCAATCCCCTGCCTCTGTCTCGCACAGTGCTGGGATTACAGGCCTGAGCCACTGCGCCCAGCCATTAATGATTTTTTAATGTTGATTACATGTTGAAATAATAATTTGCTTATATTAGGTTAAGTAAATTTTATTAAAATTCTTTTCATCTGTTTATTTTCATGTCTTAGTGTGGCCACTAGAAAATTTAAAATCACATATGTGGCCCACATAATATTTCAATGGAAATCGCTGGACCCTTCCCCACTTATGTGATATTCCATCACCTTGTTTTATTTTCTTCTTCTTTTTTTTTTAAGATACAGCCTTGCTCTATCGCCCAGGCTGGAGTGCAGTGGTGCAATCTTAGCTCACTGTAGCCTCTGCCTCCTGGATTCAAGCTATTCTCATGCCTCAGCCTCCCAAGTAGCTGAGATTACAGGTGGCCACCACCACACCCTGCTAATTTTTGCATTTTTAGTGGAGACAGGTTTCACCATGTTGGCCAGGCTGGTCCCAAACTCCTGACCTCAAGTGATCCACCTGCCTCGGCTTCCCAATCCCCTCGGCTGGGATTACAGGTGTGAGCCACCATGCCTGGCCCCTTTATTTTCTTTATGGCATTTATCACAGTTTGAAATCTTTGCCATTTATCGATGTCCTTGCCTGTCTCTGCACAGCTGTCTGCACCAGGGAAGAGAGTAGAGGGAACCGTCTGTATACCCCCAGTACATGGAACAGTGCTTCGCCGTTCCCAGGAGCTCGATGGTAGTTGGCAAATAAATCAATAAACACACATAGGGGGCTGAGAAGCCCAGGCCCGTCCTCACCTGACTTCTGATGTGCAAAGTGGTGCTTGACATGGTGGGCCTTCAGGTTGTACAGGTAGGAGCCCTTGTGCGGCGAGCCGAAGTGCAGGTAGTAATGGGTCATGTCGTAGAGGACGTAGCCCAGGAGGCCCCCCGCAAACACAGTGCCCCCCACTGCCTCGGGCAGGATGAGCTGCATGCACAAGTAGAAGACGCCGATCACCAGGGAGGCTGGCACAGGGGGGAAGACCAGGCGGGAGCCGTCGAAGGGTGCCTGCAGATGGAGAGGCTTGGGCATCAGGAGGCAGCCAGGGGCCCCGGCAGCTGGCCAAGCCCTGGTGGCTCCCTGCAGAGGACAGGGGCAGAGCGGCCCAGACATTCCACTGCATAGGCTTGGCACCTTTGGTGGCTTTGGGGAGGGCGGGCCACCGCGTCTGGAAGATCTGGAGAGACTGTCTTACTCCCCATTTGTGAGCCAGGAAGGGACCTGGCAGATTGCAGAGGAACATGGGATGGGCGGGATGGGCAGGATGGGCGGGGTGTGCCGGCAGCTCAGAGCCCATCTCATGCTCTAGAGGCCACTGTGACTCTGGAATTTGTCAGGTGCTAGACAGGTATCCCATCCCTAAATGCCGTGCCCCTGGCTAGAGGGGCATTCTGGAGACAGGGCACCTAGTCTGAGGCCTGATGTTGTCTGGGAGAGCAAGGAACTGAGGGCAGCTGAGGTTAATGCAGCCTCTGTGGTGGGATGACCCTGAAGTGTCACTAGAGGTGTCCTCCCCACCCCCATGTCCAAACAGGAGGCCTTTTTTGTTCCAAGGGGGTGTCGCCACAGTGAACCAGAGAATACTGCTTCACCATGGCCCTTGAGCTTCAGAAGCCGAGGGCCTGGCATAGAGGTGAGATCTTAGCTATGGCTTGGTGAGGATTCTGAGAAGAGAATCCTGCAGCCTCTCTGGGCTGGAGGAGAGAGAGAGAAAGCAGGTGACAGTGACATAGTGAGATGCTGGTGTGGGCCTCCCTCCCTTCAGACCAGGAACAACAGGACCAGTCGTGTGCTGGAAACCAGCTCTCAGGAAAAGGAGGAAGGGAGAGAGCCAGGGAATGAGGGAGGGGGAAATAAAGGGAGGGAGGGAGAGCCCTGACTGGTAGCATTTGCTAATTCTTGCAGTGTAAAAACTCCTGCCCTGGCGCTTTCAAGCGCTGAGGTGGTGTCACTGGAACAGAAACAGGAAAGGATGTGCATGGGTGCTCTTGTGAGCTGGTACGGGCCAGCTCCAGGTCACAGCTGGATCAGGATCCTTAGATGGATAGGTTTAGGGATCTGAGAACATGTTCCTGATTGGAGCCAACGTGGCTACAGGCCATACAATCTCCTTGGGTCCTCATGGTGTGGCAGCAGGGGACTGGACAGACTGGGGTGGAAGTGTCTCAGAAGACGGAGCCTGAGACAGCCCCTGGGGCCCCAGAATGGCCTGAGCAGGTCCCCAGAAGGTTCTTGTGTCCCCTGTGGATGGGAAAGATAGCTGACGGGGCAGTGGATCTGAAAAGGCTTCACAAACGGGGCAAGGGACACAGCAGCAGACGCAGGAGCTCTGGAGAGCAGAGGCCAGGTGAGGCTGGAGGACGCAGGCCAGGCCTGGGCTGCGCTACCTCTGAGAGCATACCTGAGAGACAGGTTGGCCCAGGACCGGGCACCTACCCCAATACTGGCCCCTAGGAAAGCCCCCTAGGATGCAGATCAACTCTGGGGAGAGCCGGGAGGACCACAGCCGACCAACCTGAGAACTCTCCCAGGCGGCCGATCAAACCCTGAATCGGCTCATCAAGATGAACCGGATTAAGTTGCTGCTGGGAAACCAAGGTGAAACCCACGTTCAGTATCAGCAACATCAGGGTCTAAACTGGTGTGCTGAAAGTATCATATCTGCCATATTTTCTCTGATTTACACCCAGCAGAGAACAGAGTGTGGAGACCGGCTGGGGAACAGCCTGGGACGGGCCAAGGACAGCACAATGCAGGGACAGAGAGGCAGTAGGGGGTACAGGGGAGATAGCTTCCTTTGGGCAGACCTATCTTCTAGGGCCAGCTTCTGGGACTGTCATGGAGTCCTTGAAGGGCCTCAGGGGAAGGGTGATTGAGAGCACAGACTCTGGAATCCCCAGAATGGGGTACGACATCCTGGCTGTGCCAAGTGTGACCTGGGGCAAGTTCCTTAGTTCCCGCAGGCCTCGGTCTCCTGCTCTGTGGAACGGGGAGAACCATGGGACTGTTTTCAGGACAAGCTCCAGGAGGGCAAGGCTTTTTGTTGTTTTGTTCAATGATGTCTAGAACAGTGTCTCGCACACAGGAGGCACTCACAGGGCATTTGCTGAATGAATGAACGAATGAATGAGTTGTTTCGAGGATTAAAGGTGATGCATAAACAAGGGTGCAGAGGGCCTGGGGTCAGCATGATGTTGCACACCCACGCTGTCTCTGCCTGGCTCAGGTTCAGATGCCCAACCCAGTTGCCCCTGTGAGTCACATCAAACGTCCTGTCCCTCCCAACCCACAGCCAGACTCCCAGGAGGCTCCACAGCACCTGAAGCTGCCACTGGCTGCCGGGCCCCCTCGGGCTGCACATGCTAGGTCCGGGATGGGACCCCACCCCACTCACCTTGTGGTGCTGGCCGTGCATGACGAAGTGCAGCATGATGAGGTAATAGCTGTCGCTGGGGGGCTTCATGTGGAACAGGAAGCGGTGGATGAGGTACTCAACGAGGCTCCAGAGGAATGTCCCCAGCATGAAGAGCCCAGGGAACATGGACTTGGGCACTGCCACCGCATACTCTGTAGGGTGGCGGGGAGAGCAAGGTGAGGACTGGTGCACAGCAGCCTAGTAGCTCCAGGTGTCCCTGCCTCACCATCCCCATCAGCTCGGGAGCTGCTGCCCTCTGTTGGACAGCTATGGGGACAGGCCATACTGCTGGGGTCCTTGAGTCAAAATGGGAAGGAGGCTGCAGGGCTCTGGGCTGGGTCTGGGGAGTCCTTTACAGGAGTGATGGGCCACTGGCTGGAGGCCTGACATCCTCCTTACAGAGGCTGTGGGAGGAGTGGCTATGGCTGGGGCTGGGCCTTTACCTGGAAGGGTGACCTTGCCCCAAGGACATTGGAGACGAGAAGGCAACACTCCTGAGCCAGGGCGTTGTTATTATTATTTTGAGACAAAGTATCTCTGTGTCGCCCAGGTTGGAAGACTGGAGTGCTGGAGTGCAGTGGTGTGATTACAGCTTACTGCAGCCTCCCCTTCCTGGGCTCAAGCGATCCTTCCACCTCAGCTTCTCAAGTAGCTGGGACCACAGGCGCATGCCACCACACCCAGCTACTTTTTAATTTATTTTTTATTTTATTTTTGTAGAGATGAGAACTTGCTATGTTGCCCATGCTGGTCTCAAACTCCTGGACTCAAGCAATTCTCTTGCCTTGGCCTCCCAAAGTGCTGAGATAACAGAAGTGAGCCACTGTGCCCAGCCTCCAGGGTGTTAATGATGGAAAGTGTGAACCACCAGGGACCATGGGGCAGGAAGGACAAGAAAAAACAAGCACCGAGATCTCAACAGACAAGACCTGAAATCATAGCACAGGAGGAAGATGTGAAATCACTGAAGACGATCAGCCTAGGTGGAGAGGAGAAGACTGAAGACAGGGCACCATCTTCAAACACATGCTTCCCACCACCCTCTGGAGACAGCCTGCAGTCCTAGCGGCTTTCAGCTCTTTCCTCCACCAGGTTCATTCTTTGAGCTCATGGAGGTTTCAGCTCTCATTCCTGTTTGCTCCATATTCATCCTCATCCTTTTTTTTTGAGATAGAGTCTTGCTCTGTTGCCTAGGCTGGAGTGCAGTGCTGTGATCTCAGCTCACTGCAACCTCCACCTCCTGGGTTCAAGTGATTCTCCGGCCTCAGCCTCCCTAGTAGCTGGGATTACATGTGTGCCACCACACCTGGCTAATTTTTATATTTTTAGTAGAGATGGGGTTTCACCATGTTATCCAGGCTGGTCTTGAACTCCTGACCTCAAGTGATCTGCCCTCCTCAGCCTCCCAAATTGCTGAGATTACAGACATAAGCCACCGTGCCTGGCCCATCGTCATCCTCTTAGCTGTGTTTCTTTTCTCCACAAACCATAGCTTTGGCCATATCTTCTCTCTTCTTAAATAACGGCTTTATCGAAATCTAATTCACATCCATATAATTCATCCAAATAAAATATATAATTCAGTGCTTTTTAGTATATTCACAGAGTTGTTAAACCATCACCCCAGTTAATTTTACAACATTTTTATCACTTCCCTCCAAGCCCCTGTACCCATTAGCAGCCACTCCCCATTTCTTCTCAGACCCTCCCAACCCTAGGAAGCCACAGGTCTACTTCCTCTTTGTTGGATTTGCCTATTCTGGACATTTCACATCAATTGAATCATATGACATATGGTCTTTTATGACTGGCTTCTCTTACCAAATATGTTCAACGTTCACCCATGTTGTAGCATGTATTAGAACTCCATTCCTTTTTAAGGCTGAATGATATTCAAACTATTCATCCATCCATCAGTTGAGGGACACCTGGGCTGTTTGTAGCTCTTGGCTATTGTGAATAGCGCTGCTATGTACATTCGTGTAGAGGTTTCGGTGTGAAGAGATATTGTCCTTTCTCTTGGGTACAAGCCCAGGAGTGCTACTGTTGGGTCATATCATAACTCTGTTTAACCTTTTGAGGAATAGCCAGACTGTTTTCCAAAGCTAGCCATTCTCTCTCTTTTTTTTGTGAGGCAGAGTTTCGCTCTTGTCACCCAGGCTGGAGTGCAATGGCACGATCTCAGCTCACTGCAGCCTCCACCTCCCGGGTTCAAGTGATTCTCCTGCCTCAGCCTCCCCGGTAGCTGGGATTATAGGTGTGCACCACCATGCCCAACTAATTTTTGTATTTTTAGTAGAGACAGAGTTTCAACATGTTGGTCAGGCTCGTCTCGAGCTCCTGACCTCAAGTGATCCACCCACCTTGGCCTCCCAAAGGGCTGGGATTATAGGCATGAGCCACCATGCTCAGCCTAGCCATTCTCTTTTAACCCATACTCCATCTCCCTCACCTGCACCCCTGGGTCAGCGCAGGAACCTGCCTTTGTACCCCATACCCAAGCTGCTGAGCATGGAGAGTCACACAGCTGTGGGTCTGGCACCTTTAACCTCTGCAAGACCCTAGACACAGCCTGATGGATGATCCCTGTGCATCTTCAAGTACAGCTCCCTCCCCACTGCCCTTGGACATTCTCTACTCACCTTTACTGCCTCTCCTTCCACCCAGCCTCCTATTTCACAGAGAAGAGAGGCCCTGGGGTTGGGGAGGGACTATCCCCTCCACATACTTCCCCCAACTTCCAAGCACACCACATTCTGCTGGTACCCTGGCGCATCCTCCTTGCTTCTCAGGGAAGAGGTGTGCACCGGCATGCGGGCGCTGGATGATCAGAGCAACAGTAACAGCAGATGTGTCCTAACTGAGTCCTGTGTGCCAGGCACTGCCCAGGGTCTTCCATGGATTACTTCCTATTTCATCTCACCACAGCCTTACAAGGGAAGCCCTGCATTGCTTGCATGATTGAGGACGTGGAGGCCCAAAGTCCATGACCTGCCAGGCTCCCCCTGCTCGGCAGTGCAAAGCCCTCAGCCGCCTCCTCCCACCCTCCCTCCCAAGGGACTCCTCTGGGCTCCTTCAGTCTCTCCTTTTCTCCTGGCTCTTCTGCTCATCTTTCTGAGCTAGGCAAGACTTTCCCATCATGGACTCAGCCCCTTCATCATCAAGGCTCCTAAAAAGCCAGACTAGGCTGAATCTGGGGGCTCATGCCCGTAATCCCAGCACTTTGAGAGGCTGAGGTGGGAGGGTCGTTTGAGCCCAGGAGCTTGAGGCCAGCCTGGGCAACACAGTGAGACCCCGCCTCAACAAAAAGTAGAAAAATTAGCTGGGCATGGTGGCTCATGCCTGTAGTCCCAGCTACTGAGAAGGCTGAGGCAGGGGGATCGCTTGAGCCCAGTGGTTCAAGCCTGCAATGAGCTGTGATTGCACCATTGCACTCCAGCCTGGATGACAGAGCAAGACCCTGTCTCAAAAAGAAAAAAAGAAAAAAAACGTAGGTTGGACTCATGGCTCCACTTTACCACTTTCCATGGGCTTGTCAAGTCCTTAAAAAATCTGTCTTCTGGGCCAGGTGCAGTGGCTCATGCCTGTAATTGCAGCACTTTGGGAGGCCAAGGTGGGCGGATCAGCTGAGGTCGGGAGTTCAAGATCAGCCTGACCAACATGGAGAAACTCCGTCTAAAAATTAGCCGGGCATGGTGGTGCATGCCTGTAATCCCAGCTACCTGGGAGGCTGAGGCAGGAGAATCGCTTGAACCCAAGAGGCAGAGGTTGTGGTGAGCCAAGATCATGCCATTGCACTCCAGCATGGGCAATAAAAGTGAAATTCCATCTCAAAAAAAAAAAAAAATCTGTCTTCCGCCCCAAACCACCAGAACTTCAAAGGCTATTCATGATGTCTTTCTTGCCAAATCTAAGCAAATTTTTTAGTCCACCTCTAACCTGGCTGTGGTATATGACATTAGCGCTACTCTCTTCTTCAATCTGCAGCTGCCTAGGCATTTAACCTGAGGCTTATGAATATCCGAGGGTGCTAAGTTGGATTGCAGAGTGTCTGTGAACTTGCTGATGTATCAAATTGCACACCTATGGGCATTTTTTCTCTGTACTGTGTCCACAGTTTCTCAAATTCTCAAAGGATCTGGGAGCAGTAAGGTTGGAATCCATAGCTCCACCTTCTGCCTGCTGCCACACTTGGCTTTTCTCCTCTTCTCTGGATCTCCCTGCTCAGGCTCCATCTTGGAAACTCTGCCTCTGTCCCCAGGGTCCAAACCTGGACCCTCTGCCTCTCAGCTCCATCCCTTCCTCTCCCACGTGCTGACGACCGAAGCTCTACACCAACTCCACCCTGGGTGCCCACTCCCTACTGGACAGCTCCACGTGGTTGTCCACAGTCCGCACCTTGAACACCTCCCAAATGAGGCCAATCATCTTCCTCCTTCTTCCCGCCCACCTCCTCTTGGGTCTCCTTCCTGGGAGGCTGGGGTTACTGACATCCACACGTTACCAAAGGAGTCAGGTTCAAGTGACCCCTCTCCCATTGAGTCTTAGCTGGGCTGATCTGGTTGGTGAGAGACCCTGCTTCCAGAGAAGCCCCGATAACTCTGGGGTCCTTCAGGTCACTCTGGTGAAGTGCAGAGAGCACAGGCATTGGATTTGCAGACCTGGATTCAAATCCTGGCTCAGCACCACCTAAGTGTTACAGTTTTCTCAGGGAAACACCCTACCCATCTCGGAGGGGTGTAGTTAGGAGGGAGGTAACCGAGTATCTGATTATATGATGAGTATATATGTTGTATTATAGAATAATATTTTCTTTTCTTTTTCTTTTTTTTTTTTTGAGACGGAATCTCACTCTGTCACCCAGGCTACAGTGCAGTGGCATGATCCTGGCTCACTGCAACTTCTGCCTCCCGGGTTCAAACGATTCTCTTGCCTCAGCCTTCCCAGTAGCTGAGATTACAGGCACACACCACCATGCCTGGCTAACTTTTATATTTTTAGTAGAGACTGGGTTTCACCATGTTGGCCAGGCTGGTCTCAAACTCCTGACCTCAGGTGATCTACCCGCCTCAGCCTCCCAAAGTGCTGGGATTACAGGCGTGAGCCACCGCGCCTGGCCTTAGCTCTCTTATTAGTAAGGAAAGAACTGGACACATGGGAGCACTCTCTGGCACAGACTCAGGTCCTGGCCTCTGCCGGGCCCCTGCACACCATCCCACCGGAAGCCTGCCTCCCCTCCTCTCCGGGATGCCGCTCACTCTAACATGCTCTCAGAAGCTGCTCTGGAGCCATCCTGAGTATGCAGCACCGGCCCGTTTCCCCCGTCCCCTCAGCTTTTGAAAGCATTTTCATGTGCGCATCTAGGAATGTCAGCCTTGAACTGGTGTCTGCATTCAGCTTCCACTGCTTCTTGGCACCCTGACTCTTCTGAATTGATTCTAGTCCGTCCTTTGTCCAGCAGCTGCACTGGGACCCCGCCGAGTCTCCCCTTGCCTTGCTTTGTGGGCTCTTATTTTCTCTGCCTGTGGCTTGTGCCTTGCATGACAAGCTGGGGGCGGAGGTAGGCACGGGGAGACGTATCTCTCATGCCCCCATCACTGGCATCGTGGTCACAGGCTTACTAACCCTCTACACTGGACCTTTATAAGACAGGCACATTTTAGCTCTCTGCCGAGGCCGTGTGGTTGATAGAGCCCTCAAATCATCCTCCCTGCCATGCAGGAAAGTCCTCTCCTATAGGTCAGGCCTCTGCCCGCCTCCTCACCCCAGCATCACCCCTGTCTGCCCATCCGGCCGGAGCTGGTACTGAGTGGCATCTCTGGAGGAATCCGGCAGAGGGACCTGGGCCAAAGCTTCAGCATCCCCTTCCCCCTCCGGCTGCCAGCCCTGGCGGCCCTGCCACTGTTTGTGATTGTTAGGGGAGCGCTGGGCGGACAGTGGGTGATTCAGCGAGCAGGCCTTCTGAGCAACAATCCCTGTGCTGTGCCCGAGCTATTCAGCGTGGGCAGAACAGGGCAACCATGCCCGCAGGAACACTCGCTGACCGGGAGCAGCTCTGGGCTGGATTTGGGGGAACTTCCTGCAGCTCGCTCACTCCTGACTCATCCTGGGTCAGGTGGATAAATGAAGCTCCTGATGCCGTGACCATGGCCCCTCTCATCTCAACCATTCAGGCACTTGACTTGCGGAGTGCAAGGAAAAGAGCTGCCCCTGGCAGAGTGAGGGCAGCTCAGGAAGCTCAGAGCCAGGACAGACAGACCACAGGGCAGGTGGCATGTAGCTGGAGGCCCAAAGTAGGCAAGGCACTTGCGAGGCTGGCTGTCCCAGCGGCCATACCTAACCCACTGTCATCCTCAACCCCAGTCTCATAGGCTCTTTAGACACTGCCCCATATCAGCCTCTCTTTTCATCCTCTGCCCCCCAGCTAGAAGCTGGGGCGCACCTGGCATCCACATCCTAGCCACATGCCCTTCAACTACTCCCTTGATATCTCTGAGGCTCCATTTCCTCAGCTCTAAAAGGGGATAATGACAGGACCCTTCTTCTGGGGCTGCTGGGAGGGGTAAATGAGGCAGTCCTAGGAGAGCACGTGGCCCCGCACATGGCAAGTGTCCCACAGAGGTCAGTGGGCTGTTACTCCCAGTCTGGGGGTCTGCTGCCTGAGCCTTTGCCTTGGACACACTCTAGGACACTCCCAGATCTTTCTTTCCCAACTTCTCTGCTCATCTGTGCTCAGTTCGTAGGCCAGTCCGAGTCCAGCTCTCAGCCGTGCCACCCGATGAAGTGATTTCATTTAGTTTCTTAGCAAAGAATCCCAGATCATGTATTTTTTGGTGTGACACTCAATGAGAAGCACTCTCTCTCTCTCTTTTTTTTTTATTGCTATGCCACCCGATGATTTCATTTAGTCCTGCTGATGTGTTGTTGGGTTTTGTATCCATTTGGGGGGTAGATGGGAGTCTGACAAAATTCTTCTTTGGAAGACTATTTCTACAGAGGGGCTTCACCAAAAAATGTCTGTGATGTGGTTTGGGGTTCTGTGCTCTCAGAAACTCTGGGCCAGGGAAAGCACTGAGGTCTCCTCCCTCTAGGATCCTCAGGGCAAGTCAGGAAAGAACCTGGCATTACCTGTTGTAAATGACGTGAAGAGTCGGACGTTGCCCTGGGCAAAGGTTCGGTAGTAGGACCAGCTGAGGTACAGCACCAGGGGCACCCAGATGATGGGGACACTGTACCTGCAGGAAGGCCATCAGGGTGAGAGAGATACATGCACAGGAGCTTGACAGAGTACAGCTTTTTTTTTTTTTTTTTGAGACGGAGTTTCGCTCTTGTTGCCCAGGCTGGAGTGCAATGGTGTGATTTCAGCTCACTGCAACCTCCGCCTCCTGGGTTCAAGTGACTCTTCTGCCTCAGCCTCCCAAGTAGCTGGGATTACAGGCATGTGCCACCACACCCAGCTAATTTTGTATTTTTAGTAGAGATGGGGTTTCACCATGTTGTCAGGCTGGTCTCGAACTCCTGACCTCAGGTGATCCACCCGCCTTGGCCTCCCAAAGTGCTGGGATTACAGGTGTGAGCCACCATGCCCAGCAGGGTCCAGCTTTCTTAGAGACACATAACTCAACTGGAGAGGGGACAAGATGACACCAAAGCATATGCAGAATGCCTATGGAGACCTGGGGTCAAAGGGACACTAGTACAGAGAGTGGGAAAGAGAAAAGAGGAGAGAGGCTGTGAGTCCATCTGCCTCCTGTCTCTGAGATGAGTTATTGGCAGAAAAGAACTGTGTCCCCAGGGCCACTGACTCTATGCAACTGGACAGACGCTGACCTCTTGTGGCAGAGGAGCTAATTGCAGGCAAAATTGTTCCCATGAGCACTGGGGGCAAGAAACTTCTCCTGAGTCTGGAATAGACCAGGGGTGGCATTCAATGTAGTTTCTGGCTACATGTTGGGTTGTGACCCACCCAGTGGACAAAACCATGCATAGGGATGAATTATTCCCATGGCATGTTCCTCCCTTCCTGAGAGCTTTACAGCATAGACCTGGGCTCTGGGGAGGGACCCAATTACCCCCTCCCTTTCCATATCTGATTGGCACCGTCAGAAGAGAGGGGCAGCCCGCCACAGGCTCAGGGAAGAGCTCACCAGACAGTCTTAGAGAGGCCCTCAATGAGGTCTGAGTGGAAGAGGCGGATGGGCCTGGTCACCGGCTGGTGAACCCACTCATCGTACTTCTCTCCCAGATGGCCCACCTGCCACAGGAGAGGCTTTTGCCAGTCCACCAGGTCCTGCAAGAGATGAAGCCAAGTGGACATCTCATATTCACATCTTCCCGTATTCGTTCTCCCATTTCCTCGTTACAGCATCCCAATCCCCGGCTCCTACCTCAGCTCTTGTGATCTGCATGGGGCCACCCACCCTCCTGCTTCAGTGATCAAGAACTGACCAAGCTGCTCATCCCAGCCCCCACCCACAGCAATAGGATCCGGTAAAGGTTTGCGACCTAAGCTGGTGTGATGAGCCATCAGACACTCCCTTTTTCTGTTGGAGGTGCTAAATCGGCAGGGCATGAGCCTGGATTTACTAGCAGAGCCTGCCTGAAGATGCCACCAGCACAGAAGATGGCCAAACCAAGAGCTAGAGAGACAGAATCCCAGTGATGATATCTGAGCATCCAGATTCAGCCACATCTGAAGTTTAAAGTCTTGCTCAGGACTCTTGAGGTACAGGAGGCAATACATTTTGTATCAGGAATGAAGTGAGCTCTTTTCCCTAGGCTTCTTGGTGTTGGCCTGGGTAATTAATTCATTCAATCATTTATTCAGCAATTTATTTAAAATTTTATGTATGTATTTATTTCTATGGTAGGTGCTAGGAAGAATCAACAGGAATGAAAGAGGCCAACCTTGTTTCATGTAGCTTAGTGCTTAGAGTTAGACTCTGAAGTCAGGCCTGGGTACAAATCCATTTGCCATTTACTGTGTGACTTTTGGAAAATTACTTAACCTCTCTGAGCCTCAGTTTCCCCAGCTATAAAATAGAAGTAATTGTTGGTTGCAGTAGCTCATGCCTGTAAACCCTGCATTTTGGGAGGCTGAGGGAGGATAACTGCTTGAGGCCAGTAGTTTGAGATCAGCCTGGGCAATAGTTCAAGATTCCATCTCTTCAAAAATAAAAAAATAATAACGGTACCTGCATTAAGTGCCCAGTGAGATGTGGCATGCCAAGCAAGGATAGTTTAGTGGAGACACAAAGCAGGCTGAGATCCAGAGGCAGAATGGCTGGTACAAATGCCCAGGTCACGGTAGGCAAGGAGGGCTTTGCAGAGCATCTGGGTTTTCGCTTGGAGTTCATCAACATGGAGGATTTGACAAGGGGGAGAGAGGAAGGGATGACGGGGAGTGTGGGCACAGATATAAAGTTGAATATGGTTGTGGCCTTTCTGGCACCTTAACAGTGCACTGTGGGCAGTAGGAAGAAAGCTGCTGAAGTCTTAGATGATAGAATACCCTGTACCACATCCAGGAGTTGCTTACTCTCCAGGCCTGTTGTCTCGAAGGCAAGGATGTACGTGTACCCCATCGGTACTCACAGGCTAATCCCCAGAGGCAGTGAGAAAATATTAACGACCCTATTCCTATTGCTATTATTTCTATTTATTTGTGTTTGTAATATATTTCTCTCTCTTTTTCTTTTTTTTTTTTTTGAGACAGAGTCTCGTTCTGTCGCCAGGCTGGAGTACAGTGGCATGATCTCAGCTCACTGCAACCTCTGCCTCCCGGGTTCAAGTGATTCTCCTGTCTCAGCCTCCTGAGTAGCTGGGACTACAGGCAAGCACCACCACATCCAGCTGATTTTTGTATTTTTAGTAGAGATGGGGTTGCATCATGTTGGCCAGGATGGTCTCGATTTTTTTTTTTTTTTTGAGACAGAGTCTTGCTCTGTCACCAGGCTGTAGCACACTGGCGCAATCTCAGCTCGCTGCAACCTCTGCCTCCTGGGTTCAAGTGATTCCCCTGCCTCAGCCTCCCAAGTAGCTGGGATTACAGGCACATGCCACATCGCCTAACTAATTTTTTGTATTTTAGTAGAGACGGGGTTTCACCATGTTGGCTAAGATAGTCTCGATCTCCTGATCCCCGTGATCCACCCGCCTCGGCCTCCCAAAGTGCTGGGATTACAGGCGTGAGCCACCGCGCCTGGCCTCTTTTTTGTTTTATTAAGAGGTGGGTCTTGCTGTGTTGCTCAGGCTGGACTTGAACTCCTAGGCTCAAGCGATCCTCCAGCCTCAGCCTCTTGGGTAGCTCAGACTACAGGAGCGTGCCACTACGCAGGCTTTATCTCACCTTTACATGGCATTTGAATGTTTTCTAATGCACAGACTATGAGAGTACATTAACACATGCAAATACTTTGTAAATAATTTAAATGGACACATAATGGAGCGTGTGTGCAGAAAGTTTTACTCATAGGGATGCAAGCTCAGAAAACTTTGCAGGTTTCAGCTCCAGGCAACTGGAAGCCCTTGAGAATTTCTGACAAGCCAGTGCTAGGTTAATCTGGACCGAATCCAGTAAAGAACAATGAACCTGGAGTCAGGGGAACAGCATTAAAGCCTGGCTGTGCCTTTGACCAGCTGTGAGATCCTGGATGTGCATCTTTTCCTCTCAGGGCAACCTCAGTGCCCTCATCTGTGATGCTGGTGGGCCCCAATCCGCCACCCACAATCAGAGTGAGGATGAGGGTGTCATGGTGGATGCTTAGCCAATCTTCAGCACGGGGAGTCAGGCAGCCACTGCAGGTGGGAAGTAGGGGAACCACAGGCAGGGAGAGGAGGGGAGAGGAGCAAGGGCTGCACGTGGAAGAGTTTGCAAGCCTGGATGAAACAGCCATCAGTGATTCCAGAAACCTGCCTTCCCCTGGCCCTGGCTGCAATCTCATCCTTGTACAGGCCTCACCACCAAAGACTGCAGCCCCAGCGGGTCTTCCAGGAACTGGCCCTCACGTGCCCCCAGCTCCTCTGGAGGTGGAGCTAGTCTCACTGTCACAGCCTGGGAGCAGGGATGTGGGGGTCCCGGGAGCAAGCAGGCAAGGCCACTGGGTTTCTCTCTGTGCCTGTGACCAGGGTGAAGGGCCCAAAGAAAGCTGTGGCTTCTGCCATATGAACTTGGCAGGCCCCAGGTACTGGATGCCTTCCTGTGGCAGGGGTGGGGGTTGGGGGGTTCACTTCCTGCTTCTCAGGCTGGAAGATGATCCAAGTCAGCCTGGAGCTATCACACCCTGGCACTAACTAAATCAAGCAATCATCCAAACTCCACCTAGTGGCTGCTCCCTTCCTGACCCCAGTCTCCTTGACCTCAGCCCTTGAGTCTAGCAGCAAGTGGGGTCATTGGAAGTATGCTGTCTCATTCCCTCCAGTCCTCTGCCCTAGGTCTGTAAACACGCACACACACCCTGCACCACCACAACCTCTACAACCACCACCAGGAAAAAGAACTGGAGGAACCAGCTGGTGGCCTGTGTTTACACCTTATCTTGCGGCAGTCTGCAGAGCCCCACCTTAGAAGAAGTTGGGCCAGGGTCATGGCGAGAATGTGAGGCTTTGTCCCAGCTGCAGTAGCACCCAGAGCTAATCCCCATGGAGCCCTGGTTATGTGTCAAGCATGGTTCTAAACACCTGACACAGGTTCAGTCACTTGATCCTCGCCATACCCCTAACTAGGCGGGTATTCTAACTATTGTCATTTTGCAGATGGGGAAACCGAGGCTGAGTAATCTGCCCAAGGTTGCCCAGTTATGTCTCCTTGATGAGTTGGCCCCTTTACCACTGGGAAAGAGCCATGTTGGTCCCTGGAAATACTCCTTCTCCTGAAGTCCACTTGGGTATTAATAATCACGTTGGCTTCCTGAAGCTTGGTGTGCGCAGGATCCATGTTTTCCCATACTTTTACTTTCAACCTCTGTACGTCTTTACATTTAAGGTGCATCTCTTGCAGACAGAATATAGTTGGGTCTTCCTTTTTAATCTAGTCAGACAATCTCTGCCATTTTTTTTTTTTTTTTTTTTTTTTGAGAAGGAGTTTCACTCTTTTTGCCTAGGCTGACATCACAATGGTGCCATCTTGGCTCATCGCAACCTCCATCTCCTGGGTTCAAGTAATTTTCTCTGCCTCAGCCTCCTGAGTAGCTGGGATTACAGGCGCCCACCACCGCATCCGGCTATTTTTTTTTTTTTTTTGTATTTTTAGTAGAGATGGGATTTCACCATGTTGGCCAGGATGGTCTTGAACTCCTGACCTCAGGTGATCCTACCCGCCTCCACCTCCCAAAGCACTGGGATTACAGGCATGAGCCACCACACTCAGCCATCTCTGCCTTTTAATTGAAGCACTAAATCTATTTACATTTAATGTTGGAGTAGGTCTCCTCTGGTTTTCTTTTCTCATTCTTTCCTTCTTTTTTTTGAGACAGGGCTTGCTCTGTCACCCAGGCTGGACTGCAGTGGCCTGATCTTGGCTGGCTACAGCCTTGACCTCTGGAGATCAAATAATCCTCCCGCCTCAGCCTTCCGAGTAGCTAGGACTACAGGTGGGCGCCACCACACCTGGCTGCTATTTTCTATTTGTCTCCTCTGTTCTTCCTTTGTCTTGTCTGTATGAAATATTTTACAATATTCCATACTATCTCCTCTATTGACTTTTTAGCTATGCTTTTGGTATTTTCCTTGCAGTTGTTGCTCTAAAGATAATAATACACATCTGCAACTTACGACCATCTCTCTCAAATGAATCCCCTGGTCCTTTCTTTTTCTTTTTGAGACACGGACTTGCTCTGTTGCCCAAGTGAGAGTGTGGTGGCATGGCTGTGGCTCACTGCAGCATCAACCTCCTAAGCTCAAGCGGTGCTCCCACCTCAGCTTCCCGAGTAGCTGGGATTACAGGCTCACGCCACCATGCCCAGATAATTGTCTTTTTTTTTTTTTTAGATATGAAGTATCACTATGTTGTGTAAGCTGGTCTCGAACTCCTGGGCTCAAGTGATCCTCCTGCCTCAGCCTCCCAAAGTGCTGGGCTCATGAGCATGAGCCACTGTGCCCAGTCAGCGCCCCTGGTTTTTCTATGTCCCACTTTTGCATGTTACACATGACAGATACTGCTATCCTGTGATTCACTTGTGCACTTTACACAGACTGAGCGATCTTGAACTATGATCTTTTCCAGCTATAGCACAGGGATGTGGCCAGGGGGCCCCTCTCTCAGCCTAGCAGTGGTTTGGGCAAATTTTAATCTATTGATCCATTTTGTCCTTATTTTGTGAAGCAAATAGAAAACGGCATAGGATTCTTTTTTTTTCTTTCCTTTTCTTTTTTTTTTTTTTTTTTTTTGAGATTGAGTCTCACTCTGTCACTCAGGCTGGAGTGCAGTGGTGTGATCTCGGCTCACTGCAACCTCTGCTTCCCCGGTTGAAGTAATTCTCCTGTCTCAGACTCCTGAGTAGCTGGGACTACAGGCATGTACCACCATGCCTGGCTAATTTTTTTGTATTTTTAGCAGAGATGGGGTTTCACCATGTTGACCAGTCTGGTCTTGAACTCCTGGCTTCAGGTGATCTTGCCTCGGCCTCCCAAAGTGCTGGGATTACAGGTGTGAACCACTGTCCCCCGCTGAAAATGGCATAGGATTCATACGTTGAATTCAGTTGAACCACAAGAAGAAATGTCTAGGTAAGCTATAAGCAGGGACTTCAGCCTAGATCTCACACCTGGATGTACAGGAAACAGAACAAAAGCACAGAGCTGGTGTGGAAACTGGAGCTAGACTGTGGAAGACATGTTTACACGTGTGGTGGGAACAGAGCCCTGGCACAGGGGTCTGTCATTTGATGTCATTTCATTGAACTGATTTCAGTTACTCCCTGGGTAGACCCGCAAGCACTGCCACCTGTACACATGGTGGACTTGTGCTCGAGAGTCAGTCCCAAGCTGCCTCTTGCCTGTCTGGGGCTGTGGAGGGCCTCACACCCGAGCTCTGTATCTAGCCTACGCTGTGTCTCCACAAGGAAGCCCACCTGGGTGCCCAGGGAAGGTGCCCACTTTACTCTGGGGCTGAAGGACCACCCTGGAGGAATCCCAGGAAGGCCTCACTCTCCCTTTTGTGAACACCCCCCTCAGTCATCAAAGGCCAACACCTATAGTTCTATGACTGGGGCCTCAGTCCCGCTATTCCAGGGGAAGCCCCATGAGCCTTCCAGATAAGCACAGAAATTCAGGCCCGCCGACCCCCAATCCAATTTATAGATGAGGATATTGAGGCTTGAGAGGTCAAGTGACTCTTGAGATAGGATTAGTTGGGCCTGAAGTGGAAGCCTCCCTCCCCCTTCCCCCAGCTTGTAGCAGCCTCCACACAGTTTCCCAAGAGCTGGGACTGGCACCCTGTGCACTTGACCTTGATTTAGGTGGTACATGCACTGATAGGGTGTCTTTTTTTTTTTTTTTTGAGACGGAGTCTCGCTCTGTCGCCCAGGCTGGTGTGCAGTGGCGTGATGTCGGCTCACTGCAAGCTCCACCTCCCGGGTTCACGCCATTCTCCTGCCTCAGCCTCCCGAGTAGCTGGGATTACAGGTGCCCGCCACCACGCCTGGCTAATTTTTTGTATTTTTAGTAGAGACAGGGTTTCACCGTGTTAGCCAGAATGGTCTCGATCTCCTGACCTCGTGATCCACCCGCCTCGGCCTCCCAAAGTGCTGGGATTACAGGCATGAGCCACCGCGCCCGGCCTGGGTGTCCTTTCTTAATCATCTTCCAGTCCTCAGCACTGAAAGAGAAAGGCTCAGCTGGGCGCTGAGAGGTTTGAAGCCTCTCACTTGCTGGTTGTTTCCAACATGGCAGCTGGCGGGACCTGGTTTTGAGAAGGGAGGACAGCAGATGATGATGGCTTGGGATCCAATGAGATGGGAAGTGCTGCAAGACACATTTCGCTTCCTGCTCTACCTGACCAAACAATTGCCTTAGCTCATTGCCGTGGGGGTGGGCAGCGCTGCTGACACTGAGCAGCTGCCCCGTCCCCCGCCTGCCCCCGCTCACCACATTTGCCACCTTGGGGAGCAGATTCTGGGCACACCATTCCCCAGGAAAGCGTCCTATGCCACCTGGCCCTGTGCTGCCTGGGAGGAGGGGTCCTGGGGAGCGGGAGGAGGAAAGCAGGGAAGGCCCCCTTCTACCGGGGCACCACGCCCTTCCGCCCACCCTCTTCTACCTGACCGAAGACCCCTCTCCTACTCCCACCACATCATTGGGTCTCTTCCTTCCCGCTCGTTCCTGGTCCTGGCCCCATTTACTCCTTATTTCCCAAGGCTCAGGGGACAGAGGGAAGGTATGGGCACAGGTCTGTGGGCTATGTACATGGCTGGGGTGGGGGAGAAGGGGAGATCAGGCCACTGATGATGCCTCCACTTCCCAGGCATCTGGGGGCTCCCACGGCCCCCCGTACAGTAACAAGTCCCCTTTTACAGCAGTGGAACCCGATGCTAGAGAGGCATGTCCAGCACTCGGGGCCGTCCAGAGGAAGCCGGCCTGCATGGGCGACAGCACGGTTATGCCCGAAACTGCTCTGGAATGAGCAGCACATTGGGGTGGATGGATTTTTTGGTGATTCAAAGACCCAACTAATGGGCCAGGGCCCAGGAAGCAGATGCAAGGGGGAATAGATTTGGCCAAAGCACCTTGTGCTGACTGTGTGGGGTCCATGCCCCTCCCCCAGCCTGCACTGTCCCTGCCTTAGAGAGAAGGGGAGGGCTTCTCCCAGGCTATGCCAGGAATGCGGCCCGCAGCAGCACGGGAAGGGGGAAAGGGCAGCCTGCTGCCCAGAGGGTGGGCGGAAGGGCATGGTGCCCGGGTAGAAGGGGGCCTTCCCTGTTTTCCTCCTTCCCCTCCCCAGGACCCCTCCTCCCGGGCAGCACAGGGCCAGGTGGCATAGGACGCTTTCATGGGGAACGGTGTGCCCAGAATCTGCTTCTCCCTAAGGTGACAAATGTGGTGAGCGGGGGCAGGCGGGGGGCAGGGTAGCTGCTCAGTGTCAGCAGCACTGCCCACCCCCACAGCAATGAGCTAAGGCAATTGTTTAAAGAAATGTCCACCCAAACTCAGGCACATTGCTCCAGGGCAGCTTTCTGAGCAGACATGGAGACAGGCTTCCAGGCAGCAGGGGCTGCGGGAGAGGAGTGGGGGCCTGTTGTCTGCACCCTGATCACTGGTCAGCTGGGGCTGCGGCCTCACATCCCCTATCCTTCACGAGCCTTAATTCTGGGAGTTGCGCCGGTGATGACCTTTGACAGATGAGAAGACAGGGTCAGATATTCGGCTGCACGTGCTGTGGCAGGGCCTGGACTTGAGTGCCCCACTCACAGCCCAGGCTTGGCCAGGAGGCCTCCTGGCAGCCAGATCGGGATCCCACAGCTGTGACTTCCTCAGCACAGAGGCTGTGAGGAAGCCCGGCAGCGGTCAGTGGGGGCAGTGAGATGGGGCTCTTGCTGGCGTCGCCAGAGTGGTTGCAGGCCCGTCCTGCGCGGTCTAACTGGGACAAGCTCAAGTCCACAGAAGTGGTTCCGGATCACCTACCTCCTTCCCCTGAGCCTTGTGACCCTCCCGTCACCCAGGGGATGTGAGGACAGGGAGGTAGCCTCAGGCTCACCCCACGAGGATTCAGGCAGCGGAGAGTGGATAGGGAGCAAAAATGCCAGAGACACAGGGAGAGATGAAAGACAGCTTGAGCACTGGCAGAAAGCAGGCATAACCTCTGCCCTTAGGGCTGAAGACGAGCGAAGGGGGCCTGCCCAGGGGCCCCACCCCAAAACCAGGTAGGGTGGTCTTTCCTTTGCAGCACACTTTCTGATATCCCTTAGTACATTCCACTAGATCCTCCAGATAATCCCACGCAATAATAAGTTGCAGGGTTGCAATCCCAGCATCTTGGGAGGCCAAGGTGGGAGGATCACTGAGGCTGGGAGTTTGAGACAAGCCTGGGCAACATAGAAAGACCCTATCTCTACAAAAAAATTTAAGAAAATTAGCCAGGCATGGTGGTATGCACCTGTAGTCCCAGCTAATTAGGAAGCTGAGGTGGGAGGATGGCTCAAGCCTGGGAGGTTGAGGCTGCAGTGAGCTGCAATCTTGCCACTGTACTCCAGCCTGGGTAACAGAGTGAGACCCTGTCTCTAAAAAAATAAAAAAGATAGAGGGAATAGCTTTCTCCATCATACTGGAACACTGTGTGGCATCTCTTGCCTCCCAGCCTGCCCTGTCTACTGCCCTCCCAGGGTGTCCTCTAAGACCCATGGAAGCAGAGGGCAGTGCCCAGCCCACCTGCTTGCTTTCTGCCTTGGGGTATTTTTTGAGCACCACTGAGCTCCTCTGAAGAGGGGCCAGGTGCTCTGGGCAAGGAGGCAGGCAGAGAGGAGACTCAGGGACCCTAAGCCCAGTATGGACAGCCATGGGGAGGCCCTTTGGATATTGGGCCCTCCAGACCCCTACTCTGGCTGGGAGGGATTATAGAGAGAAAAGAGGCCCAAGGGGACCCAAGGCGACTAGGCAGGCAGGGTGCCTGGTGGAGAGCCAGGCCAGTGTCCACGGTGTCCAGGCTGGTCCCCCCCCCGAGAGTGTGTTGGCCAAAAGGGCCCTTTTTCTGATCGGGATGCTATCTTCCTGAGTTCTCAGTGACTGATCTGGGGGTCCTAAATGGGCAAAACACTATGGCCAACTTCAATAGCCTTTCCAGGCCCTGGGGACCCTGGTGTCAGGGTGGTCTGTGTTATGTCAGGCAGGGGGCAGGGACAGGGAGTTTGGGGATGCCTGCGGGATGGGTCTATCTGTCCCTTGAGGGAAGGGGCTGATCACACCCATGGTCCAGTCCCGGCAGTTGCTTATGCCAGCATCTGGCTTAGCCTGAGGAAGGATGGGGAAGAGGATGTGGCTGCCTTGGGAGACACTGCTGGTATCTGCTCAGCCTCCTCCCTCCCTCTGCCACCCCCTCTCCTACTCACGGGCCTCAGGGTCTTATTCATGGTCAGCTGTCAGGGTGGGAGGGTTCCAGGACCTTGTGGATGTGGAGGGGAGGGGCCGCTATCTGGGCTGCTAGTGTGCCCAGAGGTGACTTTGGGCGGGAGATTTAAGCTCTTCTTCATCAGTTAAATCAGGATAATTATAATCCTTATCCCTCGTGCTGTCAGCATAATTAAAGCAGATAACCAATAATACATTTAAAGCGGCTGGCACACAGTGAGGGCTCAGTACAAGAGACGTGAATTCAGGGCTAACTCTGCTGCTGAGCATCTGGGCAGGGAACTTCTGCAAACCCTTCAAATCACACCTGTTCTTGCTGCTTCCCCAAAGGGAGGCTGGACCCCAGGGTGGAAAGGGTGGAGAGGGCTCTCAAGGGAGGGCTCCAAAAAGGACATGGCGAAGTGGCAAAAAGAGGCTGCTGGACCAGGGGGACAGGTGTGTCCAGGAGCTGAGAGTGGTGGGCAGCTCTGGCCACCTCACCTGGCTGTGTTCTAGAAACAGAGAGGGATGTGGAAGGTGAGAATCCACAACCTGGCTTCTTGTCCCATAAGGAAGCCTGGATCCTGCCTGGCTGGGTGACTGAAGGGATGATTTAGAAACTGTTCAGGTAAAATTCCACACAGAGCCCGAAAGTAAGACCGTCCCTCACCTCGGAGCAGAGCGGGGCACCAGGGTTTGCTTCCTGGCCCTTCTCGCTGTCTTTTCAGATCCTTCTAACTCTGCCCTGACTCCCCTGGCCTGGTGTCCTCTCACTCTTCCCAGCATTCTCACTCACACCTTCTCACTCACACCTTCTCACTCTCACACCTTCTCACTCACACCTTCTCACTCACACCTTCTCACTCTCACACCTTCTCACTCTCACACCTTCTCACTCACACCTTCTCACTCTCACACCTTCTCACTCACACCTTCTCACTCTCACACCTTCTCACTCACACCTTCTCACTCTCACACCTCACTCACACCTCACTCTCACACCTTCTCACTCACACCTTCTCACTCTCACACCTTCTCACTCTCACACCTTCTCACTCACACCTTCTCACTCACACCTTCTCACTCACACCTCACTCTCACACCTTCTCACTCTCACACCTTCTCACTCTCACACCTTCTCACTCACACCTTCTCACTCACACCTTCTCACTCTCACACCTTCTCACTCACACCTTCTCACTCTCACACCTCACTCACACCTTCTCACTCTCACCTTCTCACTCACACCTACTCACTCTCACACCTTCTCACTCTCACACCTTCTCACTCACACCTTCTCACTCTCACACCTCACTCACACCTTCTCACTCTCACACCTTCTCACTCACACCTTCTCACTCACACACCTTCTCACTCACACCTTCTCACTCACACCTTCTCACTCACACCTTCTCACTCTCACACCTTCTCACTCTCTCACCTCACTCTCACACCTCACTCACACCTTCTCACTCACACCTTCTCACTCTCACACCTTCTCACTCACACCTTCTCACTCTCACACCTTCTCACTCTCACCTTCTCACTCTCACACCTTCTCACTCACACCTTCTCACTCACACACCTTCTCACTCTCACACCTTCTCACTCACACCTTCTCACTCTCACACCTTCTCACTCACACCTTCTCACTCACACCTTCTCACTCACACCTTCTCACTCTTACACCTTCTCACTCTCACACCTTCTCACTCACACCTTTTCACTCTCACACCTTCTCACTCTCACACCTTCTCACTCTCACACCTTCTCACTCTCACACTTTCTCACTCTCACCTTCTCACTCTCACACCTTCTCACTCTCACACCTTCTCACTCACACCTTCTCACTCACACCTTCTCACTCTCACACCTTCTCACTCACACCTTCTCACTCTCACACCTTCTCACTCACACCTTCTCACTCACACCTTCTCACTCTCACACCTTCTCACTCACACCTTCTCACTCACACCTTCTCACTCACACACCTTCTCACTCTCACCTTCTCACTCTCACACCTTCTCACTCACACCTTCTCACTCTCACACCTTCTCACTCACACCTTCTCACTCACACCTTCTCACTCTCACACCTTCTCACACTCACACCTTCTCACTCTCACACCTTCTCACTCACACCTTCTCACTCACACCTTCTCACTCACACCTTCTCACTCTCACACCTTCTCACTCTCACACCTTCTCACTCACACCTTCTCACTCACACCTTCTCACTCTCACACCTTCTCACTCACACCTTCTCACTCTCACACCTTCTCACTCACACCTTCTCACTCACACCTTCTCACTCTCACACCTTCTCACTCACACCTTCTCACTCACACCTTCTCACTCTCACACCTTCTCACTCACACCTTCTCACTCTCACACCTTCTCACTCACACCTTCTCACTCACACCTTCTCACTCTCACACCTTCTCACTCACACCTTCTCACTCACACCTTCTCACTCACACACCTTCTCACTCTCACCTTCTCACTCTCACACCTTCTCACTCACACCTTCTCACTCTCACACCTTCTCACTCACACCTTCTCACTCACACCTTCTCACTCTCACACCTTCTCACACTCACACCTTCTCACTCTCACACCTTCTCACTCACACCTTCTCACTCACACCTTCTCACTCACACCTTCTCACTCTCACACCTTCTCACTCTCACACCTTCTCACTCACACCTTCTCACTCTCACACCTTCTCACTCACACCTTCTCACTCACACCTTCTCACTCTCACACCTTCTCACTCTCACACCTTCTCACTCACACCTCACTCTCACACCTTCTCACTCTCACACCTTCTCACTCTCACACCTTCTCACTCACACACCTTCTCACTCACACACCTTCTCACTCTCACACCTTCTCACTCACACCTTCTCACTCTGTCCCCACCTTCTAGGGCCACGGAAACTGGGCCCTGGGAGGCCAGGACTCCAGTCTTTGGCAGCAATCACAGTACTGAGCTTGGAGGCGAAGCCAGAAGAGTTAACACCAGCAAGCCCTTCTGCCACAGGAGCAGGTGTGCAAACCCACCCCAGGCCTGGGGACCCTCGGCTGAGACAAAGCTGCCACCTTCATGGCCTCTCTCCTAGCTCCTCCATGTCCCAACCCAAAAGACCCACCCCAGCCCCCGCTGCCTGGGTCAGCAACAGAGAGAGTGCTCAGGTTGGAGTGCTGCGGGCTCCCCCAGCCTCTCTCTTCCCGCTAACGGAGCTGAGATTGCCCGCGAGGTGAATGAGACAGCAGCAGCACCCTTTTTTGGAAAGTCAAAAGTGAAAAGAAAAAAGCAGAAAAGCACCCTCTGCCCTCCTGGGAAGCCCTGCTCCCTGGGCTGATTTTCTGGGGTGCTGAAGGGGTTCCCAGGCACACCCGGATGGGTGGGGGCTCCATCCAGAGTGGGCCTCCACATCCTCCCGGGGCCCAGCCCTCGCCCTTCCGTCTCAGCCCAGAGACACAGGAGGAAGGGGAAGAAGAGTGACTGTGTGGAGAGAAAATGAGAGAGAGGTGGGGAAGGTGAGTCAGGCTGCTTGGACAGCTGGCCCGGAGCCAGGCAGGGAGCAGGCCATGGGGGAGGAGGGGCCCCTCGTCCCCTTGGGTGTGGTCGTGGTGACAGCATAGGTGACGGTGGCACAGCTGGGGTTAATCCTCCCCTTGCCTCCTGCAGTGATGGGGCTGGGTCAGCCCTGAACCACAGCTTGGGGAGACTGGGAGGAGCTGGCCACAGAGCTGGCAATGTGGGCTGGACCTCCCGTCCCCAGCCAGCCTCAGACCCCAGCTCCTCCCTCCAGGACAGTTCTGTTCATGTCACTCTACTCTGATGGCTGCCACATTTGTTCAGTCCCGGTCAGCTCTTTTCAGAATTCAAGCCCTAAGCCAAGCTCACAGACGCCTCTCTGTGCAGCTCCTTCCATTACCATCCACTGGCCACTCAGGACAGGACCCTGAGCCAGGACACACTGTAGCTCACCCTTTGATCCCCTCATCATTCCCCAAACTCTCCTCATTCCCCTCTGATCTCCCCCTGTTCCAGACTGAGGTCCTGACCCTGCCAGTGCCCAGGGCCCAAGCTGGGGGTTGAGGTTTGGAAACCAGGTCCCAGCTCGCGGCTGCGCGGCCGGGCGGCCTTTCTTCCTGCTGGCCTCCATCTTGCCCCGGGTTCTGCACCTCTCAGGAGGGGACATGGCACAAAACAACTTCTTTCGGCCTCTCTGGTTGGATCCCGAGGCGTCTGTGCTGTGGGCGGATGGGTTCTCCCAGAGGCAGCTGTGATCTCATGCGACAGGTGGGATCTCCGTATTCCCAGTGTCAGGGCCGAGGCGGCCCAGCAGATGGTCAGCTTTGTGGGGTCCCCACCCCGTTCTGCTCGCCTGTGTTCCTTGGGCATGCATCCCATGCCGTCTCCTGGGGTAATAACTCTTTATGGCGGTGGTGGTGGGGGGGTTACTGTCCCTTCCACCAGGCTGTGAGCTCTTGCAGGGAGGGGCCTGTCCCATTTGTTTGTGTGTCTTTGAGGCCCAGCCTAGGCAGAGGGCATGCAGGGTAGGGGTTTATGGACATGCACATTTGTGTCTGTTCCTAAGCTGGAAGGAAATGGCACCAAGCCCGGCTCCCTCCAGTGACCCCTCCAGGCAAAGCTGCTTCTCCCCTGCCACTGAGTGACTCCTTTTCCACCGTGAAAGGAGCTGACCTCCAGGGCTCACCTCACCAGTCTATGGGGTCTGCTCAGCCACAGCAAGGCACTGGCCTCTTGATGCCAAAAGAGGCTTATCCTAAGACTGCAGGCACCTCTGACTCCTCCTAAACATGGAAGATGGCTTCAGCACTGTCTCCTGCCAGACTCAGCAGGCTCCTGTGCCCTGCACTGGCCAATGTTGCTTCCAGATAATTGCAGGTGCCAGGGGCAGCTCTACCTTGTGCCCTGGTCAAAGTGGGCATGTCTGGGCCTGCCAACCCTGTCACAGCCCCTTCTCAGCTTCAGGGATCCTGGTGGGAGAATTCTTCTTCTCCAGGGGTGTCTGGGATCTGGCTCCATGCTGAGAACTTGTCTGCGATTTTTCTGAACTTCCACCAATGAGGCACTCCCACACCCTTGCCTGAGTTTGCTGTCCCAGGTCACGCCTCTGGGCTGTGGACACCTGCTTCCCCTTCCCCTTCTCCCCTGGGCACACGTCATGCCCACTCCCAGCTTTGGCTCCACACACCCTCTTCCTCTCCTCATCCCCGCCAGCCCCCAGTCATCACCCCACTCCGTCCTATGCCAGGTACCTTGTCCCAATCCACCATTTTGAACCGTGGTTCCATAGCAGGATCTGTCTTCTGAGTTTCCTCAAGGGCTACAGCCTCGTTCTCCATGGAGCCCTGGAAAGAGAAGATACGAGAGGATTATATACAGTGGGTGAGGGAAGAGGGGAGAGCCCTGAGCTGCCCCGAGAAGAGGCAGCCAGGAGTGGTGAGAGCCCCGTGGGTGGGGCAGGGTGGTGGAGATCAAGGACATTGGGTACTTTTGAAAACAGAGACCCTGATGTGAGCATTGTTATTCTCTGTATTTTACATTTCCCTTAAAAAATAATTTCCAGCCGGGCGCAGTGGCTCACACCTGTAATCCCAGCACTTTGGGAGGTCAAGGTGGGTGGATCACCTGAGGTCAGGAGTTGGAGACCAGCCTGGCCAACATGGTGAAAACCTGTCTCTACTAAAAATACAAAAAAGTTTATCAGGCGTGATGGTGCACGCCTGTAATCCCAGCTACTCAAGAGGCTGAGGCAGGAGAATTGCTTGAACCTGGGAGGCAGAGGTTGCAGTGAGCTGAGATCGTGCCACTGCACTCCAGCCTGGACGACAGAGCGAGACTCCGTCCCAAAATAATAATAATAATAATAACACTAATAATAATAATAAAATTTCTGTATAAACAAAAGAGGCAGAAAGATCTGGGAGAGGAAGTGAGCCAGCGGAGAGACTGCATGGAAAGGAGCTTGCTTAGTGGGAGCCCTCCGGGAAAGGGGTCCCTGCCAGTCCTCCTTCAGGTCCCTGGCAGGTGCCAGGCAAAGGGAGTCCCAGGGTAGCGCCCAGGGCACCTGGTGGGGCTCACAGGGCCACGCTGGTGAGTCACAGGCTGTGGCTTCTAGGGCCACACGCCCACAAGAAAGAAAGCCAGCAGGGAGCGAGGGAGGCTATCCCTGCAGCAACACCCGAGTGCCAGTCAGCGGCCACACGTGGGGTGGGATTAGCAGAGCAGTGCCCAAGTGGGCTCAAGGTTAAATCAAACTCACAAAGAGGTAAAGTCAGAGGGAAACGGGATGTGCTGGGAAAAGCACACAGCCCCAGCCAGCTCTGACGTCACGCAGGGTGAGGCCAGAGCGAGCAGGCTGGCACGTAAGTGAAACCCATGCTGCCCCGTAGGAGGGGCAGAGAGAGCGCTTGCCTTCTCTGTGTCCTTGTGACTGAAGGAAGCCGTGGTGCTGGTGGCCATGGCAGGGAGCTGGAAGCTGGGCACTGGCCGGCGGCCAAGAGGCTACTGTCATGACTTGTACATTTTTGACCCAAGAGAACCTGATGGTGACAGTGACTATTTTGGCATTTTATGGGAAAACCCACATGTAACCCAAGGAAAAGTCGGCTTTTGTGGTCCTGTCTTAGTCTGTGTGTCTCAGCATATTTAGTCTGTATCACCAAGCTAATACCTGAATTATTTTATTTTTTTTGAGACAGGCTGTTGTTCTGTCACCCAGGCTGGAGTGCAACGGCTCATGCTACCTCTGTCTCCTGGGCCGAGGCCATCCTCACACCTCAGCCTCCCAAGTAGCTGGGACTACAGGTGCACTTGACCACACCCAGCTAATTTTTGTGTTTTCAGTAGAGATGGGGTTTGGCCATGTTGCCCAGACTGGTCTTGAACTCCTGACCTCAGGTGATCCGCCTACCTTGGCCTCCCAAAGTGCTGGGATTACAGGTGTGAGCCACCGCGCTGTAATATGTATATATGTGTGTGTGTGTGTATATATATCATGCTGTCTTGAGTACAAAGAAGAGTAGATTTTACAGCATATCATACATGGAAATGCCTCAAATATCCAATACGAATGTCCTCCCTCTTCCCGTGACAGCAGCTCAGTAATCCTGTTCCAATTCTGTTTAACCTCAAAATACTCCAGTGGTGTGATAGGTTCCAATAGGCAGGGACCTTGTGGATTTCTGTTTCCTGTTTCTAGACCCATGCCTAGCATGGGTCTTGCAAATACCAGATGCTCCACCCACATTTCCCCAGTGGGTCGTGTTTCAATGCTGGGTCTCTGCAAGCAGCCAACGTCTTCCAAGACTCCTGCCATGTGGTGGGCCTGGCTGTGGGGGCGAAGCCCTGAAGCTCTGCAGGGCTCACACTCCTTGGGGATGTGAAACAAAGGGAGTGGGTGCATCTGCCCACCCTGCCACGTGGTGGGGAAATACGGCTGTCTGCCTGAGGGGGTGGGCCAGGACACAAAATATGCATCTTGCACTCTGGGCTGGATAGGGCAGTGCCCAGATAAAAGGATCAAAACTCCAACAACCTAGACCATAGATTCTCAGTGCCCTTTGGCCGAGTTCATAAGACAGGCATGAGCAGAATGAAAAGTATATAAGACTGGTATGAGATTGCCAGCGTTTTATTTTGCCAAATAAAAATATTTCAAAGGCAGGCACGGTAGCCAATGCCTGCAATCCCAGCACTTTGGGAGGCTGAGGTGGGAGGATTGCTTAAGGTCAGGAGTTCGAGACCAGCCTGGGCAACAAAGCGAGACCCTGTCTCTATCAAAGAAAAAAAAAAAGCCAGGCGTGGTGGTAGTGTGAGCCTGTAGTCCTAGCTACTCAGGAGGCTGAGGGAGGAGGATCATTTGAGCCCAGGAGGTTGAGGCTATGGGTGAGCTATGATTGTGCCACTGCACTCCAGCCTGGGCCACAGAGTAAGACTTTGTCTCAAAAAAAAATTTTTTTTTTTAAATTACTATCAGCAACATTTCATAAACAAGAGGAAATTTCAAAACCACATATATAGGAAGTACATGTTTTCAGGATAAAAGGCAGTTCTTTCCAAGGAAGGCAGTTGGCAACTTTATACTGACATTTACCAAAAAAGATTCTATTTTATTATTTTAAAATTGTTTTCTTTTTATAGAGATAGGGTCTCATTATGTTGCCCAGTCTGGTCTTGAACTCCTGTGCTCAAGTAATCCTCCTGCCTCTGCCTCCCAAAGTGCTACGATTATTGGTGTGAGCCACCATGCCCGGCCTCTATTTTAAAGTATTTATGAATGCAGAACAATTACAACATTCTGTTTTTATGAGCATTAACTGCACATAATTGTTCTTTTGGCTCAAGCTGGTTGATGTGGGTGGGGCTCAATGATCTATCTGTAACAGGAAGTAAATCAAATGTTCACCATGTCCTGGTTCTAAGGTTCTACTTCAAAAATTACAAAAATCCTGTTTCTTAGAGAGATGCTGGCTAAATAGAAACAGCACGTTGAAAGCTTCTTCATTCAACTGGAAGTATCCTGAGTGACACGAGGAAAGTGGAGGAGTCCTTGCTCTGTGGATTTCTGTCCCGCTCCTGAGAGCCAGGGGGAAGGGCAGTGGGTCATGCCTCGAGCGGCTCCATCCCCAGCACAGAGGGGCCAGTGATTCTCTCTCCAGAATTCCTCTGAATCATGGACCAGCACTAGTCAAGGGCTGGAAGAGGGGGCACCCTCTCTATGGAGGCTGAGGAAAAGAGGGGCAAAGGGGAAGGGGGTGGGCATGGCCTCTTTCTATCCTTCTCCTTCCTGCTTCTGCTCTAGGGTCCTGGGGCCACCCCAGGGAGCAATGTCAGGACTGATACGCTTCCGGCAAATAAGCCCTAGACTGACTAAATAAGCAAGGTGCTTTCCTGGGTGGCTTCATTGGGACCACACCCCTCCTTGGCAGAAGCCCAGGTTCTTATCACAAGATAGGACACACCTCCAACATGGGAGGAGACTCCAAGGAAAACCAGAGCCAGTGTCACGCGGTGTCAGTAGCAGGAATACTCCTAGGTACAGGGACACGTCCTCTGGTGCATTAATCAATCTTCTCAAGTCTGGTTGTGAGATTCTAGGTCTAAAAACCCTCCCTACACACAGCTAAGACAAAGATCCTCCTGAAGAAGGTCTCCCATTCCCACCTGGGGGATGCCAGGACTCCAGGAACTGAGTCCTGCCAGGAGCAGCTGTGCCGCACGCATGCCACACACGTTGATCTGGGCCACGTTTTCCAGACTCCCGCCCTGGTGTTTATTTTACAGTTGAGCCCGCTCACCCTTGCATTCCACAGGCGAACACCATCCATGAATCAGGAGTGTGTAGAGGGCATTCCTGGGAACTAGGGTACAACCCCAGCTTTAAAAGGCTTTTAGAAAGTTTCTTGGAAACTTTCACATTCATAATTTAAAAGGTTCTCCTGGTCCTGGAAGCAAGCCAAAGGGTGGTTTTTAAACACTTTAAAAACCAAAAAGTGCCTCCAATGAAGATATGCGTGCTTTCTTTTTTCCAGTATTTGGAAATTATTCCAGATGATGCTTTTTTTTTTTTTTTTTTTTTGAAACAAGGTCTCACTCTGTCACCTAGGCTGGAGGGCAATGGCATGATCTTGGCTCACTGCAGCCTCAACCTCCTGGGCTCAAGCCATCCTCACACCTCAGCCTCCCAAGTACCTGGAATGATGGGTGTTCACCATCATGCCCAGCTAATTTTTAATATTTTGTAGAGATGGGGTCTTGCTCTGTTGCTCAGGCTGCTCTTGAACTCCTATGTTCAAGTGATCCTCCCACCTCAGCCTCCCAAATAGCTGGGACTATGGGTGTGCACCACCATGTCCAGCGAATTTTTTATTTTTTATAGAGACAGGGTCTTGCTATGTTGCCCAGGCTGGTCTCAAACTCCTAAGCTCAAGCGATCTGCTCACCTTAGTCTCCCAGAGTTCTGGGATTAAAGGAGTGAACCACCGCGCCTGGCTGGTGATGCCTTTGAATTGGGTAGGTTTCAGTATTTGGTAAGGGAAGTGAAGAATTTTGTAGTTAGACCCACACTGGCTTTCACAGGAGGGATCAGCACAAGTTTTGATGAGTGTGGCTTGACAGGGGGTGTCCAACCCATCTGTGTCAGGTGACAGCTTTCTTGTACCCTGAGGCGAACGAGACTGTCCCAGGGCAACAGTCTGGTGCTGAGGACGGAAGCCCTCATCCCAGTCCCTCCTGGCCTCTCTCTCTTGGGAAGGTAGGCAGAAGAGACAGCTTGACACTCCTGTGTTCAGGCCCAGGGCTGTTGAGTGGCAAGGGGGCACCTGGCTCTCCTGATACCGCATTTACCTGTTGATTGTATTCCAAGCTAGCCTGTAAGCACCGTGCGGTAGAGACCCCACTCAATCTTGCTAACTGCTCACTCCCTAGTCCCGAGCACAGGCTTGGCCCCGCCAATACCTGCTGAGTGATCCATTAGCGAGCAGGTGGGTGGCCTGGGTCGACTCTGAGAGCCCCCCCACCGCCCACCCCAGGCCTGGAGAGGCCACCGATGCGTGGGGAGGGCAGGCAGGAAGAGAGCCTCCCACAGCTCATGTCTACTTAGAGAAAGAAGGATGGGCACAAGCAACGGCCGAGGTGCTCTGCCAAGGAGACGGGGTCGGCCGGCACTGCTCACTCCCAGCCGAGAGCCACTGGACGTGCTGGGCAATGGAGGGTAGGGAGGGCACTTCAACCTCCTTAGATCTTTCCAGCCACAGTCCAAGGCCACACAAGAGAGAAGGCTTTGAGACAGAAGTACCAACCCTCATTGCTCCCAGCACAACGCCAATTCCTGGCTCATCACCAGGCGTTATTTCCTCTCTGGTCAGTCCAAGCCACAAGGATGGTATCGAGTCACTGTCAATGGAATTTTTTTTTTTTTTTTTTGAGACAGAGTCTTGCTCCGTAGCCCTGGCTAGAATGCAGTGGCACCATCTTATCTCACTGCAGCCTCTGCCTCCTCAGTTCAAGCGATTCTCCTGCCTCAGCCTCCTGAGTACCTGGGACTACAGGCATGCACCACCATGCCTGGCTAATTTTTTGTATTTTTAGCAGAGACAGGGTTTCACCATGTTTCCCAGGCTGGTCTTGAACTCGTGAGCTCAGGCAACCTGTCTGCCTCGGCCTCCTCGGGATTACAGGCATGAGCCACCGTGCCTGGCCTGTCACTGCATCTTTGTATCAGGGAGGCTGCAGGGAATGAAGCAGACTACAGTGAAATAGAGGGGCCACACCCTGTTATAAGACGGCAGCTCTGACTTACGTACAAGTCATAGGAGGATGGCGACCAAGGGTTGTCAGACCTTCTGATTTCTTTTCTTCTCTCTTTTTCTTTTCTTTTGACACAGGGTCTCACTCTGTTGCCCAGGCTGGAGTGCAGTGGTGTGATCATGGCTTGCTGCAGCCTTGAAATCCCAGGCTCAATTTTTATTATTATTATATTTTTTTTTGGTAGAAAAGGTGGTCTCGCTATGTGGCCCAGGTTAGTCTCAACCTCCTCGCCTCGAACTCCTGGCCTCAGGTGATCCTCCTACCTTGGCTTCCTAAGGTGCTAGGATTACAGGCATAAGCCACTGCACCTGGCCCTGATTTCTATGAAAAGCTGGAAAAATATATTTTTATGTAAAATCTCCAGATTTTAAAATTTGACTTGCATTTAAAACAAATGATGTGGGCCAAACCAACACATACGAACATAAATGTGGCCCTTGGTGTGCTAGTTTGAAACTCCCAGGCAAGCTGCAGGCCTCCTGCTCCCTGGGATGCCCTGTCCTCTGAGAAGGATGAGCAGGGACAGACAAGAGCAGGGATTTTCTTCTCTCTGTCAGTTCCTGGAACAGGGAATTCCAATGGGGAGCCTGGGCTATACCTTCATGGGGCAGGCCTTCAGGGCCAGCTGTGCCAAGGCCCAGGTGGGGTCAGGGCAGGCAGGCACCAGAGGGACCAGAGTCCCAGCAAGGTCTGATGAAGGGCAACCTCGGGCAGGGACTGGCTTCTAGAGGAAGCAGCGGGTCAGGGAGCAGAAGTGGGGGTTGGACCTGGTTTTTCCTGGTTCTCCTCCCCTTATGTCTAGAAAGGTGATAAAATTAGCCGGGCATGGTGGTTCATGCCTGTTATTCCAGCACTGTGGGAGGCAGAGGCAGGTGGATCACCTGAGGTCAGGAGTTTGAGACCAGCCTGGGCAACATGACAAAACCTCATCTCTACTAAAAATACAAAAATTAGCCAGGCATGGTGGCAGGCGCCTGCAATCTCAGCTACTTGGGAGGCTGAGGCAGGAGAATCGCTTGAACCCAGGAAGTGGAGGTTGCAGTGAGCCAAGATCTCGCCACTGCACTCGAGCCTGGGTGACAGAGTGAGACTCCACCTCAAAGTAAATAAATAAATAAGAAAGAAAGAAAGAAAGGTGACAAAATCTGTGAGGCGTAAGCAATCACAATAGAGACTCAGGCCATGGACAAAGGGCGTTACCTCCAGGGTCTCACTTCCCAGTGTAGAGGTTGTGGGTTGAGCTATGCCAGTCCTCACAAAGGTCTCTATGCTGAAGTTCTAACCCCCAGTGTCTCAGAATGTGACCTTCTTTGGAAACAGGGTCATTGCAGATGTAATTAGTTAAGATGAGATCATTACGGTGGGCCTTATAAAAGGGGTGATTTGGACACAGACACACGCGTGCGAAGATGGAGGGAGAGATGGGAGCGATGCCTCTCCAAGCCAAGGATTGTCAAGAGCAGCTGGCAGCCCCAGCAGCTCAGGGGAGGGCTGGAACAGATTGCTCCTCAATGTCCTCAGAAGGAACCAACCCTGCCAACACCTTGCTGTCGGACTTCTGGCCTCCAGAGCTGTGAGACAATACATTTCTGTTGTTCAACCACCCAGTTTGTGACGGTTTGTTACGGCAGCCTAGAAAACCTGTAACAAGGCCTGAATCAGTTAATCAGTTTCACCTGGGATCAAGACCACCACCAAAGGAGAGGGAATCCAACCAGGAGAGGGGACAACTGAGGGAGGCATCCGAGGAGCTGTGGAGCCAGGAGTCTGCCCCTCATCCTATGCTGAGGACGTGGCAGAAACCAGGCTCTTTCAGTCAGCACAGCCTTGCCACCCGGCCCGCAGGGGCAGGCCACACAGATGGCCCCGGGGGGGGACAGGAATTCAAATAGGTCCGTTCCTAGCCAACTGCTGCCCATCTGCAGCCAGGGGCGGCCTTGTTCCCCTTCTTTAGGGCCTGAGAGGTCACTTCCCAGTTTTCCCCACGTGGAAACGCTGCACGTGGAGCAGTGAAGCAAACACCGCCCTCTTTAGTGCAAACCTTGTTCTATTCTGCACTTCCCCCACCCCCCAGGTGGCAGCTGGGACAGACCTGCCATCTCCACCACAAGCACCTTCACCAAGGCGCACATGCGACTCTCATCTCATTTCATCTCACTGGGACGGACACAACTCTCCCTGAGGGACTGGCAGGAGGCATTCCACACACGGGGGAAACTGAGGCACAGGCGGCCCGAATGACTTTTTCAAGATCTCTTAGTGATTGCTGGAGGGGCGGGGGGAGCATAGAGCAACCCACTCCCAGGGCTGTTCCCGGTAAGGTTCCTTACGTAGCCTCCTTTCTCCCCTCTTGGAGGACTCCCTGGGAGGTCCCCAAGCCCCCAGCTTCCTCCAGGGTCCCATACCGTCCTCCCTAGAGAGGGTTTGCTTAGACGGCACACGGGGGAGAGAACAGAGAAGAACAACAGAAAGTCTGCGCTCTGCACCACAAACAAACAAATCCACCATAGAGGCAGCGTGAAAGGAGGCAGTGTGCGGCGGGCGGGGGCTGGGGGCGGGGGCGCCGGCATAAAGGCATGTTGTTCGGGAAAGCCGGGGCTGGGCACCGCGGGACGGACAGATGGCCTTTTATCTCATAGCCTGGGTTTTGCCTGAAAACCCTTTTCCTGAAAGGGAATGGTTGCCTCGGGCCTTGGGTCCACCTGCCCCCACCCCATGGAGGCCCGGGGGAAGGTGGGGGGTCCAGGTGTCGCAGCGCCCCTGGGTGGCACATGGCCCCTGGCAGCTAGGAAGGGGCAGGCCGCAGAGGGAGATGATGGTGCCAAGGCTGTCCCAAGCCGTATCTGTATCTGCAGCAAGAGTCTTTCTTGGGGAGGAGGCTTTTACATTAACAAGCCCACCTCTGCGGCCCCCAGGGAGCAGTCCCCTTGGAGCTGGTTGTTCTTGGTGAAAGCTTTTGGCTGAAATGAAGGCAGCGGATCCGCTTGCTTCCATCTTTAATAAGCTGCCCTCTGCCTTTCTAGATGCAAACGAGGAGTCAGGACCGCCCAGGAGCTGAGCTCTGGATGCCTGTGGTGGCCTAAGAAACCGTCTCTGGCAAGTGAGAAGCCGCAGAACCCCTGAAGCCCACCCACCCCTCGCCCTTCCCGCAGTCGTTGCAAGGCGATGGGCCCTGCAGGCCACCGTCCTGGTGTTCCTGCGAGCAAGAGGAAAGGAGGCAAGAAAACCAGCAGGCAACCTGTGCCTGAGCTGTGACCAACTCTCCAGCTCAGGTGTGTGGAGAACAAAAAGACAGTCCTGGGCCCTGGGGCGTTGACTCTGTTCACCACGGACCCAGCATTGCTTCTACTCGTGAAGTGAGCTCCCTCTGATGCCATTGCCAGCAACCTGGACACCAGAAGCCGAAGCCAGCACAGGTGGGCAGGCAACCCAGGACGTGGGAAAAAGGGCCAGCGGTTTGAAACAATGAAATTACCACTCGCTAGGATACCCGCTGTGGGTTTTCAAGCCACTAACTCCATTCTTTACCAAATGTTGCCACTGACTGTTGGCAGCCACCGGGATCCTCAGCCCTCCAGCTTCTAACCTCGGATTAGGGCAAAGTTTCCAAGAATGCACCGAGTCACGGAGACACGTGGGTTTTTCCAGTGAATGCCGGACTTGGGGATCTGGAGAGGCCCCCAGGGAAAATCTCCGTGCTGGGAGCACAGCTGGAAGGGGCGTGGCCAGGGCTTGTCAGGGTAAACAAGATGGGCTTTTGGAGGCTTCTCTTCTGGGTCCTTCCTTACAAAATCCTGCCTCTCGCTGCACGGGTAAAATGGGAGGATCTGAGTTTCAACTCCAATGAGCAGCATCAACAGCTCGCAGGACATGAGTTCCTTAAAACGTGTCCTTTTGCACAGTTGCCGAGACCACTTCTGGACCGTAGTCTCTCAAGACTGGGCCCTCAAGCCACCTCCTCAAGTAGGTTTACAGGATGTGCTATCCACAAGGAAAATACACGTACGGCACCTAAAATATATTATCTCCTCACTCATCCAACTGGCATAATAAAACAAATTTCAGATCTATTGCGTAACACTCCAATCTAAGAATTATCCTGTATTTTGCTATTTTTAAAAGGAGAATCAAGACTATTGATTTATAAACAACCTCATATGCCATTATTCCAGAAACAATATTTCGAAATGTGCCTTTTATAATCTAATAAGAAGGAAAAATATTGTTCTTGCCACTGTTTACAAAACGGCAAATGATTATACTACGAAAAACAATAATAGTCGCTGAACTGTTTTATTTAAAAAACCCAAACAACAAGAGCAGCAGTAGTAGCAGCAACAACAACAACAACAACAACAACACCCTCCCTCATACCTCCTACTTCTTTTTGCTGATTCAAGCAATTCCCTCTCTCCACGCCTGGCCACGCAATCTCCTCCCTGTGCAGTTAAGGATGTTTATGCTTAGAAAGATTGGCTGACTTGTCTCAGGTGGCATGATGTGTTCTAGAAGACAAGTCCATTGGATTCAGGCCTATGTCCTCTTTTTTTTCACTGCATGTGTGTGTGTGTGTGTGTGTTTAAGAGACAGGGTCTCGCTCTGTTAGCAGGCTGGAGTGCAGTGGTGCAATCATGGCTCACTGCAACCTCAGCCTCGAGTTCCTGGGCTCAAGCAATCTTTCTACCTCAGCCTCCTGAGTATTTAGGACTATAGGCACATGCCACAATGGCCGGCTAATCTGTTAATTTTTTTTTAGAGATGAGGTCACGCTATCTTGCCCAAGCTGGTCTCAAACTCCTGGCCTCAGGGGATCCTTCTACCTCAGCCTCCCAAACTTCTAGGATTACAGGCATGAGCTACTGTGCCTGGTCCCACTGTACATTTCTTTTTGTTTGTTTTTTTGAGACAGAGTCTCGCTCTGTCACCCAGGCTGGAGTGTAGTGGTGCAATCTCGGCTTACTGCAACCTCTGCCTCCCGGGTTCAAGCGATTCTCCTGCCTCAGCCTCCTGAGTAGCTGGGATTACAGGCACACACCACAATGCCTGACCGATTTTTTGTATTTTTGGTAGAGATGGAGTTTCACTGTGTTGCTCAGGCTGGTCTTGAACCCCTGACCTCAGGTGACCCACCCGCCCTGGCCTCCCAAAGTGCTGGGATAACAGGTTTGAGCCGCTGCGCCTGGCTCCATCACACAGTTCTTAAATTAGCAAAGTCTACGCAGTGAGTCCTAGAACTCGTGACAACTGGTGATGCCTGGTGGGATAGCCTCCATTCTATGTGTTATACTCGTCACCATAATGATGCTTCAGCCCCAGGAAGTGACTTCCTTAAATGACCACAGGGTAAATTGTCTTTCTGGGAGGTCAGTGCCTGCCTGACATGGCCACAGGTAAGGGACATCACTGAATACACATTCTGGTGTGGTCAAGCAGAGAGGGCAAGAAAGAGCCATTTGCGAATGACACACGGACAGCAGCTTCCTAGACAGCACCACCAGATTGGGTGCCATTATCCCAGAGAGAAATGCCTATGGTGCTGGGCTGGGCCACAGCTCTAGACCAGCGCCACCTGGCAGGATTTTGTCCAATGATGGAAATGTTCTATATGTGTGCTGTCTAATATGGCTGGTGGTTGCCACCTTGGACAGCTCAGCTCTGGACTCATATATTCAACCACTATTCAAAATCCCTACTGATGTTTCCCTGGCACCTCAAACTTGACTCCAATGAACTTTGATAGTCCTATCCCAAACATGGGCCCCCACCCCACTATTAATCATTTCCATAAATCAAGTCACCCAGTTGCTCAAGCCAAAACCTTGGTGTCGTCCTCAACTTCTTCCTTTCCCTCGCTGCTGGCATCCAATGCAGCAGCAAGTTCTAATGGTTCCATGTCCACGACAATTTCAAATTCCCTCCATCCTCACAGTCACCAATCCAGGCCACCCCCATCTGCCACCTGGACAACAGCAATGGCCTCTTAACAGTCTTGCTGCTTCCATTCTTGACGCCCCCCAAGCCCAATCTGCCCTCCACATGGCAGCCAGAGCTATCTGATCAAATGTAGAGCAAATCTGTCAGTCTTCTGCTTAAAATCCTCCAGTGGCCACCCCTGGTCCTCAGCATAAAATCTAAATCCCTGGCCATGACCCATGAGCCCCACCAAGTCAGGGCTCTTGCCCACCTCCTTCCACTTCAGCCCCCACCAGACTCCATCCCTCCCCACGCTCCAGCAATGCCAGAGTCTCCTCTCGGTCCTGTCGTGCCTCAAAGCCTTTGCACCTGCTGTTCCCTCTGCCTGGAATGTTTCTGACCTAGGGTATTGGTCCATACAGAATGTTTCTATTCTATTGCATCATTTGCTGCCACCTGTAATTATCAGGTCTGTCTCACTCCTCTGAGGTAAGCCCCATAAGTGTCTCAGCCAGGTGTCTTTTTGTCCCCAGCACCAAGCAAGGTGTCTGGCACAGAGGAAACATTAGCATATTTGTGGCTGAATGGAGGAAGGGATGGTGGGGAGTGGGAGGCAGCCCCGTGAGCCCCCAAGACAAACTGGGGCCTTGGCCAGCCTCGCCTTTGGGGACTGTCCTTCCCTGACCAGGGTAAGTGTCCTGGGTACAGTGCTGCACCTGTCCAGGTGAAGATGGAGTGAAGGCGGGATGCCATTGCAGATCTCCCTGGCCAGGCCTGGAGGGACGACTCAGAAAGACCAGAATGTCACATTCTCTAGCTCCTCCAGGGGTGCACAGTCCTGCCTAGGAGGGTCTAAGCACGCAGCAGCTCAGGTTCTGAAAACACCCGTCCCTCACCACCTAGCAGAAACCCACCCCTGCTTAGCAGAACCTGGAGCTGAAGGGACTCCTCGCCCTCCTGTGTGGGTGTGATCCCTGCGTCCTGTTTCACAGCTCTCATATTATCTCACTGTAGCCACACAGAATCCTGCAGGGGAGGCAGGGCGTGAGGAAACCACTGCTCAGAGAGGTTGATTAACTTGCCCAAAGTCACACCGCCAGTTAGATACAGAGCCAGAACTAGAGCACAGTCTTAGGCACCAGATCCTAGACTCCCTCCTCTGTCTCAGAGGGCAACAGCATGGGCTGCCTGGTCAGTGTCCACAGCTCAACTGCTCTGCACCAAACGCCACGCACCACGACAAGAGCTTGAGGATGTGGCTTCTTTAATAACCCCACGAACAGCAGGGCGAGGTGGCTCACACCTCCCAGCACTTTGGGAGTCCGAGGCAGACGGATCATGAGGTCAGGAGTTCGAGACCAGCCTGGCCAACATAGTGAAACCCCGTCTCTACTAAAAATAGCTGGGTGTGGTGGCAGGCACCTGTAATAATTCCAGCTACTTGGGAGGCTGAGGCGGGAGAATTGCTTGAACCCGGGAGGTGGAGATTGCAGTGAGCTAAGATTGCACCTCTGCACTCCAGCCTGGATGACAGAGCAAGACTCCAGCTCAAAATAAATAAATAAATAAATAACCCCATAAGCACTGCCTGCCAAGCCACGCCCAGCACCTCCAGTTTCCCCACCTCCATTTTTCTTCTGTCCTTATCCTTCTAGGACAATGAGTTACAACAAACTTCACGGTGCTCCAGAGTCACACAGGGTACTTACGAAAAAGACAGATTTCTGAGGTCTTGACTCCAGAGATTTAAATTTTGTAGGTTTGGAGGGTGGCCTTTGAATCTTTTAAAAATATAATCTATGCACATTAATTCTTTAGTTATACACGGATTTTTTTTCACTCAAACGAAGCATCAAACTTTTCACATGAGTCTTTGACATTGAACTCTGTCTTGGAGTCATTTTTCTGCAATACACCGTAGTTCTCCAATGAGCATTCATATTCACTTTCATCTAGGTTGTTTGAGTGGCAGAAGTTGTTCAATAATAACTGTACCGGGGCCAGGCACGGTGGCTCACGCCTGTAATTGCAGCACTTTGGGAGGCCAAGGTGGGTGGATCACTTGAGGTCGGGAGTTCAAGACCAGACTGGCCGATATGGCGAAACTCTGTCTCTACTAAAAATACAAAAATTAGCCAGGTGTGGCGGCACATGCCTGTAGTCCCAGCTATGTGGGAGGCTGAGGCAGGAGAATTGCTTGAGCCTGGGAGGTGGAGGTTGCAGTGAGCCAAATGCGCCACTGCACTCCAGCCTAGGCGACAGCAAGTCTCCATCTCAAGAACAAAAAACAAAAAACAAAAAGAATGTACTGGGAGGAATAGTGTTCCTCCCCCAATTCCCCCTGCCAACCCATGTCCGCCCAGAGCTTGTGAATGTGACTTTATTTGGAAACAGGATTTTTATTTATTTATTTATTTTGAGACAGGGTCTGGCTCTGTCACCCAGGCTGGAATGTATTGATGTGATCTCAGCTCACTGAGACCTCTGACTCCTGGGCTCAAGCGATCCTGCCACCTCAGCCTCCTGAGTAGCTGAGACTACAGGTGCTTGCCACCACATCTGGGTAATTTTTGTATTTTTTATAGAAACACGGTCTCCCTATGTTGCCCAGGTTGGTCTCGAACTTCTGGGCTCAAGTGACCCTCCTGCCTCGGCCTCCCAAAGTGCTGGGATTACATGCCTGAGCCACCACACCTGGTCAGAAATAGGATCTTTGATGTAATCGATGTAAGATGAGGTCATGCTGGATTAGGGTGGGTTCTAACTTCAGTATGACTAGCATCCTCCTAAGAGGGGACTTAGGAGACATCGACACAGAGCCACCCGTATGGGAAGAACACCAATAAAGATGGAGGCAGGGATGGAAGCGATACAACTACAAGCCAACAAACACCAAAGGACAGCAGCCCCCCTAGAAGCCCGGAGAGGGGCTTGAAGTGGATTCTTCCTCGCAGCCTCTAGAGGGAACCAACCCTGCTGAAATCTTGATGTCCACTGTCCAGCCTCTAGAAGCGTGAGAGAATACATTTCTGTTTTTTTTTTTTTTTTTTGTGGGGGGGTTGGTGGGTGGGGATGGAGTCTTGCTCTGTCACCCAGGCTGGAATGCAGTGATGCCATCTCGGCTCACTGCAACCTCTGCCTCACAGATTTAAGTGATTCTCCCACTTCAGCCTCCAGAGTAGCTTGGACTACATGCATGTGCCACCACACCCGGCTAATTTTTGTATTTTTAGTAGAGATGGGGTTTCGCCATGTTGGTCAGGTTGGTCTCAAACTCCCGACCTCAGGTGATCCACCCGCCTCGGCCTCCCAAAGTGCATTTCTGTTGTTTTAAGCCATCCTGTGTATGGTGCTTTGTGATGGCCAACATAATATCAATGGAAATGTGATCCTTTGCTGCATACAACCATTCATGTGCTGTTATTTTATTTTTCTACTCATTCTTTAAGAACACATCTGTGAGTGATTTCCACAGGGTAAGTACTTAGTATTTTGTCCAACATTTTGTTAGGAAAATTTCAAACATACAGCAAACTGGGAGAATCTCACCAGGAGCACCTGCATCCTCTCTAACCTGGATTTCACCATTCACATTCTACTTTTTCTTTCCAAAGTAGTCTTTATAAGGCTTGTGTATACCGGCACTAACTCTTGCAAATGTGAGGTCACCTGCTTAGGAGTGACTATAAAGCTGGTGTTAAATTTATTTGGCTCTCTTTTCCCCCTACTAAGCGTAATTTTCATATAGTTAAAAAAAAATCAACCGTAAGGGTATAGTTTGACAACCTTACGCCTCCTTACAGCCAATGCCCAAATCAAGATACAGACCAGTTCCATCTCCCCAGAAAGTCCCAGGAATCTATTGTAATATGCTCCTCATGCAATTCTGATGAAAGGAACGAGGAGGAGATGCGGAATACATATCCAGTTCCCTCGGCCAGAGGGAGAGTAAAGTTTGAGATTTACGCGGCTTTCCAGGAGAGCTGCCATGTTCCCTCTAGCAAACATGGCTGCCCCCTGCCTTCCTAGCCTTGGTCATCCACGCAGACGTGGAATCTGGCCTGCAGGCCTCCCCTCTAACCACAGGCTGTGAACACAAAGCAGGAAGAATAAGCAGGACCCACCTGAATGCTGAGTTCCAGGACAAGCTGCAGCTACCTGCTCCTTCCACACCCCTTCCCATGCCCGCATCCCCTGGCTGAAATCACTACTATTCCATCACTGCTTGGACAGACAACCACTGTGGGCCACACACATGCTGCCGGGGGCTGCTGCTTGCAAGGGTTTCTCCAAAGTGGCTTCTTATCTGCTCCAGCCACATGACCTCAGGGCCCAGGGCAAGCCCGGCAGCCCTAGCCTTTGAAAGTCAAACTTGACTGTGTTTGCCAAGGCTGGTGACAGGCTCCAGAATCACTCTCACCTCCTGTTCTTTTTCTTTCTCTAGTGGAGCAGAGTCTTGGCTGCAAGGGAATGCAAGGAGGAAAAACACAAAAGGCTAAAACCTCATAAAACAGTAGTGATTTCATTGGTATAGAATATAGTCCAAAAACAGACCTAAATAAATGTATATGTAAATGACTGATATGTGAAAAGAGTAGGTTTTTAAAAAAAATCAGTGGAAAAAGATACATTGTTCAATAAATCTACTGGGACAACTGGTTAGTAATTTGGAAAAATATAAACCTAAAATAATACCTATTTTTTTCCTTACACCCCATCCCCCACAAAAAAATTCCAGGGAAGCAAAATATTTAAGCAAAAACAAACACACAAGAAAAAACACTAAACATACAATTATTAGTAGGAAACTGAAATATTTTGTTTTTATGTATAAAATCTTAAAGTAGGGGCAGAACTTTCTAAGAATAAAACCGGTGTCTTTTACTACAAGGAAATTTAAAGGTTTTGCAATGAAGAAAAAAAACATTAAGCAAGGCAAAAGACAAATGAAAAGTGGAAGAAAAATAGTAACACAGATGCCAAAAAACAGGCTAATACCCTTTACCTCTAAGGAGAAATTATAAATCAATAAGAAAAAGACAACTATCAATAGAAAGATGGAAAAAGGACATGAAAAGGCAGTTTACTAAAAATGTGCAAAAAGTTTAGAAACATGTGGAAAGACTCAGAACCTCCCTTATCCTTCATATAAATAAGTATTTAAACAGGGAGCAATTTTTTCATCCATTGACAATGATTAAAAATACTGCGAACACACAGAATTGGTGAAAGTGTGGAGAAACAGGCATTCTCACACGTTTTTGGAGGGAGTTAAAATTGGTACAACTGTTTTGGGGGTAATTTGGCACTATCTATTAAAATATAAGATGTGTACTATTTGGATCCAGAAATTCCAAATCCAGGACTCTGTATTATGGTTGATTTGCATATATATGCAAAGTGATTGTGTAAGAATGCTTCTTGTGGCACTGATGTAATAGGAAAAAGCATCAATAGGAACAGCTGTTAAAAAGAATGGAGTAAACTTATATTGCTGATATGGAAAGAGGTACAAAATATGTCATTGGGTGACAAAGACAGCAAGTTGTCAAGCAGTCTGTGTCATATGATTCCTTTATGTGAGAAATAAAAACAGAATAATATATGCATGACTGGGCGTGGTGGCACATGCCTGTAATCCTGGCACTTTGGGAGGCTGAGGTGGGTGGATCGTTTCAGCCCAGGAGTTTGAGACCAGCCTGGGCAACATGGCAAAACCCTGTGTCTACAAAAAAATACAAAGATTAGCTGGGAGTGGCGGCATGTGCCTGTAGTCTCAGCTATTTGGGAGGCTAAGGTGGGAGGATCACCTGAGCCTGGGAGGTCAAGGCTGCAGTGAGCCAAGATAGCACCACTATACTCTAGTCTAGGTGATAGAGTGACAGCCTGTCTTTAAAAAAAAAAAAAAAATATATATATATATATATATATATACACACATACATATATATACACATACATATATATACATACATATATATATATGCATGTATATGGGTAGAATCTCTGTGAGATTACGCAAAAAATGATGGTATTTATAGAGGGACTAGAGCGAGAGGGAAACAATTCTTTTTTTTTTTTTTTTTTTGAGACGGAGTCTCGGACTGTCACCTGGGCTGGAGCGCGATGGTGCGATCTTGGCTCACTGCAACCTCCGCCTCCTGGGTTCAAGCAATTCTCCTGCCTCAGCCTCCTGAGTAGCTGGGATTATAGGCGCACACCACTGCACCTAGCTAATTTTTTGTATTTTTAGTAGAAACGGGGTTTCACTATGTTGGCCAGACTGGTCTCAAACTTCTGACCTCATGATCTGCCTGTCTTGGCCTCCTAAAATGCTGGGATTACAGTTGTGAGCCACCGTGCCTGGCTGGAAACAATTCTTTTTTGCACATTCCTCTTAACTATTTAAATTTTTGTGAACTATATTAATATGTAATTATTATGATAGAAAAGATCTACAGTCTAATTTTAATCAACTATGCTATCCATCTCCTGAACAAACAGAATACTGCAGAATGTGATAAACCTTTGACATCAATCCTAACGAAATGCCATTAGAGAGTATTAATTAATGTCGATTAGAATGAGAGTTTTCAGGCCAGGACGGTGGCTCACGCCTGTAATCCCAGCACTTTGGGAGGCTGAGGTGTCCGGATCACTTGAGGCCAGGAACTCGAGACTAGCCTGGGCCACAGAGCAAGACCCCCATCTCTACAAAATATTAAAAAATAATTTAAAAAAATGCAAGTGTCTAGGACACAGTGGATTTGAAACAGTCCAGGAAAAAGCTCCTTCCCAGCCCTTTCAGCAGGTACCACTTCCTGTATCTAGAACATTCCAGGGGAACCCTCCTGAAGGCCTTAGGATCTTGGTGCATGCAAGGCTCAAAGCCAGGTAGCTGCCTACAAACTCTGCTCTCATCATGGCTGCCTGGCTCTGCACTAAAGTTCATGAGTCACCTTGGTCCCCTGCCTTATCAGGTCATGCCCACTCTGTTGCACCTGGCAGGTTCTCCCTTAACACGGGTCTAGACTCATGACATCTAGTCTGGGACATCTTTATACTCTTACCCTGATGGAGAAGATACTTAGGTGGGACCAGCAATTAGAACTCCAGGATTCATTTATTTCTATAAGGGAACTTCGATGTCAGTCTCTAATGTCTTTAAATGCGCACCAACATACTACACACGTTTCATTCATGACACATCTATCTTCCTCCCTTTTCCCAAGTCAGACCAGCCACCGCTGTAGAGAAGGTCTGATGTGGAGGGCCCTAGGTCTTACTGCTGAGATGGGCTTTTCCTGGCTATGAGGGAGCAACATGCCATCGGCTGATTGGCTGGGATCAGCTCCAAACCACTCAGGGTCCAAGGTGAACTCACCTTTGTGGGTGAGATCAAGAGTGGTGGAGGAAGTAAGAGTTTCTCACTCCTTTTTCCATTCTTCCTACTAAAGACCCTTCTTAAACCTGTTTGATGAGCACACCTGTGTCACCCACATGTACTTCCATGTTTTCTAAACAAGAGAAACCTAGATAGAAGGAACATTTAAAATTCCCTTACTTTCCCTGGGAAGGTCACCTCTGCTAGCAAGACACTCCAGGGGTAACCGCAGTCCTGGATCAGGCTGCTCAGGGAGTCACAGCCATGCTGGCTGGAAGGCGAGGTGCTGGCCTGAGGCTCTGTCTGCCTATGGGATACTGTCTGGCAGTGCAGCAGGGCCTCGACTGCCCTATTTCACTTGGACAGGACTTGCATCTTGGAAAGGAGAAGCAGCAGCCACCTCCTAGGGGTCCCCTCTTCCTCTCCTGGTGTCTGCTGGAGCACTGATGAACAAGACACACTGCAACCCCATGGCAAGTTTTTTTAGGAAGGAGGTGAGGCTCTACAAAGTTACCTTGTCCTGGACAGCCCCTCCTTAGGCATGCAAGGACAAAGGGACAAGAACCTTAGCTTAGCAGCTGCCTTTCCTGACCTAGCAACTCCTCTTCCATGTGTGATGGTACAGATGAAATCCCTCTACAGGGATCATCGTTATCCAAGTGTTCTTTATCTGATTTCCTGAAGAAAGTTGCAAATGACAGAAGAATTGCTTGTCCACTCCCCTGGACACCCCCTACGCTGCCGCTGCAGCTGAGCCACACACCAGTGACCTCCAGGCAAGTCAGACCAGCCTCCAGGACACCAGGCCCCCGAGGGAGCATGCTGGGAGCCACAAATCATTATTATTTCAGGTTTCCTGTGTATTTGGGGTGATTCACAGGTCCTAATGCTCATAAAGGAAGTATTTCTCTAGCCTGGCTAAACTAAAATTGTCTAAATTAAAGACTTTGGGATACAACTGCAGCAACCAAGCATTTCCTAAGTGCCTGTGATGCCAGGTAAAGCTTTTCAAGCCAACACATCATCCCAGCTTACACTTTGACCCACACTCCCTCACCCCATGAAAGGGCAGCTGCCAGGAAGCTGGAGTGATCCGCTTATTAATCAGTAACTGAGTGTGCAGGGAGTCAATGACACATCAGAGAAAGGTACGCCTGCTCCCCCCCAGGAAATCCCCATCACATGAGTATATGCATTGCCTCACGTCATCCTAGAAGACAAGTTTATGAAGTCTAGAAAGCAAACAGCTTCAGCCTAAGGATCCTTCTCCTTCTGTCTTCAGAGGCCGGACTTCAGCCCAGTCAGAAGGATCAGAGGGGACCTTGGATGGTACCTCATCCCTCCTAGATCTGAAAGAAATATATTTGGTACCCCTTGGCTTAATCTCATGCCTAAGATTTGTCACTAATGAGTATGCATTGAAAATACTGGGCACTTGGAGACCCATATTGCAGGATCTCTCTGAACTACAGGTTCCTACATCTACTCCACCCACTTTAAGAGTTCAAGTAGAAATCTATGGGACGAGGTGGGAGGAGGGAGAGCGTCAGGAAAGACAGAGAATGGATGCTGGGCTTAACATCTAGGTGATGGGATGATCTGGGCAGCAAACCACCATGGCACACATTTACCTATGTAATAAACCTGCACATCCTCCACATGTACCCCTAAAGTTAAAAGAAAAGTTGGAAGGGAAGAAAAGTCTATGGAAAAATACTTTGAAAAATGTAGATAGGGTCGGGCGTGGTGGTTCATGCCTGTAATCCCAGCACTTTGGGAGGCCAAGGCGGGCGGATCACCTGAGGTCAGGAGTTTGAGACCAGCCTGGCCAACATGGTGAAACCCTGTCTCTACTAAAAATACAAAAATTAGCCGGGCGTAGCATACACCTGTAATACCAGCTACTCGGGAGGCTGAGACTGGAGATCACTTGGACCAGGGAGGCAGAGGTTGTAGTGACCTGAGATCATGCCACTGCACTCCAGCCTGGGCAACAGAGCAAGACTCCGTCTTGAAAGAAAGAAAGAAAGAAAAGAAAGAAAAGAAAAGAAAAGAAAGAGAAAGAAAGAAAGAAAGAAAGAAAGAAAGAAAGAAAGAAAGAAAGAAAGAAAGAAAGACGTAGATTGCTATATACACTTAAGGTGTGTTACTATTAGCTCTACAGGGATCATCGTTATCCAAGTGTTCTTTATCTGAGTTCCTGAAGATTCAAGTTGCAAAAGACAGCAAAAATCATGTAGATATTTATGAGTCAGTTGTTTAATAAATTTGGCCCTTGCTCAAATACTGACCGCCTCCTACCCCAACTTTGCCCTGCCCATCTAGGCAAAGTGTTCTCTCTTTGATGGTTAGAGGGTGCTATCATCCAACAATATGCAATGTACCAAAATGCAAAGTAAGATAAACATCCATGCAGAAAAAAAAAAAAATAGAAAACTTCATGAAGTCCCTGAAAGCAGTGGAGAACTGTTTGACTCACAACTCCATTGCCAAATAAGGAGGCCAGTGTTGAAAAAGAGGCAATGAATGAAGGAAGAAGCCTTTCAAAAGAGATAGACCTGTTTGTTAAAGGATGAAGAGAGACCCTTAGCCCTTAAATACGCTTGTTAATAAGATGACTCATTTAGGAGTACGCTGTGAATGTTCAAATTGTAGTTTATGGCATGTCACACTGTGCTTCCACACAATTTTTTTTTTTTTTTTTGAGACAGGGTCTCACTCTGTCACCCAGGCTGGAGTGCAGTGGTGTGATCTCAGCTCACTGCAACCTCCACCTCCCAGGTTCAAGCGATTCTCCTGCCTCAGCCTCCCAAGTAGCTGGGACTGCAGGTGCCCACCACCAAGTCTGGCTAATTTTTTGTATTTTTAGTAGAGACGGGGTTTCACCGTATTAGCCAGGGTGGTCTCGATCTGCTGACCTCGTGATCCACCCACCTCGGCCTCCCAAAGTGTTGGGATTACAAGTATGAGCCACTGCGCCTGGACACAATTTTTTTTTTTTTTTTTCCGAGACAGGGTCTCAGCCTGTCACTCAGGCTAGAGTGCAGTGGCGTGATCTCGGCTCACTGCAACCTCCACCTCCCAGGTTCAAGCGATTCTCCTGCCTCAGCCTCCTGAGTAGCTGGGACTACAGGCATGCATCACCATACCCAGCTAATTTTTGTATTTTTGTAGACATGAGGTTTCACCACGTTGTCCAGGCTGGTCTCGAACTCCTGACCTCAAGTGATCCGCCCACCTCGGCCTCCCAAAGTGCTGGGATTACAGGCATGAGCCACCGTGCCCAGCCCATACAATTTTGTTGGAAAAACCACACATGTGCACAAAAGCAGCATGACTTGACTCATTATTTGCTCAACTTAAGAATCGGTGCAACACTGCGATCTTTAAGTCCTTTTCAGTTTCTTTTTTAAAGATAATCAATTTCCCTCTCCCAACCCCTTGTCCTATGTCTATGAAATTTTGGTCTTCATTTAGAATAGAGTAACTTTTTTTCGAGATGGAGTCTCGCTCTGTTGCCTAGGCTGGAGTGCAGTGGCACGATCTCGACTCACTGCAACCTCCACCTCCCTGGTTCAAGCAATTTTCCTTCTTTAGCTTCCCGAGCAACTGGGACTACAGGTGCATGCCATCACGCCCAGCTAATTTTTGTATTTTTAGTACAGATGGGGTTTCACCATGTTGGTCAGGCTGGTCTTGAACTCCTGACCTTGTGATCCACCCACCTCAGACTCCCAAAATTCTGAGATTACAGGCATGAGCCACTGCGCCCAGCCTAGAGTAGAAGAACTTTAAAAAGTGGGCTTTTATTAGGATTCAAGGACTCTTCTACTTGGGTCTAAGGAAAAACCGAATTTTTTATAGCACTTTGTCTCCAACCAGCAGAAGTCACTATGGCTGTTTCCAGAAGACCTTGCCTGGCACAAGAGAAAGCAACCATGAAATCAAGCTGATCTGTCCTTTTCCCTGTTTGGGGAAACACAGGATCATGGAAGCTAGATTTATTCAGTCCAGCGAGGTGCTCCTTATTCCTCTACAGCAGAGTCTCAAAGTGTAGGCCTTGATCAAACTGACTTTAAAATTTGAGGTCTTTCTTTGATCTTTGTGAGTAAATGATGCCATTTCATAGATTTCCATTATTACATAAGACTAGGGGCTACGTACAAGTACCTAAGTGGGTTATAATGAGTTATTAACATTTGGAATTTTTGTTTTTTGTTTTTTTGAGACAGAGTCTCATTCTGTTACCCAGGCTGGAGTGCAGTGGCGTGATCTCCGCTCACTGCAACCTCAGCCTCCCAGGTTCAAGCAATTCTCGTATCTCAGCCTCCCGAATAGCTGGGATTACCAGCATGCACCACCACACCCGGCTAGTTTTTGTATTTTTAGTAGAGACGAGGTCTCACCATGTTGGCCAGGCTGTTCTTGAACTCCTGGCCTCAAGCAATCTGTCTTCCTCGGCCTCCCAAAGTGCTGGGATTACAGGCATGCGCCACCATGCCCGGCCTGGAATTTATAAACTAAAACCAGCCATTTCTAGAGATCCCTAAAAACTCTGATTCCTTTCTCATTAGGTAATCTGAACATCATTCAATGCTAAGCAACATTGGAAAGGTTCTACTAGGCACAAGAGAACATAGAGAACTAGAATTCTACTCCCCCTCTTAAAGGAGAAATTACAACTAATTAGGTAATTTTCAAGCAAGTTTATTGTAGGTTGCATGGTTCACTCTAAGTATATAATGACATACTTTCATGAATGAAATTGGTCGCTACTAGCTTTACTGTACCAGGATTTTAAAAATACTTTCTATGCATCAGACTTCAAATATGTTAAAGCAAATCCTGCCACCCTCAAATTTGCTTGTCTGGTATTGCTATTTAAGTACTTTGCAATATAGCATCAAGGTAAGAAACTGAAGTTACTTGGATAATAGTGTTTTGGGGGCAGTGTTTCACAATATAAAGTACTGAGTTTGAAGTTCATATTTCTCAGTTATAAGCTTTATGAGTGTTGCTAGCATCAAGTTTGTTGTTCTCGAATATTGTTGTTATGGCGGAGCTCTTTTTCCATCGGAGAGAAAGAGCAGGTGGGTAAAGTGGTCATTAGAGTCTTCTGCCCACCTTACAATACCATTTGACCCAGCAATCCAGTTACTGAGTATATACCCAGAGGAATATAAATCGTTCCATCACAAAGACACACGTACATGTATGTTCATTGCAGCACTGTTCACAACAGCAAAGACATGAAATCAACCCAAATGCTCAACAATGGTAGACTGGATAAAGCAAATGTGGTACATATATACCATGGAATACTATGCAGCCATAAAAAAGAACGAGATCATGTCCCTTGTGGGAATATGGATGCAGCTGGAAGTCATTATCCTTAGCAAACTAAGGCAGGAACAGAAACCAAATACCACATGTTCTCACTTATAAGTGGGAGCTTAATGATGAGAACTTATGGACACAAAGATGGAAACAACAGATACCTGAGGCCTCCACCTCAGGGTGCAGGATAGGAGGAGGGAGAGGAGCAGGAAACATAACTAATGCGTACTAGGCTTAACACCTGGGTGACAAAATAATCTGTACTACAAACCCCCATGACATGAGTTTACCTATTTAACAAACCTGCACATGTATCGCTGAACTTAGAAGTTACAAAAAAAAAAAAAAGAATAGGAGCAATTAGAGAAGATTGAGAACCACTGTTCTGAGTCCATGTGCTTTAGAAAATTTTGCATGAAAAGACACCAGAAAGAGTAAACAGCACTAGAAACCCAGGCAACCTGGGACATGCCTATGAGTGTCGCCCAGGTACTTATAGCTACATGGGGACTGGGGGGTCTTAACCCTGAGAGCAATGTGGGTCTCGATTGAGATTTTCTATGGTTAACTTCAATTCTAACCCTTGAAGGAGACTCATGGGATGGGTGGACTGTAAGAGCCTGCTAAGGGAAAGGTTTTGCTAACTCCGGCTGCAAAGAACCGAGGACAAAGGCAGAAATGAGTGACTTGCTTGATGGTTCTCCATCCTTTCCATCAACTCCCAACCCTTTAACAAGACACAGAAAAGAGATTTTTCTTAATCTTTTTTTTTTTTTTTTTGAGACAAAGTCTCGCTCTTTTCCCCCGGGCTGGAGTGCAATGGCGCGATCTTGGCTCACTGCAACCTCCGCCTCCTGGGTTCAATTGATTCTCCTGCCTCAGCCTCCCAAGTAGCTGGGATTATAGGCATGCACCACCACACCTGGCTAATTTTTGTATTTTTAGTAGAGACGAGGTTTCACCATGTTGGCCAGGCTGGTCTCGGACTCCTGACCTCAGGTGATCCGCCCGCCTTGGCCTCCCAAAGTGCTGGGATTACAGGCGTGAGCTACCGTGCCTGGCTATGTTTCATTCTTAAAGTATCTTGCACATGCTAATATTTCCTTTTCAATTATGCACATACCTCAGTTTTCCAAGCAACTCATTCATTCACTTATTCAAACATTTATTTATTCATTCATTCATTTTTTGAGAAGGGTCTCACTCTGCTGCCCAGACTGGAGTACAATTGTGCAATCACAGCTCACTGCAGCCTTGATCTCCTGGGCTCAAGCAATCCCCCTATGGTAGCCTCCCAAGTAGCTGGGACTACAGACACATGACCATGCCTGGCTATGTTGGAACATTTTTTTTGTAGACCTAGGGTCTCACTATGCTGCCCAAGCTGGCCTTGAACTCCTGGTCTCAAGCTCTCTTTCTGCGTTGGCCTCCCAGAGTGCTGGGATTACAGGTATGAGCCCATACCCAGACCATTCAAATATTTATTAGTACCTGTTGGTATGTACCAGTGTGCCTGTGTGTGCTAGAGAAATCCAGATGAATTAGACAAGTCCAGTCCTTGGGGAGTTTACAGATTAGTAGACAAAATAATAGGGTAGACAAGAGCCACAGTGAAAATACGTTAAATAAGAAAGAATGTTATCTGCTCGGTGTGGTGGTTCACACCTGTGATCCCAGAGCTTTATGAGGCTGAGGCAGGTGAGGTCAGGAGTTCAAGATCAGCCTGGCCAACATGGTGAAACCCTGTCTCTACTAAAAATACAAAAATTAGCCGGGCATGGTGGTGGGCACCTGTAATCCCAGCTACTCGGGATGCTGAGGCAGAAGAATCGCTTGAACCCAGGAGGCAGAGGTTACAGTGAGCTGAGATCGTGCCACTGCACTCCAGCATGGGGCCTGGGGAACACAGCAAGACCCTATCTCAAAAAAAAAAAAAAAAGTTATGAATGCTGTAAGATAGGTTCAGGTAAGGAGCTATGAGAATCTGAGTGAAGGGGAAAAAAGCAGATATAGGTGAGGAGGTAAGGAGAATCTCTGTGGAAGAAAGAACATTCAAGCTGGACTTCAGGGATATGGCAATAGGAAGCCATTGAATACTTAGGAGCACTGCCACAGCATGATCAAGTTCTCTTTAGAAAGGTTCAGAGACAATGGGGAACAGAGGAAGACCTGCCCAAGAGACCGCTGCAATAGTGAGTGTAGTGAGGCTCTAGCCAAAGTCGGGCAGTAGTGGGTGAATGTTCCGGAAGGAAGACTAAGGGAGGCTCCTGAAGATCAACAGGTGGTCCAAGTCATTGGCTCTTCTTGCTCCATTTACTCCCCATTTTCTCCCTCTGCCTATGGATGCTCTAGGACAGAGTAGGCCATGGAAACGGCCACTGTGAAGAGTAAGAAAAACATCAGTAATACCCCAGACATAATACTGAGTGAAAGCAGCCATCAACAGAGTGCATGATTCCCATATAAAGTTGAGGGATTCACAAAACTATCCCCTGGTGATAGAGATTAGAACAGTGGCTGTCTCTGGGAGGCGCTGTTGTCTGGAAGGAGGCAGGAGCCTGTGCTAGGTGCTGGAAGAGTTCTAGGTCTTGATCTGGGTGGTGGCAACAGAGATGTTTACCTAGGTTAAAAAAAAATAAAAAAATTGGCCGGGCTCGGTGGCTCACGCCTGTAATCCCAGCACTTTGGGAGGCTGAGGCAGGCAAATCACGAGGTCAAGAGATCAAGACCATCCTGGCCAATGTAGTGAAATCCTGTCTCTACTAAAAATACAAAAATTAGCTGGGCGTGGTGGCATGTGCCTGTAATCCCAGCTACTTGGGAGGCTGAGGCAGGAGAATCGCTTGAACCTGGGCGGCAGAGGTTGCAGTGAGCCAAGATTGTGCTACTGCACTCTAGCCTGGTTACAGAGGGAGACTTATCAAAAAAAAAAAAAAAAAAAAAATCACTGAGCTGTATGTTCAAGCTTTGTGCACTTTTCTGGGAAATGAGAAGCGAGAGAAACTAACAATGGAAACTGAGAAGTCACGGCTGGAGTCTGGGTGGGGTGTGAGGCACAATCTGTGAATATGCTACCTGACTTTTCAAAAGGGACTCTGCAGATGCCATTAGGTGAAAGATCTTGAGATGAGGAGATTATCCTGGATCATCTAGGTGGGTCCTGTGTGACCTCGAGTGTACTTCTAAGTGGAAGATGGATGCAGGAGCATCAGTCTTAGGAGGAGACGTGGCAACAGAGGCAGAGGCCGGCATGATGAGATTGCTGGCTGGGCCATGAGCCAAGGAATGCAGGCAGCCTCCAATATCTGGAAAAGGCAGGAAAAAAGAATCTCCCCTAGAGCCTCCAGAAGGAATGCTTCCCTGCAGATTCATTTTTTACTTTGGAACTGTAAGAGAGTAAATGTGTGTTGCTTTAAGTCACCGAGTTTATGATAATTTGTCAGAGAAGCAATCAAAAATGAATTCAGGTGGAAAACCAAAAGGGTATGGCGTCCAGCAGCCAGGTGAAGAAAGTGTACTGGGGTGGAGGAGGGGTGATCAATGGTGTCACCAGTTGCTGCCAGGCCATGTAAGGTAAGGTGAGCATTGACCACCGGGTGAAGGAAGGCGAAGGTCCTGGTAATGCCAGCAAGGGCTGTTTCCGTGGTGTGGTGGGTTTCAGAGTGCGTGGGGTGCTTATCACCTGTCTAAATAAATGAAGACTACATATGGACCAATGAGGAGTGTGTGTCATAAGAAAAAAAATAAGTGAAGATGATGAATGCTGTTGCCGAAGCATCAGTCCGGGTTATTTCTCAGGAATACTTCCAAAGACAATTACTCTCATGTATTTCTAGGATTCCTGTTTGTTTCTTTTTATTTCCTCCAGAGAATACTAATTTTTGACATTCTTCCCAATTCTGGGTCTCGAAGCCGCTTTATTCACTGAATTGTGGGGTGACAGCAGAGAGCACTCCTGGAGCTTGTGCTGACCCTGGGGTGGCCATGAAACTGCAGTGACCTGGGCCCTGGATGCCCCACCAGCTGGCCCTAGCTTCATCCTTCAGGTGAGACTCACCTGGCACCACAGAAGGCCAGACTGTAGAAGCCCCTGCAGGTGGTAGAGGGCAGTGACTGTTGATTGGTCAGGCAGGCTCCCCAGGATGCCCCCTTAGATGCCAAGTGATCTCAACCCCTTCAGTAAGTCGACTTCTCAGCTCTACTCTGCTCAGAAGGTGGTGGCAGTTCAGCAAATTCCCCAAGCATCAGTTTTTATCAGACTGGCTTTCCAAGATGGGCTGAGCTCAAGATGTTCCTGGACCTGGGTAGAGTGGGAACCCCAAGTCTTCCTGCACTTAGATCTCCTCCTTATTGTCCCTCCCCATTTAATTATTCAAGCCCTGAAGCTCTGAATGGCCAGAGCCCAAAGTCTTACAGACCCATGTGTGGCTGAATCTGTGGACTTCTCAGCCACGTTGAGACAGAGACAAACCCTGTGGGATTAAAACATGGCATCAAGACCTTCAGACATCAAGGTTACCCCAACACTAGTGGAGGAGTCAGGCTTGCCTTTTTCCTAGGGTCTTCTCAAGCAGAGGGCATGGTCAGCTGGCATGGTCAGATATCTGCCCACAGTAGGACCTATCCAGGATCGGTGGGGCATGGAGGAGCATGAGCCACCCTCTGGCAGTTATCATCCCTCCGGGTGGCAGGCTTGGGGCTCAGGAAAAACCCCAGTTCCCTATTCACTTTATTTATTTATTGAGACAAGATCTCCTCTGTCACTCAGGCTGGAGTGCAGTGGCGTGATCACAGCTTATTGAAGGCTCAACTTCTCAGGCTCAGGTGATCCTCCCACCTTAGCCTCCCAAGTAGCTGGGACTACAGGTGCATGCCACCATGACTGGCTAATTTTTGTAATTTTTTCTTGTAGAGATAGTTTTTCACCATGTTGCCCAGGCTGGTCTCAAACTCCTGGGCTCTAGTGACCTGCCCATCTCAGCCTCCTAAAGTGCTGGGATTACAGGCATGAGCCACTGTGTCTGACCCCCATTCCCTTTAAAGAGCATGTAAAACCTTTGATTTTACTGTTATTATTGCCAAGCATGAGTACATGGAAAAATAAAGTGGGTCAATTTAAAGATAAATATTAAATATGATAGTTCAAGTGGTACACCAAATTGGTAAAAAGCGAAAGACTTATAAAATCTGAAGAGTAACCAAAGTATAGTACATCAAATTGGAGGGAAAAAAACCTGGGGTAGTGATTCATGGATGCCCAGAGTCTGGGAAGCACAGTAATACAGCCTGGGAAGGAGGTTTAGACCTAAAGTCCTTTCCTTGTCTATTTCTTTTGTGAAAAATGCTGGTCGCAGCTCAATAAGTGGACTTCATACTCTGCTAACACGTGCCTGCAGCTGGGAGAGCACTGCTCTCACCTGAGCTTGGGGTGAGGCTCTTGACCCCACCGCCCTGAGCTCCTTCCCTGCTCAGCCATGGCTCTGTCACTTGCTCAAGGTGGGCAGCCTGGCTTCACCATGTCCAAAGCCGTGCGTGGCAGACAGCATGTTGGCTCAAACAAGTTGGACTTGTTTTGTGAATGTGCCTTCGTGTGAGCGTGAATATGTGTACGTAGAGAGGGTGCAGCAAAGTGGGTGCAGGGGGAACAAACGGGGTCAGGCCTTCTCCCTGGGGAAAGGGCCAGGATGCTCCCATCCAAGGGCTAAGCCAGGAGGACAGGCCCCGAGGACGGGCACTGTTCAGAAACGAGCCTCAAACAACAGAGCTGGTTCATGGTACTCCCCTTCCCCGGCAAAAGCCTCCTGCTTCTCCAGAGACAGGGGGCTCTAACCACAAGGGTGTCAGCATTCCTGGTCCAGCAGGAGAGGAGGGAAGTGCAAAAGGCAGCTTGGGGCTTGCTAGAAGCCCTTAGCTAGGGAGAAGAAAAGAAATTGTCTCCATCCAGGCATCTCTTTGAAAGGATATTCCACCCCCAGATTTCTCCTTTGACAACCTCTCCCACAAGTTTTTTGTTTGTTTGTTTTTGAGACAAGGTCTTTCTCTGTCTGTCACCCAGGCTGGAGAGTACAGTGGTGTGATCTGGCTCACTGCAACTCCGCCTCCTGGGTTCCAGTGATCCTCCCACCTCAGCCTCCTGAGTAGCTGGGACTGCAGGCATGAGCCACCACACCCAGCTAATTTTTTGTAGAGACGGGGTTTCACCATGTTGCCCAGGCTGGTCTCGAACTCCTGGGCTCAAGTGATCCACCCACCTCGGCCACCCAAAGTGCTGGGATTATAAGCATGAGCCACTGTGCCTAGCCTTCCTCTCTCTCAATTTAAAGACAACCCTGTACTAGTTCTTAGGTTAGAACTCTGAAGGCAGAAGCTGGCAGCCCAGTGGAGGGCTGGGCTAGTGTGACCATTGTCAAGTTTGGGCCATGCGTCTGCAGATGCATTGTTTTGAGCTTTGTTCCACATGCTCAGGTTGGGGCCCAGAAGTAAGGATGTCTGCAGCATGGCCCACCCTCAGGCTCTTAGGCAACAGATGAGTATACAGGTCAGAAGCACGTGTGATAGTGGGTCCCTGGGTCCCTCTCTAAGCGTCAGACAAGGCAAACCATGGTGCTAGGTGGTTAGCAGAGCTGGGAGCTGGGGCCATCCAGGGCAACTGGCCAGGGGTGCCTGTAAGCATACTCAGGATGGTGTTGGGAGGACGAGCCACACCCTAAGGCTCCTTTCTAGAGGATACAGTGACAACACAGGGGGGTGCCCCATGAGCCACCGCAAACCTGTCAGTCTCAACCTCTCTTACTTCCTGCACTCATTTTTTCTTTTCTTTTTTGTTTTCTATTTTTTTGTGACAAAACTCACTCTGTCGCCCAGGCTGGAATGTAGTGGTGCGATCTCGGCTCACTGCAACCTCTGCCTCCTGGGTTCAAACAATTCTCCTACCTCAGCCTCCCGAGTAGCTGGGATTACAGGCATGCACCACCACACCCAGCTAATTTTTGTATTTTAGCAGAGATAAGATTTTACCATGTTGCCCAGGCTGATCTCGAACTCCTGACCTCAAGTGATCCGCCTGCCTCAGCCTCCCAAGTAGCTGGGAGTGCACCACCACGCCCAGTGCACAACCACGCCCGGCTAATTTTTTGTATTTTTAGTTGAGACAGCGTTTCATCATGTTGGCCAGGCTGGTCTCAAACCCCTGACCTCAAGTGATCCGCCCGCCTCACCCTCCCAAATTCCTGGGATTACAGCTGTGAGCCACCGAGCCCGGCCTCGTGCACTCAGTTTTTCTTATATCTTCTTCTAAACCCTTCAGCACGACCCGACACCAAACATGAACTTCTAAGATTAAACTGGGCTCTCACCACAGAATGCTGAGTCCCAGCATATTGTCTAGAAACTCTCCCGAATTCATCCCCCTTCTCCCCGTGGTCACAGCCACTGCAGTGGCAGCCATGCAGAAGCATCCTGCCTGATCTCCTCACACCCACTTAGGCTGTCTCTGTTCCTCCTTGACACTGCAGCCAGGGTCCTCTTCCAAAGATGCAAATCTGACCATGAACCCTGCCTGAACCTCTTCCCTGGCTTCCTCCCCCCTTTTTTTTTTTTGAGATGGAGTCTTGCTCTATTGCCCAGGCTGAAGTACAGTGGCGTGATCTTGGCTCACTGCAACCTCCACCTCCCGGGCTCACCTGGCTTCCCATTTTTGTTAGAGTCAAGTCCCAAATCCTGACCACAGCCTACGAAGCCCTGTGTGATGTGGCCCCGACTGACTTTTGGCCTCCTCCCACATCCCTGTCCTTGCCCATCAGCCTCTGGCCATGTTGGTTTTATTTTCAATATTTTACTATGTCAAGCTCTTCCTGCCAGAGCCTTCACACATGCTGTCCCCTTTGCCCGAAATATTCTTCCTGCTATATGTCACCTGGCTAATAAGCCTAGCCTATCAATCAGCTCTCAGTGTCAATGTCACTTTCTCAAGAAGACTCTCTGTGCTCCTCCCCTCTAGATCCATACTCTGATACACCATTAATTAAGCAACTATCATGTGATCTGTGTGTTCCCTCTCCCTCCCCATTATCCCATTAGCTCCATGAAGACAGGAACTGAATTGGTTTTGTTCAGTGATATCTCCCCACACCCAGCACAGTGCTGTCAACCCATTAAGGAACCAGTTACATGACTGAATAAATGATGGAGAAATTAGGCAGGATGACCCAATGAAAATCCACCTGAAACAGTGGGTGCTAAGTCCTTTCAACCAAAGATCTAAGAGTAGTTGCTGGGCTCATCTTGAAAGCAAGAGTTAGAAGCAGGGGACAACTGTTGGTTTTCAGGAGTCCCCCTTATCCACGGTTTCACTTTCCATGGTTTCAGTAACCCACGGTCAACCTGGGTCCAAAAATATAATTAAATGGAAAATTCCAGAAATAATTTATGTTTTAAATTAGTTTTCAATAGTAGCCAATGCCACATCACCATACCTGTCATTCACCTCACTCCAACCCATCATGTAGGCATCTTATTATCTTTTTTTTCGAGGTGGGGTCTCACTCTGTTGCTCAGGCTGGAGTGCAGTGGCACAATCATGGCTCACTGCAGCCTCCACCTCTCAGGTGATCCTCCCACCTTAGCCTCCCAAGTAGCTAGAATTATAGGCACATGCCACCACACCCAGGTAATTTTGGTATTTTTTGTAGACACAAGGTCTCCCTATGTTGCCCAGGCTGGTCTTGAACTCCTGGGCTCAAGTGATCCTCCTACCTCGGCCTCCCAAAGTGCTAGGATTACAGATGTCAGCCACCGTGCCCAGCCTCAAGTTATCATCTTACATCATCACAAGAAGAGTGAGTACAGTACAATAAGATGTTTTGAGAGAAAGGGGCCACATTCAAATAGCTCTTATCACAGTATATTGTTATAACTATTCTATTATTGTTGTTGTTAATCTCTTCCTATTGTTCTTAATTTATAAATTTAACTTTATCATAGGTATGTATATACGGGAAAAAACATAGCATATATAGGATTCGGTACTATCCATGGTTTTAGGGATCCACCGATGGTCTTGAAATGTATCCCCTTGGACAAGGGGGAACTACTGTATATCTAAGCATGATGGCCCCATAGTCACCAGTCCCAGAGCCAGGCCTGGGGAACATCCAGAGAGTCGCTTTGCCTCTGGCCTGAGCCTACCTGGAATCCTGTGGACTAGGTCTATCTCTTCCACTCAAAGATTTTTGGGATGGAGCCAGCATTGATTGTGGAGTCAGATACATGTGGCTTTCCCACTATTTAGCTATTTGACCTTAGACGCATTAATCAGAGCCTCCCTGAGCCTCAGATTCCATATCCTGAAATGGGAATAACAAAACCTGCCCCAGGTTCAATTAAGGACTTAAATACCACCAGCGTGCAGCTCAGCACACAGTCTGGTCCAAAGTGCCGGTCCCTTTTCCTTGGCGAAACTGGCTCATGCCTTTCATTTCACTCTTTTGGAGTCCCAAGCCAGCGGTGTAGGACAAGAATATAAGGGAAGGTCTGAGAGGTTGGAGGACACAGTCCAACCCAGACATGGCCCAGGCCTCTCCACCCATCCAGAGGAGCCCTGGTGCAAGGCTAGGGCGGCACCAGGAAACCCAAACTAGTGAGAAGAGCTACGGATCTGTGTCTCTTTGAAGCAGAAGTGAGGTGGGATGGGGAGGTGGGAACAGGTGAGTCCATTATTCAAACAGAAACGGAGAGTGGTTGCAAAGAGGGAGAGGCCGATAAGTGAAGAGGAAGGAAAGCCGGGGCGTATGGGGGGCTGGGGCCAGAAACAGGAATCCAGGTTGTCGGAGGGCAGGGGCTGCAGAAGGAACACGCTGGAAGGAGGGGTGCTGGGGAAATGGGAGAGCTGGCACGGAGGCGGGCCAGGCGGTAAGGGTGGAAAGGAAGAGCAAGTTCCTGGATAAAGGAAGGAGGGGTTGAGGGGGACGACAGTGACCTGTTGCCTGGAGAGAAGAAGAGGGGAAGCGAGGGAAGGGAGGGCAGAGGCTGTCACCTTGGGTCCTCCTAGAGGGCAGGTGAACGGGGCTCGCCCGGGAGTGGAAGGCTGCGGGAGGCCTGGGTTGGGGTGGGGGGCCCCGGCCTGGCTGTACCTGCTGCTCCCCGCGCAGCTCTCCCACGTAGTACTGCTCCAACCAGCGGCGCGCGTTGGCCGAGTGCCTGTGCGGCGGCCCGTCCAGGTCTGCGCTGATGTCCTGGCCCGCCCTGGCCCGCAGCAGCTGCTCGCCCCCCGGGTGGTGCCGCACGAAGCTGGAGAGGTCGTAGAGGCGGGCCCCGCGGCGGACCCAGCACGCGCCGGCCGCCAGGCGCCGCTGGACCTCGGAGGGCGAGAAGGAGGCGGCGGGGGGCGGAGCGGGGGCCATGGCCGGAGACCGCAGCTCCCAGCGCGCACCCCGGCGTCTGCTCTGCTGCCGCCCTGAGCGCCTCTAACATCCCGGGAGCCCCGGGGCCGTTGCGGGCGGGCCGCCACCGCACCTGCTCATTTGCATACCGCGCTCCCATTGGCCGGCAGGGAGCCCCGGCAGAGCCGCGAGGGGCGGGCCCGGCGCCGGGAGCTGCGCGCCAGGTGGCCCCGGGCAGGGAGAGGCGCGCCCGCAAGGTATGTCCCGCGCAGCAGGAGGGCGGGCGGACACAGGCGGAGCGAGTCTCCCCGTCGCGGGTGGTTGTCTGGGCGGACATCCTCGGTGGCCTGATCGCCGCTGGAATAACTTCAACTGCTTCCAGGGAGGAGCTGGCCGCATGGGACCCTCTGGCTCCAGGAGGTGCCCGAGAGAGCGAGAGGCGAATGAGGTGCTCGCCTCGGGTGCAAATATTTGTTTTGTTTTTAAATTTTCAGTAGCTTTTGGGGTACCAGTGGTTTTTGGTTACGTGGAGGGATTGTACAGTGGCGAATCCTGAGATTTTAGTCCACCTGTCCCCCGAGTAGTGTACATTATACCCAATGTGTAGGTTTTTTTTTGTGTGTGTTACACCCCCTCCCATTCTCCCTATTGTCCAATATATCACTCTGTATGCCTTTGCGTCCTCATAGCTTAGTTCCTACTTATGAGTGAGAACATACAATGTTTGGTTTTCCATTCCTGAGTCACTTTTACTTAGAATAATGGCCTCCAGCTCCATGCAAGTTGCTGCAAAAGACATCATTTCGTTCCTTTTTATGGCTAAGTAGTATTCTATGGTGTATATCAACTACATTTTCTTTATCCACTCATTGGTTGATGGTTATTTAAGTTGGTTCCATATCTTTTCAATTGTGAATTGGGCTGCAAAAAACAAACATTCGTGTGTAAGTGTCTTTTTCATATAGTGACTCTTTTCCTTTGGGTAGATACCCAGTGGTGGGATTGCTGGACCGAATGGTTAATCTACTTTTTCTCCCCTCCCCTCCCCTCCCTTCCTTTTCCCTTCGCTTCCTATGACAAGGTCTCACTCTGTCACCCAGGCTGGAGAGTAGTGGCGCGATCTTGGTTCACTGCAGCCTCGACCTCCCGGGCTCAAGCAATCCTCTTACCCCAGCCTCCCAAGTAGCTGGCACTACAGACATGCACCACTACGCCTGGCTAATTTTTGTATTTTTTGTAGAGACGAGGTTTCACCATGCTGCCCAGGATGGTCTCAAACTCCTGGGCTCAAGCGATTTGCCTGCCATGGCCTCCCATAGTGCACTTTTTTTTTTTGAGACAGAGTCTCTGTTGCCCAGGCTGAAGTGCAGTGGCGTGATCTCAGCTCACTGCTACCTCTGCCTCCTGGGTTCAAGCGATTCTCCTGCCTCAGCCTCCAGAGTAGCTAGGACTGTAGGCGCGTGCCACCACTCCCGGCTAATTTTTTTGTATTTTTAGTAGAGACGGGTTTTCACCATGTTGGCCAGGCTGGTCTCGAACTCCTGGCCTCAAGTGATCCGCCCGCCTCAGCCTCCTAAAGTGCTGGGATTACAGGTGTGAGCCATCGCGCCCAGCCCCAAAGTGTGCTTTTAGTTTGTTAAAGAATCTCTGTACTGTTTTCCAAACAGGTTGTACTAATTTACATTCCCACCAGCAGTGCATAAGCATCCCCCTTTCACTACATCCACACAAACATCTACTGTTTCTTGACTTTTTAATAATGTTCGAGGGCAAAATTTAATGGGGCACCCCAGAACTCAGTCATCACTATATCTAATACCTGAACATAATATTTAAAAAAATTATATTATTGGCCGGGCGCAGTGGCTCACGCCTGTAATCCCAGCACTTTGGGAGGCCAAGGTGGGCGAATCACGAAGTCAAGAGATCGAGACCATCCTGGCCAGCATGGTGAAACCCCATCTCTACTAAAAATACAAAAATTAGCTGGGTGTGGAGGCACGCATCTGTAGTCCTAGCTACTTGGGAGGCTGAAGCAGGGGAATCGCTTGAACCTGGGAGTCAGAGGTTGTAGTGAGCCGAGAACGCCCCACCGCACTCCAGCCTGGTGACAAAGCGAGACTCTGTCTCAAAAAAAAAAAATTATTTTGTTGCACAATGTGAATGTTCTTAATGCCACTGAACTGTACACTGAAAATGGTTGAAATGGTAAATTTATATTATGTATATTTTACCCCAATACAAAATATTTAAGAATGTTTTAAAAAATCACATTGGCAAAAGACAGGGGTGAGGGGTGGGGTTAGGGGGCATGGCATTGGCCACCTGTTTCTGTAAATTAAGTTTTATTGGAACCAGGGCCAGGGATTCATGAGACGTGGATGTGAAAGTGCAGGATTAGCTCCTGTTTTTATTTAAAATTTTGATATTTTGTCCATCATGGATTTTTTTTGCATTAATTTTGAAGTTTTACAATACTGCATTAAAATATTATTTATCTTGGTTACTGTTTTTTTGTTTGTTTTTTGGCATGCCTGTAAATTTTGCACTCAGGGCTAGTGCCTCACTCCCTCACTCTAATCCTGGGCCCTGGGGAAGGACCTGAGGGGGAGAACAGAGAACACTGTCTCCATTACAGAAGGGGACGTAGGGGCCCACAGGAGTAAAGCCTGGGGGTGATGCTGTGTGGAAAGGAGGACTGAGTTTGTTCATCACAGTTTTGTTTAGAACAGGAAAAACTTGGTTGGAAATGGTGGCTCACACCTGTAATCCCAACCCTTGGGGAGGCCAAGGCAGGAGGATGGCTTGAGCCCAGGAGTTCAAAACCAGCCTGGGCAACAAAGCAATACCTCGTCTCTACAAAAAACAAAAAATTTTAATTGAGGCCAGGCTGGGTACGGTGGCTCACGCCTGTAGTCCCAGCACTTTGGGAGGCCGAGGTGGGCAGAATCACCTGAGGTCAGAGTTTCAGACCAGCCTGACCAACATGGAGAAACCCTGTCTCTACTAAAAATACAAAATTAGCCAGGCATGGTGGCGCATGCCTGTAATCTTAGCTACTCAGGAAGGCTGAGGCAGGAGAATCATTTGAACCCGGGAGGCAGAGGTTGCAGTGAGGCGAGATTGTGCCACTGCACTCCAGCCAGGACAATAAGAGCAAAACTCTGTCTCAAAAAAAAAAAAAAAAAAAAATTGAGGCCAGGTGAGGTGGCTCACACCTGTAATCCTAGCACTTTGGGAGGCCGAGGCAGGCAGATCCCCTGAGGTCAGGAGTTTGAGACCAGTCTGGTGAACATGGTGAAACCCCATCTCTACTAAAAATACAAGAAAATTAGTCGGGCGTAGTGGCATGCCCCTGTAGTCCCAGCTACTTGGGGGACTGAGGCTGGAGAATCGCTTGAACCCAGGCGTCAGATGTTGCAGTGAGTGGAGAGTGCACCACTGCACTCCAGCCTGCATGACAGAGCGAGGCTCCATCTCAAAAATAATTAGATAAATAAATAATTTTAAAAATCAGCCAGTTGTAGTGATACAGGCCTATCGTCCCAGCTACTGGGGAGGCCGAGGCCAAAGGATCTCTTGAGTCCAGGAGTTCGAGGCTGCAGTATCCTATGACTGCACCACTGCACTCCAGCCTGGGCAACAGAGTGAGCTCTGTCTCTTAAACAGAAAACAAAAAGCAGGGAAAAGCCGCACACAGCTTTACTTGCCCAGCCACAGGGGATCCCGCTTGAACTCATGATTTGTAATCAAATGCTCCTGGGACAGAGGCTAACCCATCCAGCTGGCTTTTGTCTCTTTCAGGAAAGATATTTTAAGGATCACCCCCATTTGTGCCCTTCTGGGGCCAGGCATCTGTGCTGGGCCAGTTCAAGTATGAGAAGCCTGGCCCAGATGCCTCAGGGGTCCCCAGGTCCGAAGAGCCGCCCCTCTCCCCTCTCCCTTCTCTTCGGACTGACCCTCAGGGAGTAAGCGAGAGTTTTGCTATCTGTGGGTCTATGGAGCACCTGCCCATCAGGCCTAGAGGCCTTACATCACCAGAGTTGTTGCTTTTCTCAAGCAGTGAATGCATAAGTAGTCACCTTTACCCAACTTCCACCCCTGCTCTGCTCCAAATCCCCTGCATGTGCCAAAGCAGCCAAGCACACAGTCACAGGTGTACTCAGGTGCTTCTTGCTGACAATATCTGTGGGCACTCCCATTTGGATTTCTCACCATGGCCGTGAACTCCCAGTGTTTAAAGTTGAACAAACGATTTGGCCATCTGCTCAGAATCGTAACACTCACACTTCTTGCCCTAGTTATTCCACTTCTAGAAATTTAATCTTACAGATATACTATATCAAGATGCATGAACAATAACATTAATTGCAACCTCATTTATAGACTAGAAATGATCATGTTCATCATTAGGGAGGACTGAATTAAATAAATTATGGTATATTCAGACAATGAAATACGATGTAGCCATTAGAAAAAATGAGGTAGATCTATGTGTACTAATTTAGAATAATCTCCAGAGTATTGTAGGGGAAAACAACAGGAATGGTGTGTATGGCATGCTAAAAAGTAGTTTGCTATTTTTAATTATTTAATCTTTAAGATATTTTTATGCAAACAAAAACATATATGTAATTTTTAAACCAAAAAGTTTCATTAACTCCTTGAATCTTCCTCCTAACTCAAGAGCTAAGACATTACCAAAAACTTGCACCTACTACTATACCCCAAACCTTTCAACTCTCTGCCTATTGGTTACAAAGACATAACCTCTGCCCTGATGTTTATGCTCATCCTTCCTTTGAAACAGAGTCGAGTTCTGTCCCCAGGCTGGAGTGCAGTGCTGTGATCTCAGCTCACTGCAATCTCTGCCTTCCAGATTCAAGCAATTCTCATACCTCAGCCTCCCAAGTAACTGGGATTACAGGCATCTGCCATCACGCCCAGCTAATTTTTTTATTTTTATAGAGATGGGGTTTCACCATGTTGGCCAGGCTGGTCTTGAACTCCTGATCTTAGGTGATCTGCCCACCTCGGCCTCCCAAAGTGCTAGGATTACAGGCATGAGCCAGTGCGCCCAGCCTGCTTTTATTTTTGATATTTTTAGCACACCTGTATGTGTGCCTATAGAATGTATTATTTAGATCAGCTTGTTCTTGAGTTTTATGAGAATCATGTGATACTCTATTTAGCTTTATGTGGCCTTACATGCTTTACTCAATATTATTTTAAGATTCATCAAACACTCCATCCAGTGTTGAGAGTCACTTTTTTTTGTTTGTTTGTTTGTCTGTTTTTTGAGACAGAGTCTTACTCTGTCGCCCAGGCTGGAGTGCAGAGGTACAATCTGAGCCCATTTTAACCTCCGTCTCCTGGGTTCAACCAATTATTCTGCCTCAGCCTCCTGAGTAGCTGGGAGGACAGGCACGTGCCACCACACCAGTTTTCACTGCTGTGTCATATTCCACTATATGAATTTATTCATTTCCCTTTTCCTCTTCAAAGGAATTTTAATTGTTTCTTTTTTTTTTCTATTGTGAAATTTCTTGTACCTATGGGTGAGACTTTCTACAGCCTATGTACCTAGGAGTACATCCTAGAGTATGCAAGTGTTCAAATTTGCAAGAGAATGTAAATTAACTTCTAGGTGGATATACTATTTTACATCTCCACGAAAGATGCATGAAAATCTCTAGCCCCAATATTAAGAACAAGGCAAGAATGGCCAGTCTTATCACTTATATTCAACATTAGCAATGCTAGCCAGTGATGTAAGGCAAACAAAAAAAAGAAAGCCACACAAAGAATAAATGAAGGAGGAAAACTTTCTACTTGCAGAGACAATGATCGTTTACATAGAAAATCTCAACCAATTTGAAAAACAACTAGAACTAATAAATAAATTTAGCAAGTCCGTAGGATCCAAGGTCAAAATACAAAAATCAGTCATATTTTAATTACTAGCAACAAATAATTGGAAAATAATGTTTTAGAATTTCACTTATAATAGTGTCAAAACCCATAAAGTATGCAAAGATAAATTTGACAAAAATTATCTAAAACCTCTAACTGAAAACTACAAAAATGCTGCTGAGATAAATGAAAGAATATCTTAACAAATGGAATTCATAGATATACCAAATTCCAAGTTCATATATTGCATAACTCAATATTAAGATCTGAATTATCTTCCAACTGATCTAATGATTCAACACAATTCCAATCATAATCCCACTAGCCACTAGTTTTGTGGTTGTTTTATGTTTGTTTGTTTGTTTGTTTTTTGAGACAGAGTCTTACTCTGTCACCCAGGCTGGAGTGCAGTGGTGCAATCTGAGCTCATTGCAACCTCTGTCTCTCAGGATTCAAGTGATTCTTCTGCCTCAGCCTCCCAAGTAGCTGGGATGACAGGCACACACCACCACACCTGGCTAATTTTCATATGTTTAGTAGAGGCGGGGTTTCACTATGTTGGCCAGGCTGGTCTCGAACTCCTGACCTCAGGTAATCTGCTCACCTTGGCCTCCCAAAGTGCTGGGATTACAGGCCTGAGCCATCGTGCTAGCCCACTAGTTGTTGTTGTTGTTGTTTTTTAGAACTTTAACTTGCTTTTAAAATGTATATGGAAATGTAAAGGACCTAGAATATTGAAAGCAATCTTGAGAAAGAACACACTTGTAGGACTTAACGCTTCCTGACTTCAAGCCTTGGTATAAAGCTACATATTCAAGACAGTGTAGTACTTGCGTAAGAAGCAACAAATAGATCAATGGAACAAAACAGAATAGAAGGCCGGGCGCGGTGGCTCACGCTTGTAATCCCAGCACTTTGGGAGGCCGAGGCGGGCGGATCCCGAGGTCAGGAGATCGAGACCACGGTGAAACCCCATCTCTACTAAAAATACAAAAAATTAGCGGGGCGTGGTGGCGGGCGCCTGTAGTCCCAGCTACTCGGAGAGGCTGAGGCAGGAGAATGGCGTGAACCCAGGAGGCAGAGCTTGCAGTGAGCCAAGATCGCGCCACTGCACTCCAGCCTGGGTGACAGAGCGAGACTCCATCTCAAAAAAAAAAAAAAAAAAAAAAAACCAGAACAGAAAGAGACCCAAACATATAAGGTCATTTTGTTCTTTTATTGAGATAATTTACATACAATAAAATGTGGTCTTTTTAGTGTACAGCTGGGGCATCTTCTATATCCTTTTTTTTCTTCTATATCCTTCTGAAGGTCAGATTTGTCTCTCCCTTTGCTAATACAACATTGTCTTCATTATTGTAGCTTTAGTAAAAAGTCTTGATATCTGATAAGGCTGATACCCACACCCTGTTCGTCTTTAAGAGCGTCTTTGTTTATGCTCAGATTTTTCTTTTTTTCTTATAAACTTTAGAATCATTTTGTCAATGTCCATGAAGAAGCCTATAGGGATTGTGAAAACATTTGCATTGAATCCATAGATTAATTTGGAGAGGGTTAATATATTTGAGGCCAGGCTCGGTGGCTCACACCTGTAATCTCAGCAATTTGGGAGGCCGAGGCAGGAGGATCGCTTGAGCCCAGGAGTTCAAGACCAGCCTGAGCAACATGCAGGACCCTGTCTCTACAAAAAAAAAAAAATACAAAAAATTAGTTGGGTGTGATGGTGATGCACCTGTGGTCCCAGCTACTCAGGAGGCTGAGGCAGGCAGATCACTTGAGCCTGAGAAGTTGAGGCTGCAGTGAGCTATGTTCATGCCACTGCACTCCAGCCTGGGTGACAGAGTAAGATTCCGTCTCAGAATAAAAGTTTGCAATACAGATACTTCCTATTTATGTACCTGAGCTATATCTCCACTTATTCATCCAGGCCATATGTAATATAATTCCATAAAGGTTAAGGTTTCTGCATATAGGACTTTCACACATGCGTTAAATGAATTCCTAAGTATCCTATGTTGTTTTTCTATTATAAATAATTTCTTTTTTTTTTTTTTTTTTCTGAGATGGAGTCTTGCTCTGTCACCCAGGCTGGAGTGCAGTGGTGCGATCTCGGCTCATTGCAACATCCGCCTCCTGGGCTTAAGCAATTCTCTGCCTCAGCCTGTGAGTAGCTGGGATTACAGGCACGTGCCACCACACCCTGCTAATTTTTGTATTTTTAGTAGAGACAGGGTTTCACCATATTGGCCAGGCTGGTATTGAACTCCTGACTTTGTGATCCACCTCGGCCTCCCAAAGTGTTGGGATTACAGGTGTGAACCACCATGCCTGGCCAATAATTTCTTTTTAAATAAGCTTTTTGTTGATGTATGACATCCATAGAGAAAAATACACAAATCATAAGTGTACAGCTCAATGAATTTTCACCAAGTGAGCATACACTTCTCAGGAAATAGAACACTAACAGCCCCACAGAAGTCTCCCTCAAGCCTTTTCACAGTTACTGCCTCTTTCCCAGAGAAAACCACCATGTTGATTTCCAACCTCATACATGAGTTTTGTCTGCTTTAGAATTTTATACAAATAGGATCATACAGTGTATATTCTGTTTAACTACCTTCTTTCACTTATTCTTAGGTTTGTGAGATCCGTTTATGTTGTTTGGTATAGTAGTAATTTGCACATTCTTATATCTGTATAGTATTCCAGTATATGAACATGCCACACTTAATTTATCCATTCTATTATTAATGGACTTTTGGGTAGTTTACAGCTTGGGGCTATTAAGTGCTGCTATAAATATGCTTGTACATGGTTTTTTTTTTTTTTAATTTGAATGCATTTCTGTCAGGTAGATACCCAGAAGTGGACTTGTCTGTGTTCAACTTGAGTAGGTAATGTACCAAATTATACTCCCATCAGCAGTATATGAGAGTTCCAATTTTCCCACGTCCTTGCCACACTCGGTTTTATTAGCGTTAAAACAATTTTTTAGCCATCCTGGTGGGTAAATATTGGTATCTCATTGTGATTTAAATGTGCGTATCCTCAGTGACTGGGACGGAATACTTGTATTTAATCGGTTATCCCTATTGTCCATTTTTCTATCAATTTTTTTTTTTCGAGACGGAGTCTTGCTCTGTCGCCCAGGCTGGAGTGCAATGGTGTGATCTCTGCTCACTGCAGCCTCCGCTTCCTGGGTTCAAGCGATTCTCCTGCCTCAGCCTTCTGAGTAGCTGGGATTATAGGTGTGTGCCACCGCGCCCGGCCCTTTTTTTTTTTGAGATGGAGTCTTGCTCTGTCACCCACGCTGGAGTGCAATGGCATGATCTCGGCTCACTGCAACCTCCACCTCCTGGGTTCAAGTGATTTTCCTGCCTCAGCCTCCTTAGTAGCTGGGATTACAGGCACCGGTCACCACACCCAGGTAATTTTTGTATTTTTGCAGAGACAGGGTTTTGCCATGTTGGCCAGGCTGGTCTTGAACTCCTGACCTCAGGTGATCCGCCCACCTCAGCCTTCCAAAGTGCCGGGATTACAGGCGTGAGCCACCGCACCCAGCTGAGGAACTTTTTTTTTTTTAGATGGAGTTTTTGCTCTTGTTGCCCAGGCTGGAGTGCAATGGTGAGATCTTGGCTCACCACAACCTCCGCCTCCCAGGTTCAACCAGTTCTCCTGCCTCAGCCTCCTAAGTAGCTGGGATTACAAGTGTGCACCACCATGCGTGGTTAATTTTTTGTATCTTTAGTAAAGACGGGGTTTCACCATGTTGGTCAGGCTGGTCTTGAACTGCCGACCTCAGGTGACCCGCCTGCCTCAGCCTCCCAAAGTGCTACAATTACAGGCGTAAGCCACCGCACCTGGCCTTTAAAATTTAAAGTAGTTATCAGTCTTTTATTTTATGATTATGGCTTTTGTGTCTTAAGAAATATTTGACTACCCCCAAATTATAAATATATTCTCCTATATATTCTTTTTTTTTTTTTTTTTTGAGACGGAGTCTCGCTCTGTCACCCAGGCTGGAGTGCAGTGGCGCGATCTCGGCTCACTGCAAGCTCCGCCTCCCAGGTTCATTCACACCATTCTCCTGCCTCAGCCTCTCCGAGTAGCTGGGACTACAGGCGCCCGCCACCACGCCCGGCTAATTTTTTTTTTTTGTATTTTTAGTAGAGACGGGGTTTCACCGTGGTCTCGATCTCCTGACCTCGTGATCCGCCCGCCTTGGCCTCCCAAAGTGCTGGGATTACAGGCTTGAGCCACCGTGCCCGGCCTACTTTTCATATTTAGATCTAAAATCAACTTGGGATTGATTTTTTTAGTATGGTGTAAGATATGGGTCGAGATTAGTATTTTTTTCCATGTATATATCCAGTCTATTCAGCAACACTTGTTGAAAAGATCACTCTTTTCTACATGGCTCTGAGGTATCACTTTCACACAAATCAAATGTATACAGTCATGTGTCACTTAATGGCAGGTATACAGTCTAAGCAATGCATCATTAGGCTATTTCATCATTATGTGAACATCATAGAATGTGTGTACATGAGCTAGGTGTGGTGGCTCATGCCTGTAATCCCAGCACTTTGGGAGGCTGAGGTGTGTGGATCACTTGAGGTCAGGAGTTCGAGACCAGCCTGGCCAACATGGTGAAACCCAGTCTCTACTAAAAATACAAAAATTAGCCAGATGTGGTGTCAGGTGCCTGTAATCCCAGCTATTTGGGAGGCTGAGGCTGGAGAATTGCTTGAACCTAGTAGGCAGAAGTTGCAGTGAGCCGAGATCGCGCCACTGCACTCCAGCCTGGGCAACAGAGGAGACTCTGTCTCAGGAAAAAAAAAAAAAAAAAGAAAAAAGAAAAAAAGACATACCCAAGACAGGGTAATTTATAAAGAAAAAGAGATTTAATGGACTCACAATTCCATGTGCTTGGAGAGGCCTCACAATCGGAAGGTAAAAGGTACTTCTTACATGGCGGCAGCAAGAGAGAAATGAGAGCCATGCAAAAGGGGTTTCCCCTTGTAAAGCCATCAGATCTTGTGAGACTGATTCATTACCATGAGAATAGTATGGGGGAAACCACCCCCATAATTCAATTATCTCCCACAGGGTCCCTCCCACAACACATGGGAATTACGAGATACCATTCAAGATGAGATTTGGGTGGGGACACAGCCAATCCATACGAGTGTATCTAGATATCAGTGCTTGGCCATTCGGATATAGCAATCAGGGAAAAGGGCCAGTTAACAATAACTTGCCTTGGAGTTCTGCATCATTATTTGGTCTTGTTGCCTGTGGACTTGAGTTGGACGGAATAACTTTTGAACAAATCTGCTGGGTTCATTTAGACAGGTAAGACAGGCAGTGATTGGAGTTATTGAGAAACTCCCTAGTGCTCTAGGCTAGCTATAACCACAGTGCAGAGTAGTTTCATTTATTTACTCCCTCCATCTTTTTCAAATTCCTGCTCTCTCTGTCTTGAGCTGGGAACATAAAGGAAAGGGAAGACATCATTTATATGCCCCAGATTGAGGAAAAGAGCATGTGAAGCTGGAGGGCATTTGTAAAGCAACTCCAAAAAATTATCTAAACTGCCATGGTGCAGAGAGGCAGAGGGAATATACACATATTTAAAAAGAGAGGGTTTAGTGAAATTAATAGAAAAGTCTCCTGGGAAGTGAGTGCTCAGGTGACTATTAGAAAAGGGAAGGCTGGGCCAGGTGTGGTGGCTCAAGCCTGTAATTCTAGCACTTTGGGAGGCCAAGGCAGATGGATCACTTGAGGTCAGGAGTTTGAAACCAGCCTGGCCAACATGGCAAAACCCAATCTTTACTAAAAATACAAAAATTAGCCAGGTGTGGTGGTGCACACCTGTAATCCTAGCTACCTGGGAGGCTGAGGCAGGAGAATCGCTTCAACCTGGGAGGCCAAGGTTGCAATGAGCCAAGATCATGCCATTGCACTCCAGCCTGGGCAACAAAGTGAGACTCCATCTAAAAAAAAAAAAAAAAAAAAAAAAGAAAAAGAAAGAAAGAAAAAAGAAAAGAAAAAGAAAAGGGAGGACTACAGATGGGTACATATTACTCCAGCAATCCCAGAGTCTCCACTTGGGGGGTCAGGGCCCACATCCCATCTTTTGTGACATCTACCCACTTTCTGGGACATACTATGGTGTGTGGGGTTGGAGTGTTGCTCCCTGTCTGCCAAATGGTAGTCCCATCTGCACAGCCAAACACTACTATACAACCCTAGAGCCTTCTTCCCCGTTCCCACTCCCACCCCCAGATCACACGGAAGAGAGCAAGCGAGGCCAGAGCTACGGAGTCTCGGGTCCTTGCAGAGAGTTGGGGGCTGCTATATTTTCACTTTTTGCTTTGACCAGCTCTGGCCCCAATGTGTTAATGAGAGTATATTCAATGGCATCTTAATTATCTGGGCTGTCATTCTGTCATTGCTCTTAGGTTGTTGAACACAACATACAACTTCCTTGTGGATCCTGACTCTCACTCCCCTAAATCTTTGCCAGCCTTTGATGGCACCTTCTTCTTTTCATCACTAGCATATTCTCTTTTTCCTGCCTCTAAAGAGGAGATATTTCCCAAGGTCGCCCGCAACACTCCACTCTTCTGCCTGTACTCTTCCCCTTGGTGACAGTATACACTTCCTCTACCTCAACAACCATCTCTAGTTGTTGAACTATACATCTGTAGCTCCCTCTGTGACCCTCTTTCAAGCTCCAGAAAGGCATTTCTGACCACCGTATGACAACCATATCCCAAACTCAACCTGGCACATCCAAACCCACTATCTTGTTCCTAAAACGAGCTTTTCTATTTCTGCATCATAAACTTCAGATACTCAGTAAGGAACCTCAGAATGCTTGCTGAGCAGGGAGGGCTGGGAGAGGACATGCCTCACTCACTCTGTAAACTTCTCTATAGTATAACTCTTTTCTTTTAAGTCAAGTTTATTGAGATACACCTCACATACTGTAAAATTCACCCCTTGAGGTATATAGTCCTATGAGTTTTGACAAATATGTACCATCATGTTATAACCAAAATCAAGATATAGAATATTTCCATCACCCCAAGAAAGGTCCTTCATGACCCCTTGTGGTCATCCCCTGCCCCTGATCTGTAGATCTTTTATACAGTGACAATATATCTATGTGTTGCTTGTATAAATAAATACATTAATCTTTATTTCTCCTCTCCCATCCTCCCCAAACCAATCCACTGCCCACCTGTGTCAATTCTACCTCTGAGATGACGCTCAGGTTCACTCCAACCATCAGGTGTAGATCCTTAACGTTACCATAGACCTTTGAGGACCATAGACCTCACGTGATTTCATTCAGCAAAGAGTGTTTAGTTAACTAGTTGATTACCAGGACAAATTAGAGTATGTAATACAGTCCGTCTGGCTCTGACTCACCAGGAATTCCCATATTGGGAGGACTACTTGAGCCCAGGAGGTTGAGGCTACAGTAAGCCGTGATCGTGCCATTGCACTCCAGCCTGGGCGACAGTGAGACCCTGTCTCAAAAAAATTTTTTTTGGGGCTGGGCATGGTGGTTCACGCCTATAATCCCAGCACTTTGGGATGGTGAGGTGGGTGGATTACTTGAGGTCAGGAGTCCGTGACCAGCCTGCCCAACATGGTGAAACCCCATCTCTACTAAAAACACAAAACTTAGCCGGGCCTGGTGGCGCATGCCTGTAATCCCAGCTACTCAGGAGGCTGAGACTGGAGAATCGCCTGAAGCCAGAAGGTGGAGGTTGCAATGAGCCAAGACGGCACCACTGCAGTCCAGTCTGGGTGACAGAGGGAGACTCCATCTCAAAACAACGATAACAACAAAAATTTCCCACACTATTCTCTGAGAACAGAGAATGTTCTAGTTGTCCTGGACATTCTTCTCCCTTTTTAACCTGTCTTCAGTTGGAGAAGTAGGAAGCAAACATACTAGAGAAACAAGGCAGAGCTGCCTGGTTCTTTCGAGTATCTATTTGAGAAAGCTGGAAGAATTTGCACCAAGATGTTATTGGAAGTCACCTTCCTTTTCCATACCTATATTTCCTGCTTTTTTCCCCCATAATGAGCATGTGTGGACAGTGGGGTGAGAAAAAAATAAGCTTTTTTAGATTAATGTATTTATTTATACAAGCAACACATAGATATATTGTCACTGTATAAAAGATCTACAGATCAGGGGCAGGGGATGACCACAAGGGGTCATGAAGGACCTTTCTTGGGGTGATGGAAATATTCTATATCTTGATTTTGGTTACAACATGATGGTACATATTTGTCAAAACTCATAGGACTATATACCTCAAGGGGTGAATTTTACAGTATGTAAGATATATCTCAATAAACTTGACTTAAAAGAAAAGAATTATACTATAGAGAAATTTACAGAGTGAGTGAGGCATGTCCTCTCCCAGCCCTTCCTGCCCAGCTCAGTCTCCGCAGTTCCATTTCTCTGACAAGAGGCAGCCACAACTCACAGTTTAGCATATTTCCTTCTGGTCTCGCCCACCCATCCCGGCCTCACATAAGTTTTTTAACTACAAAAATTTCAAACTTAAAGGGAAAGTACAAGCATAACACAATGAACACCCTTAAACTCTGCACCTGGATTTGCATGATTGTTAATCTTTTTCTCTGTTTGCCTCTCTCTCTCTCTGACACACACACACACACACACAGAGATAGACACACATCTACATACATACTTTTTTTCTGAACCATTTTGAGTAAATTATAGTCATTGTACACTTCACCTCTAAATACTTTAGCAGATGTCTCTTAAGAACCAGGATGCTTTTTTCCATAACCACAATACAATTGTCATTCTCAGAAAAATTTTAACATTAGCGTGACATCTAATATGTAATCCATATTCAAATTTCATCCATTATCCAAATAATGCCTTAAAAAAAAAAAAAAAGCTGGGCCAGGCATGGTGGCTAACGCCTGTAATCCCAGCACTTTGGGAGGCCAAGGTGGGCAGATCAAGGGGTCGGGAGTTCGAGACCAAGCTGGCCAATATGGTGAAAACCCGTCTCTACTAAAAAATACAAAAATTAGCCAGGCGTGGTGGTGCATGCCTGTAGTCCCAGCTACTCGGGAAGCTGAGGCAGAAGAATCACTTGAACCTGGGAGGCAGAGGTTGCAGTGAGCTGAGATAGCGCCACAGCACTCCAGCCTGGGCAACAGAGTGAGATTCTGTCTCAAAAAAAAAAAAAAAGCTGATTTTGCTTTAAAGTCCAGGGCCCTATAATAGAAGATCCACGTTGCATTTAGTTGTCATTTCTCCTTAGTTTTCTTTAAGTTAGAACAGTTTTTCATATCCTTCTTTTGCTTCTTGTGATATGGACATTTCTGAAAAGTCCAGGGCATTTCTGAAGAGTCAAGGTTGTTTTGTAGAAGGTAGCTCAATTTGGATCTGCCTGATAGTTTCCTTATTACTAGATTCAAGTACAACATTTTTGGCAGGAATACTACATAGGAGATATTGTGTCCTTCCTGGTGCCTCATATCAAGAGGCATATGAGTTCAGTTTTTTCCATTATTGGTGTTTTTCACTGTAATCATTTGGTTAGGATCATGTCTACCAGATTTCCTCACTGTAAAGGTACATTTTCTCTTTTGTAATTAATAAAAAATCTGTGAGATGATAAGTAAATATCATCTCACGTAAAGATATTTACTTATCATCTCACAGATTTTTTTTTATCTTACTAGGAGACTTAGTAAATATCCTATAATAATGTTCTTGCCTGAATCAGTTATTTCTGATTGTAACATGGTGATTTTCTATAATGTCTTCTGCATTTATTTGCTGAAGTTATTTTATTGAAGAAAACTCTAAAACTTTCTCTTGAATATGTTATAATCCATTTCTGCCATTATTCATTTTGCCACTCAAGTTAACCCAAATTTGGCCAGTGGGAGCCCTGTCAATCTGGCTGTATTCTTTTGTCAAGTCTCTACTAGTTTTTTTTAACTTTTTTTTTTTTTTTTTTTTTTAGAGCTAGGGTCTAGCTATGTTGCCCAGGCTGGTCTCAAATGCCTGAGCTCAAGCAGTCCTCCCACCTTGGACTCCCAAAGTGCTGGGATTATAGGCATGAGCCACTGCACCTGGCCATCTCTTCTAGTTTTTAAGCACTTCCTTACTTTCTGGCACAGCAAGATATTATAGACTCTCCTTGTACTTTCTCTGTCCCAGCTCTGGACTCATCCACTTCTTCAAAGAGCCTTAGTTTCTTTTAGTAGGGAGTGGGATTTTGAAAACAAGATCAGAGCATTATGTGTGTTCATTGCTAGTGGGGTGTCATTGCTTCCTGGAGCTTTCAATGCTCCAAGCAAGAAAATGTATTTCTTAAAAGATCATGAGTTCATAGTGATCCCTGTGGTTCAAATTCAATACTACTGGATTCTTCTTCTTCTTCCATTCCATATTATTATCTACCTTATTCTACAATGGTTTCCAACCAACATCAGCATATGTACTTTTTTGCATAAGCCTGCAATGGACACAAGATATGTTCAGAGTTGTTACACAAGTACTATGACAAACATACTACATCAATTTCAGAAGTTTTGGGCAGTTCTTGTCATCAGATATATCCGTCCAGAATTGTATAATGACTTTTGGGGCCCTTTCTCTATAAGAAGACATTAAATATTATATTTTATGACTATATCATTGTAAAGAATATAATCTAGACTGGATTCATCATTATATAGTAATTATTATCATGTTTCTTGTTTTCTTCTGAGTTTTTGGATGCGTGTAGCCTATTATTTTGGCCTATATTTTTTATTGTGGAAAAAATATACATAGCATAATATTTATAATTTTAACCATGTATAAGTGTACAATTCAGTGGCATTATATACATTCACAATGTTGTGTAGCCATCACCACTGATATGGCTGGGAGTTGTGTCCTTGCCCAAATCTCATGTTGAATTGTAATCCCCAGTGTTGGAGGAAGGGCCTGCTGGGAGGAGATTGGATCATGGGGGTAGATTTCCTCCTTGCTGTTCTTGTGGTAGCGAGTGAGCTCTCAAGAGATCTGGTTGTTTGAAAGTGTGTAGCACCTGCCCCTTCGCTATCTGTCTCTTGCCTGCCATGTGAAGACTGCCTGCTTCTCCTTTTGCCTTCCACCATGATTGTAAGTTTCCTGAGGCTTTTCAAGCCATGCTTCCTGTACAGCCTGTGGAACCATGAGCCAATTAAAACTCTTTTCTTTGTAAATTACCCAGTCTCAGGTAGTTCTTTATAGCAATGCGAGAACTGACTAATACAACCACTATATCTAACACCTTTTCGTTTTCAACAAAAACTCTGCACCTATTAAGTAACAACTCCCCCTTCTCCCTCTCCCCAGCCTCTTACAACCCCTATTCTCCTTTCTGCCTCTATGAATTTGCATATTCTAGGTACATAATATAAGTGGAGTCATACAATATTTGTCCTTCTGTGTATGGCCTATTTCACTAAGCATAATGATTTTGAGGTTCATTTATGTTGTAGCATACATCAAAACTTTATTCCTTTTCATGGCTAATAATAGTCCATGTATGGCTGTGCCACATTTTGTTGATCCATTCATCTGTTAATGGACATTTGCATTGTTTCCACCTTTTGGCTACTGTGACTAGTGCTGCTATGATCATTGGTGTACAAGTTTGTTGAAGTCCTTGCTTTCAATTCTTTTAGATGTGTGTCTAAGAGTGAAATTGCTCGGTCAGTAGTCCTATGTTTAACCTTTTGAGAAACTGCCTGTTTTCTACAGTGGCTGCACCATTTTACATTCCCACCAGCAGTGCATGTGGGTTCCAATTTCTGCACATCTTCACCAATAAATGCTATTTCTGTTTTAAAAATCATAGCCATCCTAGTGTCTCTTATGATGTTAATGAAAGTAAAATTGGCTGGGCACAGTGGCTCATGTCTGTAATCCCAGCAATTTGGGAGGCCAAGGCAGGTGGATCACCTGAGGTCAGGAGCTCGAGACCAGCCTCACCAACATGGTGAAACTCTGTCTCTACTAAAAATGCAAAAATTAGCTGGGCATGGTGGTGCATGCCTGTAATCCCAGCTACTTGGGAGGCTGAGGCAGGAAAATCACTTGAACCCATGAGGCAGAGGATGCTGAGAACCGAGATCACTCCACTGCAGTCCAGCCTGGGCAACAAGAGTGAAACTCTGTCACAAAAATAAAACAACAACAACAGAAAGAAAGAAAGTAAAATTAATATCTGTTTGTGGCTCTTAAAAGTATTGTGAACTGGGGCCAGGTGCAGTGGCTCACGCCTGTAATCCCAGCACTTTGAGAGGCCGAGGTGGGCAGATCACGAGGTCAGGAGATCGAGACCATCCTGGCTAACATAGTGAAACCCCGTGTCTACTAAAAAAATACAAAAAGATTAGCCAGGCGTGGTGGCGGACGCCTGTAGTCCCAGCTACACAGGAGGCTGAGGCAGGAGAATGGCGTGAACCCGGGAGGGGGATCTTGCAGTGAGCCGAGATCGCGCCATTGCACTCCAGCCTGGGTGACAGAGCAAGACCCCGTCTCAAAAAAAAAAAAAAAAAAGGCATTTTGAATTGGACTCGGTGGTGCACGCCTGTAGTCCCAGCTACTGGGGAGGCACAGGTGACAGGAACTCTTGAGGCCAGGAGTTTGAGTCCAGCTTGGGCAACATAGCAAGACATCCAATTCCCCAACCAAAAAAAAGCATCATGGGACCTGCCTGATGAAGTTAGTCCTACATCTCACTGACAGTACCTGATAAAGTACAGTGCTCAAAACAAATACTGATTCACTGTTTCTTCAGTGTGGCATACTGTCATCAGTTTGGTATACATACAGTTCTGTGTTGCTTAACAATCTGAATACATTCTGAGAAATGCATTGTTAGGTAATTTCATCACTGTGTGAACATCATAGTATGCACTTACACAAACCTAGATGGTGTAGCCCACTACACACCTAGGCTATGTTGTAGGAGGCTGTGAACTTGTACAGCATGTTACTATACTGAATGCTATATGCAACTGGAATAAAGTGGTAATTACTTGTGTATCTAAACATAGAAAAGATACAGTAAAAATATGGTAGAATCTTATGGGACCACTGTCATACATGCAGCCTGTGGTTGACCAAAATATGTCAACTTCCATATGTAGTACAAGACCATACTTAGTTTCCATTGTTTCTGTTGTATTCAGTTTTAGGGATTTCCCTCCTATGCTTGTGAATTCAATATTATTATTACTGGTTTTTATGTTTTTTTTTTTTTTGAGACAGTGTCTCTCTGTTGCCCAGGCTGGAGTGCAATGGCGTGATCTCAGCTCACTGCAACCTCTGCCTCCCGGGGTTTAAGCGATTCTCGTGCCTCAGCCTCTTGAGTAGCTGGGATTACAGGTGTGCAGCATCACACCTGACTAATTTTTGTATTTTTAGTAGAGACAAGATTTCTAGTAGAGACAAGATTTCACTATGTTGGCCAGGCTGGTCACAAACTCCTGACCTCAAGTGATCTGCTCGCCTTGGCCTCCCAAAGTGCAATATTATTTTTAAGTATGTAAAGAATTAATCTGGTTCAAGACTATACTTAAAAATCCCCTCAGCAAAATCCATCCACTTCACTTCCCTATACCTTCCACCCTGTTCCATTTCCCATCATAGTTAAACTGAATTCCTTAGTTTCTGGCTTATAGTCCCTGTGTTTCATCTTGTTATGTATTTGTTATGTAATTATATGCTAATAATAAGCATGTATATATATATATACATATTCTTATTTCCCTTCCTTTCTTACACAAAAGAGTGGCTACTATAAATATTCTTTTGTACTTTTCTTTTTCCGCCGAATGAGTTAGGTTGTAAGTTACTCCATGTTAATTCATTTTCTCTCATAGCTTCATGGTATTTCACTGTGTGGATACACCACAGTTTATTAAACCAATCTCCTCCCTGTGTATGTACGTTTAGATTAGTACTGGTATTTTGCAATTATAAATTATTCCAGAATAAATGTCATATGCGTATGATTTTCATATGACTTTGATGAGTATCTTCAGGGAAAATTCCTAAAAATGAAATTGCTGGATTAAGGGGTAAATGCATGTATAGTTTTGTTAGACAGGGCCACATACCCTTCCGTAGAGGTAGTACCCTTTTGTATTCCTGCCAGTAATATATGAGAGTCCACAGAGTGTGTGGTTAATCTTTAGAATGCTTGTCCGTCTGATAGGGAAGAAATCATGTTGCCTTAATTTGCCCTTCTTTTATTATGAATCAGGTTTTAATCTTTTAAAAGCCTTTCTGCTGTGAGTCTCTTCCTACTTAAATACATCCTTCATCCTGACTGTTGCTGAGTTAAACATATTTTAGCATTTTCCTAAAGCTTTCTGTATCCCTCCTTCTAGCATCAATTTCTTCTACCATCTGTCATAATCCATATTTCAACTGTATCTCCAACTCTTGTCCATGTATCAGAAGAGCAGACCGATTGAATTCATTACCCCTAAATACACTCCACCTTTTCTTGCCTCTGAGGTTTTGCCCACTTGTGGTAATGCCATCTTTCTGGGATGGCAAATATTCTATTTTCATGGGTTGATATTTTGTCTATATTTCAGGGTCCAGCTCAAACATCCACCCTGATTTTTGGGATATTTGTTTTATCTGTGTATAAGCTGTACTCTCTATCAGACTTTAGATGCTGTACCAGTGACTTTCTCTAGGGGTAAGGGGACATATCAAATCACTCGAAGAGGACTTTTCTTTTAACATACATGCTCATCAGTTTGGCTTATCTCTCAACCCCAGGTGTATAAATGTTTCTGGAGCAATTTGGCATGTTCTAGGGGATGTGGTGAGGAAAACAGATAAATTCTCTTCTAAGGAGCTTAAATTCTTGGTGAGGCAATTGATAAATAAATTAGTAAATAAACAGGAACTTAGGGAGTGAAAGTCACCAGAGAATTTAAGTAGGGTGAGATGGTGACTTTCTTTTCCATTCAGGATGGAAGAGAACAAATTTATCTTTCTGCATGAAACAGCCAAAATACTGGGCAAAATAGCTTCAAGACTTTGGACATCAGCCAACCAAAAGCAGTGATCCCTGAGAAGTGGGGTAATAAATGAGGTGAGCTTGTTGATTGACCCAGTTTACTGCCTGGAAAGAGTTTCCAGGTCATAGTGCATGGGTGGGGAAGTGAGGTTTGGGATGGGGAATATAGGCAGAGCTCAGTGGTCATCCTCAGTTGAAGAGATGGAGCTGAGAGTTGGGGGACACCCAGGTGACTGGAGTTCTCAGGGGAAAATACCAGAGCAGAGAGAGATGCACAGAGAACTCCAGAGATCTACAGAGTGTTTCCGTCAAGTATTTAGCTGATATTGATGAACACATGTGTGTGAAGAAACTACTGAGAATCAGTAAAAACCAACTGAAAGCATTAGAGGGAACAATCCTTGAAGCTCACACAACCCAACATTCCACTCGCCAGACTGGAAAATCTCATACTTTTCAGGACATTGGGTTGAATACTCAAAGTGCTTTTACCTTAGTTGTGGAAAACAATTAGCTTCTCTTGTCTCTACTAAAACACCTTAAAGGCAAGACCCCCAAAGGACAAAGAAGAAGAAAAATACTGCCTCTTTGGCAGTATTTTAACAGGATATTGGTAAATAATTATGAGAAAAATTAGAAACTGTCCCACAAATGACAAATGACAAAGCTGATAGAATCAGTAGAAAGGAGCGTTAAAATAGTTATTGTAAGTGTTCTCACATGCTCAAGAAGCTACAGGAAAGATAACATCTTAAGTAGATGCACTGAAGGCAGAAAAGAAAATATCCAAATCAAACTTCTGAGATGAAATCTACACTGTCTGAAATGACAAATACACTGGAGAGGACGAAGGACTGTTTAGAAATTGCAGAAGAAAAAAGCAGCATTCACTGAAGATACATGCTTCACTATGAAGCTATAGCAATAGAAATTATCTAAAATGAAATACAAAGAGAAAGAAGATGGAAACAAAATCAATTGAGTGTTGGTGAGCTGTGAGACAATTTCTAGCAGACTAATATATGTGTAATTGAATTCCCAGAGGAAGGGAAGGAAACAAAAATATTTGAGGATATAAAGGCTGATAGTTTTCCAAATACAATGAAAACTATATATTCCCAGACCCCAGAATTTCAACAAACCCCAAGCACAAGGGGCATTAAGAAAATTACATTAAAGAACATCATAAGCAAATTGCTTAAAACTGACAATAATGAGAAATATCCTAAAAGTAGCTGGGGAGGGGAAATGGGCAGGGGGACCCATTACATACTAAAGCAGCAGTCCCCAACCTTGTTGGCACCAGGGACTGGTTTTGTGGAAGACAATTTTTCCATGGACAGGAGTTAGAAGGATGGTTTTGGAATGAAACTGTTCCACCTCAGATCAACAGGCATCCGTTAGATTCTCACAAGGAGTGTGCAACTTAGATCCCTCACATGCACATTTCACAATAGGGTTCAAGCTCCTGTGAGAATCTAATGCTGCTACAGATCTGACAGGAGGAGGAGCTCAGGAAGTAATGATTGCTCACTCACTCACCTCCTGCTGTGCGGTCTGGTTCCTAACAGGCCACAGATGCCAGTACCGGTCTGCAGCCCAGGGGCTGGGGACCCTTGTCTAAAAAACAAAGATAAGAATGACAACAGATTGCTCATTGAAAACAATGCAAGCCAGAAGACAATGGAGCAACATCTTTAAGGCACTGAAAGAATAAAGTTTGTCAACCTAGAATTCTATACTCAGTGAATATATATTTAGAGAACAAAAGAGTAAAATAAAGACCTTTTCCGACATAAAAAAACTGAAGGAATACACTTATAGCAGACCTATACTATAAGAAATAAAGTCTTTCAGACAGAAGACAAATGATACCATATGGTAATACTGATCTATTTAAAGAAATGAACACCAGACATGATAACTATGTTGGAAATGTAAAAAAAATTACTATTATTTAAATATCTTTTAAAAATATTGTTTAAATAAGAAAAATAGCAAAGTATGTTGGGGATTATAACATATGTATAAGTAAAATATATGACAAAATGAATTTTACAAAGGCAGGAAGAGGAGAAATAGAAAGATACTGTTGTAAGGTTCACATAGTATATGCGAAGGTTCATAATATCACTTGAAAGTACACAGTGAAATATGTATTCCATAAATTGTAAAACAACCACTAAAATAACAAAATGAAGAGTTATAGATAATAAGCTAAAAAAATGGGCTAAGTGGAAACATAAAAAACACTCAATTAGCCAGGTGTGATGGCTCATGCTTTTAATTCCAGCAGTTTGGGAGGCCGAGGCCGGTGGATTATTTGAGGTCAGGAGTTCAAGACCAGCCTGGCCAACATGGTGGAACATTGTCTCTACTAAAAATACAAAGATTAGCTAGGCGTGGTAGTGCATGCTTGTAATCCCAGCTGTTTGGGAGGCTGAGGTGGGAGGATCACTTGAATCTGGGAGGCAGAGGTTGCAGTGAGCCAAGATTGCACCACTGCACTCCAACCTGGGTAAGAGTGAGACTGTCTCAAAAAAAAAACAAAAAACAAAACACTCAATCCAAAAAAAGCCAGTAAAATAACAAAAGGGGAACAACAAGCAAATAGGACAAATAGAAAACAAGGAGCAAGATGGTAACCCTAAACTTAACCATATCAATAAACACATTAAGTATAAATTTCATCTGGGTACAGTGACATACTTGTAATCCTAGCACTTTGGGAGTCTGAGGTGGGAGGATCACTGGAAGCCAGGAGTTTGAGACCAGCCTGGGCAACATGGTGAGACCCCCATCTCCACAAAAAATAAAAATAAAAATTAGGCAGATGTGGTAGCATGCACATGTAATCCTAGCTACTCAGGAGGCTGAGGCAGGAGGATCACTTGAGCCTAGGAGATTGAGGCCGCAGTGAGCTATAATCATGCCACTACACTCCAGCCTAGGCAACAGAGCAAGGCCTTGTCTCTAAAAAAGAAAAAATTTACGAGATTGGGTAGTTAAAATCCAACTATATGCTGCCTACAAGAAATCTCACCTTAAATATGAAGACATAAATAAATTCAAAGTAGAATGATAGAAGATCTACCACACAAACACTAATGACAAGTAAGCTGAAGTGGCACTATTGCTATAAAACAAAATAGATTCCACAGCAAAGAATATTACCAGAATAAAAAGTAACCATAATAATTATTAATATATATGATTAAAACAATAAAGTAGCTAATCATCAAGAGGCCATAATCTTAAATTTAAAAGAGTGGTAAGATACACATAACATAAAATTTACCATCTTAAATATTTTTAAACATACAATTCAGCAGTGTTAAGTATATTCACCTTGTGCAACCATCACTGCCATCCATCTCCAGAACTTTTTCATCTTATAAAATTAAAACTTTATATAAAATACACACTTATGTTTTCCTTCCTCCCTCAGCCCCTGGAAACTGCCATTCTATTTTCCATTTCTATAAATTTGGCTACTTTAGATACCTCATATATGTGGAATCAAACAATATTTGTCTTTATTTATTTGGATTATTTCAGTAAGCATAATGCTTTCATGGTACATTCATGTTACAGTGTACATGAAAATTTAATTCCATTTTATGGCTGCAAAATATTCCATTGTATGGATACCCCATTTTATTTTTGATGAACATTTGGGTTGTTCTCTCCTTTTGGCTATTGTGAATAATGTTACTATGAATTTGGGTGTAAACAATCCTAAATTTTTATATCCATAATAGCAGAAATTCAAAATACAGGAAGGAAAAGTTAACAGAACTGCAAGGAGAACAAATTCATAATTTGTTCATAATCCAAAAACAAATTCATAATTATAGCAAAAGACTTCAACACCTCTCTCAATGACTGATACATTACGTAAACAAAATCAGTAAAGGTATAGAAGACTTGAACAATGTTATAAAAACAACTTGAACTAATTGACATTTATGGAACACTGTACCACACAACAGCAAAATATGTTTTTTTTAAGTTTGCCTGAAACTTTTATCAAGATAGACCATATTCTGGTCCATAAAGCAAGTTCAATCAATGTATAAGGATTTAAGTCATACCAAGTATGTTCTCTGACCACAATGGAATTAAATGATAAATCACTATCAGAAATATATCTGAAAATGCCCTAATATTTAGAAACTAAATATGCTTCTAAATAACTGATGGGAAAAAAAAGAACTCAAAAGGGAAACTAGAAAGTATTTTGCATTGAATGAAAAAGAAAGTATAACTCATAAAAATGTGCTAGATGCAACTAAAGCAGAACTTTCAAGTTTACAGCACCAAACACCAAACATCGAACACCAAACACCTGTACTGGAAAACATGAAAGTTCTCAAATCAATGACCTCAGGTTTAGGAAAGTAGAAATAGAAGAGCAAATTAAACTCAAAGAAAATAGAATAAAAGAAATTTTAAAGATTAAGACAGAAATCAATGAAGTAGGAAACAAAATTTAAAACAGAGACAATGAAACCAAAGTTAGTACTTTGGGAAGATCAATAAAATTGGGAAATCTCTAGCCAGACCAATAAGGAAGAAAAGAGAAAAGACATAAATTACCAATATCAAGAATGAGAGAGGTGGCTGGGTGCTGTGGCTGACATCTCTAATCCCAGCACTTTGGGAGGCTGAAGTGGTCAGATCACTTGAGGTCAGGAGTTCAAGACCAGCCTGGCCAACATGGTGAAACCTCATCTCTACCAAAAAATACAAAAATTAGCTGGGTGTGATGGCACATGGCTGTAGTCCCAGCTACTTGGGAGGCTCAGGCAGGGGAATCACTTGAACACAGGAGGTGGAGGTTGCAGTGAACCAAGATCACATTACTGCACTCCAGCCTGGGTGACAGAATGAGACTCCATCTCAAAAAAAAAAAGAGAGAGAGAGGAGAGATCAATAAAATCTGTCATTGTTAAAATATTAGTAAGGGTATATCACAAACAAATGTTTCTCCAATAAATTTGACAATGAGATAAAATAGACTAATTGTTTGAAAGACACAAACTATCAAAGCTTATTCAAGAAGACATAGACCACCTAAATAGTCCTATAACTGTTAACAAAATTGAATTTATAGTTTAAAATGTACTCACAAAAGAAATTTTAGATGGCTTCACTGGTTAATTCTATGGAATATTGGCTTCACTGGTAGTTTTACTAATTTTTTTTCAATATCTCTCATAAGGAGAACTACCAAAAATGTAAGGAAGAAATAACACCAATTCTACACAAACTCTTCCAAGATTCGAAGAAGTAGCAATACATTCCGACTCATACTTTGAAGTCAGCATTACTCTTATACAAAACCAGAAAAAAAAAACATTTTAAGAGGCTAGGCATGGTGGCTTATGCCTGTAACTGCAGTGTTTTGGGAAGCCAAGGTGGGAAGTTCTCTTGAGGCCAGGGGTTTGAGACCAGCCTGGGCAACATAGTGAGACCCTGACTCTATAACAAGTAAAAAACTTAGACAGCTGTGGTGGCACATACCTGGTGTCCCAGCTACTTAGGAGGCTGAGGCAGGAAGATCAATTGAACCCAGGAATTTGAGGTTATAGTGAACTATGATCATGCCACTGCACTCTAGCCTGGGTGACAGAGCAAGACTTTGTCTCAAAGCAAAACAAAAAACATTACAAGTAAGTAAAACTACAGACCAATTCATCAACAATATTGCAGAAATTCTTAACAAAACTTATGCAAATAAAATACAACAATATTTTCAAGAGATAATACATCATGAAGAAATCGGTTGTATTTCAGGAATTCAAGCTTGGTTTAACATTAGAAATTTAATAATATTCACCATGTTAACAAACTGAAAAATGTAAAACCATGCAATCCTCTCAATAAGTACAGAAAAAGAATTTGACAAAAATCCAGTCAAATCCGTTTCTGTCATCCAATCATATCTACTCATCAAAGAAGGAATTGAAGGGAAAAACTTCAACCCAATGAAAGATATCTGCAAAAATCCAATAGCTAATATCAAATGTAATGGTAAATGATCGAATATATTCCCCCTAATTTCAGGAAGAATGCAAGGATTTCACTCTTACCACTTTTATTCAATATTATACTAAATATTATATCCAATGCAATGGGCAACAAAAAGAAGTAAAAGACACTCAGATTGGAGAGAAAGGAGTCAAATTGTCTTTATTGGGAGATGACATGACTCAGTCTTTCATGATTAAGTATGAAGTTAGCTGTGGGTTATCTGTAGATGTCCTTTATCAGATTGAAGAAATTCTCTTTTAATCGTAATTTGTCAAATGGTTTTATCATGAATGGTATTGAATTTTGTTAAATGCTCATTTTGCATCTACTGAGTATGTGTTTTTTCCCTTTATCCTACTGATATATTATTCATTTTCAAATGTTAAATGAACTTTGCATTCCTAGGATTAATCCCATTTGGTTGTGTTGTATAACACTTTTTATATGCTGCTGGATTTGGTTTGCTAGTATTTCATTGAGATTTTTGTTTATAAGTTCATAAGAGATGTTGGTCTATCATTTTCTTTTCTTGTGATGCCTTTGGTATCAGAGTGGTACTGGCATCATAATGAATTGGCAAGTGTTACCTCCTCCCCTATTTTTTTGATGAATTGCAAATAACTGGTATAAATTCTTTAATTGTTTGGCAGAGTTCACCAGTGAATCTGAGCCCAGGCATTTCTTTGTGGATAATTTTCAAAATTACTAATTCAGTACCTTTATCTATTGTAGGTCTATTCAGATCTTCTATTCCTTCTTGAGTCAATTTTGATACTTTGTGTTTTTCTAGGAATATGTCCATTTTATATATGTTATCTAATTTGTTGGCATACAGTTATCCTTAGCATTTCCTAATAGTCCTTTTATTTTATTTCTGTAAGTTTGTAGTAATGCTGTCTCTTTATTACTGATTTTTGTATTTTGAATTCTCCCTCTCTCCCTCTTCAGTCTAGCTAAAGATTTGTCCATTTTGTTGATCTTTTCTTTTTTTTGAGACGGAGTCTCACTCTGTCGCCCAGGCTGGAGTGCAGTGGCGCAATCTCGGCTCACTGCAAGCTCCGCCTCCCGGGTTCACGCCATTCTCCTGCCTCAGCCTCTCCGAGTAGCTGGGACTACAGGCGCCCGCCACCACGCCCGGCTAATTTTTTGTATTTTTAGTAGAGACGGGGTTTCACCGTGGTCTCGATCTCCTGACCTCGTGATCCACCCGCCTCGGCCTCCCAAAGTGCTGGGATTACAAGCGTGAGCCACCGCGCCCAGCCCTGATCTTTTCTAAAAACCGACTCTTGGTTTTGTTGATTTTCTTTATTGGTTTTTATTCTCTATTTCATTACTTTCTACCTTAATCTTTATTATTTTCTTCCTCTGCTTGCTTTGAGTTTAGCTTACTCTTCTTTTTGTATTTCTTAAGGTGTAAGTTTAGGTTATTGGTTTGAGATCTTTCTTCTTTTTAAATATAGGTATTTATAGCTATGAATTTCCCTCTAAGCATTGTCTTCACTATATCCCATAAGTTTTGGGATGTTGTATCTTCATTTTCATTCATTTCAAAATATTTTGAAAACACTATGTACCCCATAAATATGTACAATTGTTATATGTCAATTAAAAAGAAAAGAAAAAGATACTAATTTCACTTGTCATTTCTTAATTGGCCCACTTGTTATTTAAAAGTGTGCTGTTCAGCTGGCGCAGTGGCTCACACCTGTAATCACAGCACTTTGGGAGGCTGAGGCAGGAGGATCACCTGAGGTCAGGAGTTTGAGACTAGCCTGGCCAACATGGTGAAACACCGTCTCTACTAAAAATTACAAAAATTAGCTGGATATGGTGGCGGGTGCCTGTAATCCCAGCCACTTGGGAGGCTGAGGGAGGAGAATCGCTTGAACCTGGGAGGCAGAGGTTGCAGTGAGCCAAGATCATGCCACTGCACTCCAGCCTGGGCAACAGAGGGAAACTCTGACTGACACACACAAAAAAAGTGCGTTGTTCAATATCCACGTATTTATGAAGTTCTCAATGTACCTTTTGTTGCTAATTTCTTTCTATTTTTTCCCTTCCCTCCCCTTCCCTCCCTTCCCCCTTCACGTCCCTCCCCTCCTTCTCCCCTCCCCTCCACTCTCCTCTCCTGCCCTTTCCTTTTGATGTAGTGTCTTGCTCTGCTACCCAGGCTGGAGTGCAATGGCATGACCATAGCTTACTGCAGCTTCAACCTCCTGGGCTCAAATGATCCTCCCACCTCAGCCTCCTGAGTTGCTGGGACTACAGGCACATGCCACCACCCTGGACTAATTTTTAAAATTTTTGTAGAGATGGGGTCTCACTATGTTGCCCTGGCTAATCTTGAACTCCTGGGCTCAAGTGATCCTCCCATCTCAGCCTCCCAAAGTGTTGGGATTACAGATGTGATCCACTGCACCTGGCTGTTAATTTCTAATTTTACTCCATTGTGATCAGAGAACATACTTTGTATAATTTCAATTCCTTTTGAAATTACTGAAATTCTTTTTATGACTTAACATATGATCTGTACTGGAGAATGTCCCATGTATACTTCAGAAGAATGTATATTCTGCTGTTGTTAAGTGGAGTGTTCCACGTATGCATCAGGTCTAGTTGGTTTATAGTATTATTCAAGTCTTCCGTTTTCTCGTTGATCTGCCTAATTGTTGTATCTTTTGTTGACAGTGAGGCATTGAAGGCTCCAACTATTATTGTTGAATTATCTACTTATCTCTTTAATTTTTTAAAGTTTTTGCTTTATATGTTTTGGGCCTCTCTTATTAGGTGCATATTTATTTGACTGACAAATAAAATTGTATATATTTATCATGTACAACATGTTTTGAAATATGTGTACATTGTTGAATCACTGAGTCAAGCTAATTAACATATGTATTACTCACACACTTATTTTTGTGGTGAGAACATTAAAATCTACTCTCTTAGCAATTTTAAAGGATACAATACACTGTTGTTAACTATAGTCACCATGTTGTACAATAGAACTCTTGAATTTATTTCTTCTATTGAACTGAAATTGTATACCCTTTGACTAACATTTCCCCAACTGTTCTCCTATCCTAGCACCTGGTAACAATCATTCTACTCTTAATTCTATGAGCTCAACTTTTTTAGATTCCACATATAAGTGAGATCATTTAGTGTTTGTCTTTCTGTGCCTGGCTTATTTCAATGAAATAAGCCCTATTTCATTGGACTTTTCATAGTGTCCCCCAAGTTCATCCATGTTGTCACAAATGACAATATTTCCTTCTTTTTAAGGCTGAATAGTATTCCAATGTGTATAAGTACCACATTTTCATTATCCATTTATTTGTTGATGGATACTTACGTTGATTTCATATCTTTGCTATTGTGAATAATGCTGCAATGAACATGGAATATATAAATGTTAGACCTTCCTGATGGATTGACTGATTTTTAATTGACAAATAAAAATTGTATATATGTATGGTGCTGTGAAAGGAAAATAAATCTTGGGGCCCCTAAATCAATAAACTAAAGGGAAAAGTCAAGCTGGGAACTGCTTAGGGCAAACATGCCTCCCATTGTATTCAAAGTCACCCCTCTGCTCACTGAGATAAATGCATATCTGATTGCCTCCTTTGGAGAGGCTAATCAGAAACTCAAAAGAATGCAACTGTTACTCTCTCACCTACCTGTGACCTGGAAGTCCTCTTCCTGCTTCGAGTTGCCCTGCCGTTCTGGATGGAACCAATGTGCATTTTACACATATTGATTGAGGTCTCATGTCTCCCTAAAATGTATAAAACCAAGCTGTGCACCAACCACCTTAGGCACATGTCAGGACCTCCTGAGGCTGTGTCATGGGCACATGTTCTCAACCTTGGCAAAAGAAACTTTTTAAATTAACTAAGACCTGTCTCAGATATTCGGGGTTAACATTTTAGTAACCACAAAGGGATTCTGAGTGGAGATGCCCCTGACCTTTGACAAATCTCCTACTGGTGCTTGGTATCAGCTTGAGCTATCTTTATGGTTCAAACCAATAGGACAATTTGCTGAGGGCTGGAAGTGTTATGAGATCTTTGGGGTGTTGATTTTTCTTCCCAGAAACCTCTGTGGCTGGTGACGCTTTTGCCCGAGTTTTTGTCCCGCATCCAGGAAAAATGAGGTATGCACACAAGTGAATGGTGATGAAGATGAAGAAGAGCTTTATTTAGTGTTAGAATGGCTCAGAGGAGACTGGAAGTGGGTAGCTCCTCTCTGTAGGCAGGTCATCCCATGGAGTGTTCAGCTCTCAGCAAAGAGGAGGCCCTGGAGAGGGTAGCTCTTCTCTGCCTACTGGTTATCCTGCTGTCTGCTGTTCTCAGCAGAGAGGAGGCCCTGAAGAGGGTGGCTCCTCTTTGTAGGCAGGTTGTTCAGACATCTCTGCAGGCCTCTGAAGCTCTCAGCAAAGAGGGTAGCCCCTCTCTGCAGCTAGTTCTCCCCTTCCTCTCTCTGTCCTCTGGTCTTTGCCCTGCTCTGGCCGAGCCCAGGGCTTTTATGGACCTAAGAGGGGAGGAAGTGCATGCCAACTGGTTGATGAGCAGCCATGGGCAGGCCCAGAGAAGGCGCTTCAAGTCCCTACTCTGGTCTGTGTGACTGGCAGCCCGCCCCCAGCTGTCAGGCCCTCCCTGGTCTGAAGGTGAGACCTTACTGGGGACCCACTCGCTTCTGCCCAGGACTCTGCCTCCCGCTGCCATTCAAGGCCCCAGGGCTCTGCCCCAACCCCACTCCAAGACCAGAGCCCTCCGCAGGAGAGGAGAGAGGCCAGGCAATGAGAGCAAACACCCCCAAGACAGCAGGGAGCACAGGAGGGCGGGGCTCCTTCCTGATCCATAGAACAGAAAGGCCTAGGTCTGCAGTTTGGGTGGCTGCAGCGGCACCTAAGGAGCTCCCGCCCCAACTCAGAAGGGGCAGGGTCGGCCGCCCCATCTGGGAAGAAGTGAGGAGCGCCTCTGCCCGGCCGCCCAGTCTGGGAAGAAGTGAGGAGCGCCTCTGCCCGGCCGCCCCATCTGGGAAGAAGTGAGCAGCGCCTCTGCCCGGCCGCCCCATCTGGGAAGAAGTGAGGAGCGCCTCTGCCCGGCCGCCCCGTCTGGGAAGAAGTGAGGAGCGCCTCTGCCCGGCCGCCCCGTCTGGGAAGTGAGGAGCGCCTCTGCCCGGCTGCCCTGTCTGGGATGTGAGGAGCACCTCTGCCCGGCCGCCCATCATCTGGGAAGTGAGGAGCGCCTCTGCCCGGCCGCCCATCATCTGGGATGTGAGGAGCGCCTCTGCCCGGCCGCCCATCGTCTGGGATGTGAGGAGCGCCTCTGCCTGGCCGCCCCATCTGGGAGGAAGTGAGGAGTGCCTCTGCCCGGCCGCCCATTGTCTGGGAAGTGAGGAGCACCTCTGCCTGGCCGCCCCGTCTGGGATGTGAGGAGCGCCTCTGCCTGGCCGCCCATCGTCTGGGAAGTGAGGAGCGCCTCTGCCCGGCCGCCCCATCTGGGAAGAAGTGAGGAGCGCCTCTGCCCGGCCGCTCCGTCTGGGAAGTGAGGAGCACCTCTGCCCGGCCGCCCCATCTGGGAAGAAGTGAGGAGCGCTTCTGCCCGGCCGCCCATTGTCTGGGATGTGAGGAGCGCCTCTGCCCGGCCGCCCCTTCCAGGAAGTGAGGAGCTCCTCTGCCCGGCCACCACCCCGTCTAGGAAGTGAGGAGTGCCTCTGCCCAGCCGCCCCATCTTGGAAGTGAGGAGCGCCTCTGCCCGGCCGCCCCGTCTGGGAGGTCTACCACAGAGGCCAGAAGCAATGTGGGGGCTGGATGTGGTGGCTCATGCCTGTAGTCCCAGCACTCCGGGAGGCCGAGGAGGGTTGATCACTTGAGGCTAGGAGTTCGAGACCAGCCTGGCCAACATGACGAAACATATGAAAAATACAACGGACAAACTAACCAACCAATCCAGCGACAACAAAACAGGTCTACCCTGGAGTCATACTCTAATTTTTTCTATTTTCCTCCCTTTCTGATCCTTTATCCCACTTTTTTTCTTCCTCTTCCTTCTGCTTCTTCTTTTTCAAATAGAGGATTGAGTTATTATCATTGATCCATACAAAGTCCCTCTCTCATTTATTTTCTTTAATTCCCACCCCCCATTTCTATTCCCCGTCTTCCTATGTGCAACCTTTCTAATATGATTGATATGCATCTTTTTGTTTGTATGTATTTTTAGAAAATGTTTATTGTTTTGTGTGCAAAAATTAATAAAAAAAGAATTTAAAAAAAATAAAAAAAAAAAGAAGGGGCAGGGTTCCCATGGGCTCCATGGAGTGTGCAGCACCAGCCAGCCTCCCTCCTGCAGCCACTCAGAAGCACCTCCTCCAGAGAATCCCTGATCTCCCAAAATTTGGTCAAGATCTAAAGTTTATTTTTCTGTACAATTCCTTTTTTTTTTTTTTTTTTGGAGTTTTACTTGCTTTCAACACAAGGAAGGCAAGTATTTCCTGTTTCCATGACAATGGACAGCAGGTAACTCCTTTATGGAGTTTGAACTTGCTTCCAACAGGGAAGACGAGTTTGAGTTTTTCCTGCTTCTAGGATGGTAGAGAGCAGGCTTTGACCTGAGACCCATCCCTAGGTAAATAACTGAATTGGGGTTTGTCTTGGCTAAAGTTAAAATTAACAATCAGCTGGTCTTAATCTCTCCTTACCATAAGAGCGCTCAGCAATCATATAAGTTGTGCAATCGTTTGTTTTGCTTAACTTTTTTTGTTGTTTGTTTGTTTCTTTTGTTGTTGTTTCAGTCTTTTTCCAATCGGGTTTGACCAACTCTATCCAACTTGATCATATCTGAAGGAAAGTTCCAAATTATGGGGAACAAGGCCTTTGAAGTGGCTAAATTCCCCCACCCACAATAAAAGGTCGTGTGGTGAGGGGAGAAAAATGGCCAGCAAAAGGGGAAAAAAGGGAAAGATTTTTCAATTTTGACTACTTAAGGCCTTCTTTATTTACATAACAAGGCTACATTTTGCTAGCCATGCCAAACTGAAAGAGCAATGGCTGTTGCCCCATGCTGCAGTTCCATAGCTAAGGTTCTACCTTCTTTTTTTCCACCACAACAGCCTGGATTTGGTTCCTAAATCAAGCCCTTTCTGGTTTGATACTTGGTACTTCTGAAATAGCAGCAATTTGCCCTAGCTGAAATAAGGTAATAAATTTTAAATATATATATATATACTACATATATACATATTTAAAGGAGCTCAATGGTTAAAAGTCAGCTTAATTAAAAGCAACATCTAAGATGTGTGTGTGTGTGTGTGTGCATGTGTGTGTGCATGTATGTGTGTATTTAAAAGGCCTTCATGTTTTTGTTTTTGCTGTTTTCTCCTACAACCTTGTCTTTTTTTTTTGAGCAAAAGTTTTTTTTCTTTTCAGTTGACTGAATTCTGTTTTCTTCATTTACTTCTGCAGTCTCTCCTTTCTCTTGCACCCTCAGCTGCATGAGGGATTTAAAATAGTTTATAATAGCCTGGGGTTCCTTAAAGAAAATAGAGAAGGTGCCAGGCTCCCTTCTGGGGAGAAACCTCTGTTTTTCCTTATGGAACCCCAAAAGTGTAAACAGACAAATTCATCTCAGCTCTTAAACTGATTGCTTTTGTATCGTGTTACCTGATTTTTTTACTAAAATAGCTATTGCAACAGAGGCTACTCTTGAGTTTTTAAGGAAGAGTGTAGTTGAGACACTTAGAAATGTCTTTGTTTAAAACAAATTTTTTTTGAGACAGAGTTTTGCTCTTGTTGCCCAGGCTGGAGTGCAATGGTGCCATCTCGGCTCACTGCAATCTCTGCCTCCCTGGCTCAAGTGATTCTCCTGCCTCAGCCTCCTGAGTAGCTAGGATTACAGGCGACCACAACCACGTCCAGCTAATTTTTTGTATTTTTAGTAGAGACAGGGTTTCACCACATTAGTCAGGCTGGTCTTGAACTCCTGACCTCAAGTGATCTGCCCGCCTCAGCCTCCCAAAGTGCTGGGATTACAGGCGTGAGCCACTGCACCCAGCCTAAAAAAGTTTTTTTTTAAAGTGCACTGTAAAAGCATCATGTGGTCTAACCTCAAAATAATTCTCCATTTTTTTGGAGTCTCAAGGTTCAGTGTGGGCTCTGCCCAGAGCTCAGAGATCAAGTTAAAAGATAGGTAGTCCCTATATAAATAAAATCGGTCTCCTTATACAATCCTATGATAGGTTTCTATAATTTTATGTTTGACTTGACATCATTTTAATCTCCCTCTAGCACCACCAGACTTTTTCTCTCTGTACCTTGAGATGTAAATTTTGCTATCTGATTTTTCATCTAAGAGTTGTTTCCTTCAATAGGCAGATTTATGGGTATTTAGCTGACAACGCCAGGGTAATGAAACAGGTTATCAAGAGTTTGCAAATCTAAGATAGGAAAAAAAAGAGGTCTTAGGAATCTACAAGATTTATTTATATCGATATGCCTAATATGTCTATGTATTTACGTGTTGTGTACCTAATGTTTCACTACTAAAAATATATAAAAGAACTACAATTAATTAGCTTCAAGGAAAATAAAAGCGCTTAAATCAAATATTTTATCAGAAAAAAGGAAAGACTAGTCAAATGCTTTTTTAAGTTTATGTAACATAATATCTTTAATAAATAAGCTAGCTTTAAAATTACTGGTAATGTTAGAAATGTCTTAAGAATTGCCAGCATACATTTTTGTTTGCATTTATTGATCAAGAAATTTCATACTTATCCCTGCCAAATACTATGAGGTGTCAAAATTTGGCATAGAGGTTACAAAACTATAAGCCCATCCCAAAACAGAATGATCTTTGCTTGTGTAATTTTTAATAAATAAGACACTGATATTGGTTTAATGAAAATAGTTACATCTTGATTTAGTAAAATCACCATAACTTCTAATCTTGTGGCTTTAGGCAGTCTAGTCCATAGGCAGGAATGTTTTTTTTGAGAAAGGACTGTTATTGTCTTTGTTTCAAAGCCAAACTATAAACTACATTCCTCCCAAAGTTAGTTCAGCCTATACCCAGGAATGAAGAAGGACAGCTTGGAGGTTTGAAGCAAGATGGAGTCAGGTCAGATATTTTTCACTGTCTCAGATATGATGATTGCATAATTTTAAATGATGACTATCACAGTTTTCATAAATAATCTATGTAAACAATTAAAATAAAATAATTAGTAATGTAATGGGATAAATACAGACAAACATCTCATAATTTAGAATCTAAAGTTATATTAAAAAATAGATATTTCATTATTTGGATATTTTCCAATAAAAATATATTATAGGAAGACATTCTAAATATATATGTGTCCTTCTAAAAAGGTGAATAATTTTTGTCTAATTCAAAGCTTATTTAAAGCTTATGTATAAAATGAGGTAAAAGAAACCAGGAAATAAGAGAGATGTAAACAAAGTTAGAAATAAAGAGGCATTTTTAGTAAGAAAACTTAAAGAGAAACAATTTTATATGAGAAAGAATCTTGTATGGTAAATTTTGTCTAGAATAAAATGACTGATTGTTTAAGAAAGAGGAATGTTCCGGACAGACCAGAAAGTCCAAGCATGTCATGAAGGGTCTATATAAGTCACAATAAGAGGATTTATTTTTAAAAAACTAAAAACTTTTATGTGATCAAGTTGTCTATAATTAAAGGGAAATTATAATGGTCTTTCTAGAGATTGGGTTTGATGTAAAAGAAAACACGTATACACTAAATAATTGGTTAGAACAATGATATTTCCTTAAGGGGTTGATTTACTCTTAAAAAATTACATGATTTTTTAATTTTTAAAATTTTTAACCCAAAGTTCAACTTTTATTGCATCTCATAGTTTTTTGTTTTCTCTCTCCTTTTAAAAGGTGCAAAATAGTAATGCTCTCCTTCAACTCATTTTCAGCTCATGTAAGGTTTTTTCCCCCTTGGGTTCTGTTTATTGTGGCCTGATTCTCACAATGTTTTCATAAAGGTCTAAAGGAAATGTTTTCTTCCAACATAATATTCTGTGCACTGCAGAAGGTCTTTTCTTTGGCCTTTTGGTAACTGGCCTAACAGATTTTATGTCTTATCAAATAATTCTTATCCCATTATTACTAAGTTTTGGTTTGCTTAGAAAAAACAGTTTAAAAATTTTTTTTCAATTAAGGTTATTACATCTGTGTATCTTTCTGTATGTGCTTTTAAAGTCCTTGTAATATTGAGTTACTGGGCTTTGACTCCTGGGTCTAAAAAAGACACCAAATCCTGCTAACTCTTAAACACTGACAGTAAATAAAGCATCGTATTCAGGTCTGGTAGAAGATGCCAATCAAAGTAAACTGCATTCCTAAGACACAGGGCCAGAAATTAAAGCTATTCAACTCTTCAAGGTCCAGGGACTATCACAGAAGAGGCAGGTGCATGAGATTGTAAGGGCCAATTTTGAGAGATAAAAGAAGTTCAGTTTCTCTATAAATTAACCATTAATGTCAAAGGCACACTGATGCAAGACCAGCACATGAGGCCCTGTGTCAGATTAACAAGGTTTTCTTGAAGTATTAACCAACTCCTTATTAAAGGTTACAAAGGTTATAAAAAGGCTTATGGAAGTTATGTGTTATGGTCAAAATTAACATTTTAGAGATTGTTTATAAAATTTTGAAAAACAAATTTAATTGGCTTCATGCTATTTTTATTAGGGCTTATTGTTTGGAAAATTAAGTCTCCTCTCTCAAAGAATGAAGGTTTTCACCCTTTTAGAAAACCCTTGAGTTATCACTTTGGTTAAATGAATCACTTATTTTACAATGACCTGTGATCCTATTTTGTGATATCAAGTGTTTTAAACCTTTGATATTTGACAAACTTTTCAAAATCAAATTACACATGTCTTTTTATGACCTAATTAATCTTTTTAGATATTAGGTTCCCTAAAGCCCAAAAATGACATATTTGGCTTATTTGGTATAAAAATTATATAGGAAGCATTGTCAAACATGAAATGGTTTGGTTTTCTTTGGGCTATATTTGTATAAATATGTTATTGGTATGTGTTCCAAAATTATGGGAACTCCTATAATTCTGATATGACTTAGTGTACCTTATTAGTATTAATAGTAATAATTGTTATGTTAAATTTTTGTGTACCACAGAGGTAACAAATTTCCTTGTCAATTGTGTCTTTGACTATAGCCGCCCTAAAACTTTTTGTCATCCATGGACAATTGTTGTCTTGCTTTGGTTCTCTTTAGAAGGTGGTTTTATAATCTGCTATAAAACTCTAATAGGTGCTCTTGAATGCAGGTTTCTGATAATTTTGGAGATTGTGACATCAGAATAGAGGAAAAACTTTCAGGACTCATGGAGAGCTGAAATGTTCATGAATACCAAGCAGAACAGGAATTAACTACAAGGACTGAACTAATAGATGACTGAAGTAATCTTTTTGACTTTTTGCTTAAAATGTTACTGATCTTTTGTTTTTCAGTCAAGAAAACTTTTCTTTTGTGCTATTGACAGCTTTTAACAATTCAATATACTCCTACAAACAAAATTTGGAGCATATTTGTTTCTCTCCACCTGATTTCTCCAGAATTTGGAAACTATTTTGAGTATTCTTAACTTACGGCTATATAGTTATTTGCATAAGTGCAATAAGAATCTGTTTTTGGCCGGGCGCGATGGCTCAAGCCTGTAATCCCAGCACTTTGTGAGGCCAAGGCAGGCGGATCACGTGGTCAGGAGATCGAGACCATCCTGGCTAACATGGTGAAACCCCGTCTCTACTAAAAATACAGAAAAATTAGCCGAGCGTGGTGGCAGGGGCCTGTAGTCCCAGCTACTCGGGAGGCTGAGGCAGGAGAATGGCGTGAACCTGGGAGGTGGAGCTTGCAGTGAGCCGAGATCATGCCACTGCACTCCAGCCTGGGTGACAGAGAGAGACTCCATCTAAAAGAATCTGTTTTCATTTGTAACAGGACATCATTGGAGCAACTGGTTATTTTACCAAGTTTTGACTGGAATGGTGTACTTTGCTTTAAGGAGTCAAACTCGACTTTTAGAGCCAATAAAAGCCCCTTGGGAAAACTGGCCTCATACTTTATCTACACAGTCCCTGTACGAGGTTCTTGATCTGTGATAAGAAATGAATGTCATTTTCTGACAGGACTGGGGCCCCCAAGTTATCTTGAGACCTCAAGGGGAGAGGAATTCGCCCAACTCATAGGTATTTGATGGTACAAATCCATGGCTGGGCTTGGCTTTAAAAAAGTCTTATCTGAGATTCCTTCCATGGAACAAAGTTCCATCAAAGCCAATTTAAAAAGCCTATGTGAAGAATAATTATTCTAGCTGCACTTTATACAAATAATCTGGCCAAGTATAATAAAGCAAATTGGTCCTGCCATGATTTGTCTTTAGTAAAAATGGGAAACTGGAGAGAGAAAAATTATGTTTCAAAAACTAAAGTACACCTGTTGTTAGATTCTAGTCTTGCCTAATGTTTTTCTGTTTTTATTATTTTCTACAGTCTGGACCAAATTCTAACTTTTCCTGGCTACAAGTCTCCAAAATAATGTTTTCATTTTTTTCCTTTTCCCCCCATTTTTCCTAATTTGAAATCACTGAAAACTAAGCTGTGCTTTCTTAAAGCCCTGCAAACTGAAACTAGACAACTTAAACTTCAAAGGAAAATAACAGCAACCTTTTACATACGTAAGCCACTTTTATACCTGCCTACTGATGTATGGACTTCAGAGTAAGGTGGCCTATATCAATTTTGCAGGATTGTTCTTTTGTTTGTTGTAGTTTTTCTCCCTTCTTCCTCCTATTTTCTCTTCATAGGACATAAGACTTCACAACCTGCTAAAAATGAGCTTTCCTAATAACTTGGAACTTATCTATCTAGGAATAAACTGTCTTAGCTGTGAGAGAGCAGATGAAACCTGAGAGCAGAGACTCATTTTCTCCCAAAAATGCTTTCTCCAAAAGATTTCAGAAAGAAAAGGGGGGAAATGTGAAAGGAAAATAAATCTTATGACCCCAAAATCACTAAGCTAAAGGGAAAAGTCAAGCTTGGAACTACTTAGGGCAAACCTGCCTCCCACTCTATTCAAAGTCACCCCTCTGCTCACTGAGATAAATGCATATCTGATTGCCTTCTTTGGAGAGGCTAATCAGAAACTCAAAAGAATGCAACCATTTGTCTCTACCTACCTGTGACCTGGAAGCCCCCTCCCTGCTTTGAGTTGTCCTGCCTTTTTGGGAGGAACTAATGTTTATCTTACATATATTGATTGATGTCTGATGTCTCCCTAAAATGTATAAAACCAAGCTGTGCCCTGATCACCTTGGGCACATGTCAGGATCTCCTGAGGCTGTGTCATGGGCACACGTCCTCAACCTTGGCAAAATAAACTTCCCAAATTGACTGAGACCTGTCTCAGATATTTGGGATTCATAGTGTACAATATGTTTTGACATGTGTGTAGATTGTGGATTGACCCAACTCATATTACAAAATGTCCTTCTTTATCTCTAGTAACATCCTAGGGACACAGCATTATGCTGTTAGAAGCCATACTAGTATTTCATTTAGGTGCTCTGCATTATTTAGTGCAGAGGTTTGTACAAAGTTATTACGTGTGAAGTGTTCCGTAGTTCTCAACACACACACACACACGCTCGCATTCTCACTTATTATCTTAGCTTGCCCTCTAAGCTACCAGATCTGTATTCAAATTCTTTCCGTCCTTTGGAAATCCTATGGGTAAGTCTTAAACAGAGCAACATATAACCCTGAGGGCCAAATCCTGGCACAGACCTCAAGGCATGTGCCTGCTGAGGAAATATCTTGTCCACACAATGAACTTGTGAGCAGGATGCCCAGTACCCAGACAGGATCATGGCCTTGCTCCTTCTATTGGCTGCCACACCCAGCTCTGTAGCTTCCCTGAGCCCAACTACAAAAGTAATCTGCCACTTATGCAGGAGGTACACCAAGTGGCTTCCCAGCTGAAGCTGAGGAAGGAGAATCTCCAGATCTACTTGGAGGAAAGGAGAAGTCCTCCAAAATGCCCATTGAAAGTAGAGACTATGAATAACCCGTCCCTCCCAGCATCCAGAACACCTACCCCAGGGCCTGGCCTGCACTGCCAGCCTCCCGAGGTGCGGTTATTGAGTACTGAGAAGCTGCCAAGGACTCAGACTCGTCTCCCTCAGTGTTCTCCAAATGGTGGGATGCTCTTCCTGTAATAACATTGAATGCCAAAGTTTAAAAAAACCATCCCCTTTTCAGTTTTTTCCCCAAGTCATTCCAATCATGTCAAACAGAAAGCCTTTGTTTGATGCTACTAAATCTTTAAGCCTAGCTGGAATTGATTAGCAGTAATAGAATTGTTTTGTCTTTGTTGTATTTGTCTTTATAGTTACCTTATATTTGTGGCAAAGTATACTGGGTTTTCCACTTGTGATAGGGATGTAAACTTTCCATTTTACATCAATTAGTTTCAGTTAAAAAGTGAGTCCCTTAAAGAAAGTTATTGCATATTTAAATAATAATGGGGTGGCAAAATTCATGAGGGTTGTGTTGACTGTGCTCAGAAATCAAAGGCAAGGCCCAGCTAGGTGCGGTGACTCACGCCTGCAATCCCAGCGCTTTGAGAGGCTGAGGTGAGAGGATCGCTTAAGGCCGGGAGTTTGAGAGCAGCCTGGGTAACACAGCGGGACTCCATCTCTATATTTATAATAAAAGAAAAAAAAAAGGAACGCCCCTAAATATGACATGGGCAAATAGTTCCCACCAAGGGATCCTGGCCATGTATGCCGGAACCCAAAGAGGGTTGCAAAGGAGGACATTTAAATTTGGGGCTCTGCCAATGTTCCTCAGTTTTGGGGGGCCTGGGAGCAGGTGTCGGAGTGAGGGCACAGGAACAGCAGCCCGCTGTCTGTGACACCTGGGCTGGCTGTGACACCTGGGCTGGGCGTGGGCCTTGCCAAGAATGCGAAGCACAGCGTCGCGCTTCACCACTAGGTGGTGGACGCACACTCCCAGTATGAGCGACACTGACCCCCCCGCCCCCGGGAGCAGCGTGGCCCTTTGCAGCCTGAGCTGCTGGAACAGGCTGGGACATGCCTACCCTCTCACGGCCCCCTGCCCAAGGGGCCCTGCACACCTGGAGCCGGGCTTGGCAAAGTCAGTCTCAGACCCCTTCAAAACCAAATCTCAGAGCTGCTTGAGCCACAAGGAAATGAAATAACCCCTAATGGAGACTCTTAACCTTACTTTCTACACAGACTGGTTACGCTGTGGCGCTCCTCTCAGAATAACCTTTTTAAATGCGTAAACTAGATGGGAATAAATAACAAGATCTAGGAATTTGGAAAAAATGAGCCAAGTGACTTTTCCAGGTCACTGTAATGACTGTAATATGACATGAACATACCTTCCATTTCTATTGGCACTGCTAATACCACTATGGTTTATTTGCTGCCTGCATTCAGAATTGAAGAAAATCCCAAGTATCACTTAAAGGTGAGTGAGAATAAGGATTTAATTATTTTCCTTTGCAAGTTCAGGGACCCCATAAATTCTATGCCCACGGTTAAGAAACCTTTAGTGTCTGGCAGTTTCCAGACAGGGCAAAAAAAAAAAAGGAAAAAGAAAAAAAAAAAAAACCCTTAGTGAAAATCGAGGCAAGATGGAAGAAATTTAAACTGAGCACAACAGATTTCCCTGTCCATTTCCTGTTTTGCCCCAGCTTTAGTGCTCAGGGCCTCCTCAGTATCCACTCTCTGCCTTGACCGTCAGGAGCTATGAGCAGCACGGGGCATGCAGGATCCTAGGGTAAGTGGGAACTGGGAGGGGGCTAAGATATCATCTAGGCTCAATTGTTCGGTTTCCAGACACTGAGACAGAGAACGGAGTCGGCACCTAGCATCTCCTACTCATTCAAGTCAGAGCTAAAGATCCAAGCTCCATACCCATTTCCCCATTTCAGCCTGGGGGGCAATTGGGAGGGTACTGGTAAGCCTCCCCAAGGAAGTGACACGAGCTAAGACTTGGAGGAGGCATGTGGATCTCAGGGGAAGAGCATTTCCCTCTTCCCCTGAGAAGAGGAGGCGTGGTGGCAACCATTCACTCAGGTCATATATAGAGGCCTTGCTTTTTTTCCTTTTATAAAAATACAGAGCTGGAGTCCCACTAAGTTGCCCAGCCTGGTCTCAAACTCCCAGCCTCAAGCAATCCTCCCATATTAGCCTCTGAAAGTGCTGGGATTGTGGGCGTGAGCCACCATGCCCAGTTGGACATTGCTTATGATTTCTGAGCACAGTCAATACCACCCTCATGAATTTTGCCACCCATTATTTTTATTTATCATCATTTTTTTTTTTTTTTGAGACCGAATTTCACTCTGTCACCCAGGCTGGAGTACAGTGGCGTGATCTCAGCTCACTGCAACCTCCGCCTCCCAGGTTCAAGTGATTCCCATGCCTCAGGCTCCCGAGTAGCTGGGATTACAGGTGTGCACCACCACGCCTGGCTAATTTTTGTATTTTTAGTAGAGGCCGGGTTTCACCATCTTGGCCAGGCTAGTCTCGAACTCCTGACTCCAGGTTATCCACCTGCCTCAGCCTCCAAAAGTGCTGGGATTACAGGCAGAAGCCACTGCGCCCGGCCCCATTGTTATTTAAATATGCAATAACTTTAAGAAGAGGAAACAGCTGGTGCAGCAGCCCTGGTGGATAGGCCTGGCATGCTTCCAGAAGGAAGCCAGGTAGCTGAGGTGGAGTGAAGCATAAATGAGGTCAGAGAGGTAGCCGGAGACCTGATCTAGAAAATCATCCTCTTATAAGGACTTCGGCTTTTATGCCGTGTGAAATGTGGACCTGGCATAGAGTTGCTGGTGTTTGAATGTGTCTCCCAAAAGTCCATGTGTTAGAAACTGTGCCCTCATGAATGCGTTAATGGATTAATGAGGATTCTGCTCTCATGAATGGATTCATGTTGTCACCATCAGGGGAGTGAGTAATCATGGGAATGCCTTTGTTATCAAAGTGAGCTTTCTCTTGCACCTGCTTCGTTTTGCCCTCTTGCCATGTGATGCCCTCTGCCATGTTAGGATGAAGGTAAAAGGCCCTCACCAGATGCTAGCACCACGTCCTTGGAATTCCCAGCCTCCAGAATTGTGAGCTAAATAAACTTCTTTTGTTTATAGATTACTCAGTGTGTGGTATTCTGTTACAGCACCAGAAAATAGACTAAGAGAGGGTTTTGAGCCGAGGAGGAATGAAATCTGACTTAGTTTTAATCAAGGTGATCACTTGTTCTGGTTTGCCAGGGCCAGTACCGGCTTACTCCGATTATCCATTGTAATTATCAATAGCATTTCTTTTTGCTCTCAAAGAAGGAGTCAATTATGGTTGCTTTAACAGCATGGCCTGGCTACTGTGCTGAGAATGGACTGAAGGGAGCAAAGATGGGAAGAGGGAGACTGGTCAGGATGCCATGGCAAATGATCCACGTGAGAGACAACAGCAGCTTTGACCAGGGTGGCCGCAGTGAAAGTGGTGAGAAATGGAGAGAGTGCCCAAATTTAGCTTTTGAAATGTGATTTCAAGACATCAGTTAGACTTCGAAGTAGTAGCCATTGGCCAAGAGGCAGATACTGATTGTCCATGATGAACCCCTGGTTCCTGTGCTCTGTCCCTTCTGCCTGTTACTACCTGGCCGCCACGCACTTGTTGAGGATGCAGTTGGATGTAGGGGGGAAATGATGCTACAATCTGGAGATGATGGGGACAGACCTGGCTGTCCGACCCAGAGCCTGGGCCAGAGAATGTCATGTCTAATAGTGACCCAGCTCCAGGGAGCTGTACTCTCCCATCATTTTCCTGTCCCAAGCAGAAGCCCAGGGTTTAGAGTGAACAGTATGTGGGGCAAGTTGTGTTCATAGTTCAATATGCAAATATTCTCTATCGCCTTTTGCTAGGATTTCACACACCCTATATCCAGGATCAGCTACATAATTTGCAGGGTCCAGTGCAAAATGAAATTGCAGGGCCCTTTCTTCAAAAATGATTTAAAAAATTTTTTTTTTTTTTTTTTTTTTTTTGAGACGGAGTCTCGCTCTGTCACCCAGGCTGGAGTGCAGTGGCGCGATCTTGGCTCACTGCAAGCTCCGCCTCCTGGGTTCACGCCATTCTCCTGCCTCAGCCTCCAGAGTAGCTGGGACTACAGGCGCCCGCCACCACGCCTGGCTAATTTTTTTATATTTTTAGTAGAGACGGGGTTTCACTGTGGTCTCGATCTCCTGACCTCGTGATCCACCCGCCTCGACCTCCCAAAGTGCTGGGATTACAAGTGTGACCCACCGCACCCAGCAAGAATTTCAAGTTGGGGACAGTAGAGCATTAAACCAAGCACAGGGACCTGTGTGATTTACACAGGTCACACATCCACAAGCTCAGCCCCGCCTATAACTGAAAGATGTTTCATAATCACTTGTGGAGCTTAGGAGTGAAGCTCCTGTTGTCTGTGAGAAAGAAGAGGACATAATCCTAGATTAACAGAACCTTAAATGACAATTTCCACTTCTACCACCTGAATTGGAAATACTTATTTGCCTGATGGACACCCTGATGAAAGTGGATATTATAATAAAAGACTGCCAAAGCCTTCCAGGTTATCTTGAAATCTGGGTCAAGCAGTATTCCTGGATAGGAAGCCTACAGAAACCCTGGGGCAATGCATGAGGAAACTGCTGGAGGGAGAGAGTTCTTTGTGGCAACCCAGGGACAAACCAAGAGAAGTAACTGTGTGATGTGCCAGGTAGTAGTGTTGCAGCAATGAATAAAGTGCCAGCAGCCCCCACACTGAGCTAACCCAGTCTGATATGGTGACCATAAGTCCTGTGAGGCCTGAGGGTGGGAGGAGATGAACAATGACATAAGTGTGCAGAAATGAGGACAAGACGGGGTCCTGCCACAGGTGAAGGGGTGGGGTTTTAGGGATGCTGCCTAGGAAGGGACTGGAGGGACAAGATGAGTTTGGGGGTCTTGTAGAGGATTTGATGCTGAAAATAACTCTTTAGAGATAGTAATCCTTTCAGATGCTTCCCACAGTCCACATGGGATTCTCTCTCCCAGCCAGTCAAGCCTGGCCTGACCCTCTCCATTTTTTGCTTGTAATCTTTGCCCTAGTCTCTCCCATTTGATCTGAGGTCCTCCAGAAGCCATCCATGGCCCCACTGAGCCCCGGGAAGCTTTGAAATGTTTAGTAAGCATATCAATCATGGTCCGTTCAGGAAAACAGCAACCACAATAGTTATCTTACTGGAGAGAATTTAATAGAGAGAATTAACAAATACTGGAGGAAACGACAAAAAACAGACATTGTAACTTCAGGAAGTAACTCCCACCCCAAGGACTGGGAGAACAAGGGGGAGAGGTGGGTTTATTAGAACCTAGGAATAGATAGAGGAGTCTGGGGAAACCTCAGCTCAGGCTTCCGAGAAGAGGGCACTGCCAGGTGGGTGCTGGTGCCTTGGAAGGTGGATGGATGGTCCTGAGAGCCAGGACCCAGATCCCTATGGAGTAGGCACTGCCTGGCTGCTGCTGCTTTCTCTGATGGGGGTGATGAAGCTGGCTTGGGGAGCATACAAAGTGTCACTCTCAGAGGGCCAGGCACAATGGCTCATGCCTCTAATCCCAGCACTGTTGGAGGCCGAGGTGGGTGGGTTGCTTGAGTCCAGGAGTTCAAGACCAGCCTGGGCAACATGGCAAAACTCTGTCTCTACAAAAAAACAAAAACAAAAATTAGCCAGGCCTGGTAGATTCGGCCTGTGATCCCAGCTACTTGGGAGGCTGAGGTGGGAGGATCGCTTGAGTCTGGGAGGTGGCTATAACCGACACAGTGCCACTGCACTCCAGCCTGGGCGACAGAGCCAGACCCTAACTCAAAAAAAAAAAAGTGTCACTCTCAGGGTAAAGAACAGATGCTGTGGTGACGTTGGTGGGAATGGAGAGCAGAACAGGATGAAGCTGCTCCCTTCTCCCGTCTTCCAGCATTTCAGTCTCCCTCTAGCGCCACTTAGTGGTGCTCGGGCTCTGCCAAGAACCCAAGGTGGAGCCAGCTGAGGGCAGAAATGTGGTTTCCAGAGTCCCTTGATCTTCATCTGAATGTGCCCCATGCCCCTAGCTGAGTGCACATCTTCTTGTCCTCTCTGATAGCCAGGGCCACACAGCCGCTAGCTCCCTATCCCCCACTCCAAGAACTCCGAGCATTATTGCCTGCCCTGCTTCCAGAAGCAGCACACCCAAGAAATTCAAGCGAGAGCCCCTATCTCTAACAGACCCACCTCTGTCCGTACTGTGGAGCACTGAGAGTTTTTCTATTCCTCCACCTGTTCCTTCTAAACCAAAAAAGTTCACGGTCTTGTTGAAAAGTCTATTTCCCTAAGAAACCTCCTCTACTCTATATACGCACATTGGTCCCGACTTCATAGTCTAGTAACCTCAAGATGAAGTTTCCCCTTCATCTTTTTTTAAATTAATAAATAATAATCATATTTATGAGGTACATAGTGATGTTTCAAACATATAATATGTGGTGATCAGATTAGGATAATTCCATATTCCACATATCCATCATCTCAAGCATTTATCATTTATTAGTGTTGCGAATATTCAATATCCTCCTGGCTATTTGAAACTGCATATTCTTGTTAAGTATAGTCATCTTACAGTGGTATATTCAGAGAACTGATGAACTTTCCCTCCTATCTAGCTGTAATTTTGTATCCTTTAACAAAGGTCTCCTTTTGCCACCCTTTCCCCACCCTTCCCAGCCTCTAGTATTCTCTGTTTTACTTTCAACTTCCATGAGATCAACTTTTTTTAAGCTTCCACATGAGTGAGAAAATGCAGTGTTTAACCTTCTATCCCTGGTTTGTTTTACCTAACGTAATGTCCTCCAGTTCCGTCCGTGTTTCCAGGAATGACAGGATTTCATTCTTTTTATGGCTGAATAACATTTCATTGTGTATATACCACATTTTCTTTATCCATTAATCTGTTGATGGACACCTAGGTTGATTCCACATCTTGGCTATTGTGAATAGTATTGCGGTAACCATGGGGATGCAGATCTCCTCGACAGACCGATTTCCTTTCCTTTGGATAAATGTCCAGTAGTGGGATTACTGGATCTTATGGTAGCTCTACTTGTGGTTTTTTGAGGAGCTTCCACACTGGTCTCCATAGTGGCTTTACTGGTTTATATATATATTTTTTTTCGAGATGGAGTCTCGTTCTGTCACCCAGGCTGGAGTGCAGTGGTATGATCTCAGCTCACTGCAACCTCCACCTCCCAGGTTCAAGCAATTCTCCTGCCTCAGCCTCCTGAGTAGCTGGGATTACAGGCGCTTGCCACCAGGCCCGGCTAATTTTTTATATTTTTAGTAGAGACGGGGTTTCACCGTATTGGCCAGGCTGGTCTCGAACTCCTGACTTCAGGAGATCTGCCCGCCTTGGCCTCCCAAAGTGCTGGGATTACAGGCATGAGCAACTGCGCCCGGCCTTACTGGTTTACATTTTCACCAGCGGTGTATAAGAGTTCCCTTTTCCCCACATCCTTGCTAGCATTTTTTTTTTTGTCTTTTTGATAACAGCCATGCTAGCTGGGGTGAGATGATACTCCACTGTGGCTTTGATTTGCATTTCCCGGATGATTAGTTATGTGGAGCATTTTTTCCATCTATTTGTTGGCCCATTTGTATGTCTTCTTTTGAGAAATATCTGTTCAAATCACCATTTTAAAATCAGATTTTTTTTTTTTTGCTGTTGAGATGTTTAAATTCCTTGTATATTCTGAATATGAATCTCTTGTCAGATGAATAGTTTGCAAATATCTTCTCCCATTCTGTAGGTTGTCTTTTCGCTCTATTGTTTCCTTTGCTATGCAGAAGCTTTTTAGTTTGATGTAATCCCATTTGTTTATTTTTGCTTCTGTTGCCTGTGTTTTTGAGGTCTTATTCATAAAATATTTCCCCAGACTAATGTCCTAAAGCATTTCCCCTATGTTTTCTTCTAGTAGTTTTATATTTTGGGTCTTACCTTCAGTTCTTTGATCCACCCTGAGTTGATTTTTGTATAGCATGAGAGATGAGTGTCTAGTTTTGTTCTTCTGTGTATGAATATCCAGTTTTCCTGGCACTATTTATTGAAGAGATTGTCCTTTCCCCAGTGAGTAATCTTGGCACCTTTGTCAAAAATCAGTTGGCTGTGGAGTAGTGACAAGATGATGTGAGGCTTGGTGATGCTTGTTTCTTGATCTGATTTTTGGTAGTGTACTCATATGTACACTTGATCTATTTCAATAATTTTAAGTGGCTTTAACGGAAAGGTGTGTATTACTTTTTTTTTTTTTTTTTTTTTTGAGATGGAGTCTTGCTTTGTCACCCAGGCTGGAGTGCAGTGGCGGGATCTTGGCTTACTGCAACCTCTGCCTCCCGGGTTCAAGTGATTCTTCTGCCTCAGCCTCCCGAGTAATGGACTAGAGGTGTGCGCCACCACACACGGCTAATTTTTGTATTTTTAGTAGAGACAGGGTTTCACTGTATTGGCCAGGCTGGTCTCGAACTCCTGACCTTGTGATCTGCCCGCCTTGGCCTCCCAAAGTGCCAGGATTACAGGTGTGAGCCAACATGCCTGGACTACATTTTTACACAAAGAATGTAGGTTATAAAACTACATAGCCTCTCATGTTTTGAAAGAACGTTAAATGGGTTTGCAATAAAAAATCCAGAAGGATTTTCCCAGATGAAGTGGTTTTTAGGGTGGGATTGTAGGTGATTGTATATTTTTGCTTGTTTCTGTTTTCAAAGATTGCTACAATAAGCATTTAGGGCCAGGCATGGTGGCTCATGCCTGTAATCCCAGCCAAGGTGGGAGTATCTCTTGAGTCCAGGAGTTCAAGACCAGCCTGGGCAACATGGGGAGAAAAGCCCCTACCCCCCACCGCCTCCTGTCACTAATAAAAGCATTTAGGAATTTTATAATGTTAAGAAAACTAGAAGTGTGTTTTAAGAAGGATGGCTCCAAGGTTTCAAACCTACAATATGGGATATGATTGTACATGTGGAGCTTCTAGTCTTGAGGAGTTGTTGGAGACGTAGTGGGAGTTTAGATTGAGAAGTTTCCCCGGGTGGGGTTGAGACATTGAAGCTCCAGGTGGGTGTGTGGATGGAAGCTTTTGGGGCTGGAGTTGTGTTCCTGGTTGACGGGATGAAGGCTTGTGTTTAGATGTATTAGGAAGAGGAAGTAGAAGCTTTGAAAGAAGGAACTGCCAGAGAGGAGTTATGATGCATAAAGCATGTTGGGAGGAAGGGAGCTAGAGATGTGAGATGTGGCAGTGGCCAGCAGGGTTAGATGCTTCAGTAGGGTGGGAGCTGGATGGGGTGAGGGGGCTTGAGGTGAGGCTGCAGGTGCTGAGTACTTGGTCAAGAAGCTTGGCCTCTCTGAAAGGAGGCATCAGTCTGCGAGAAAGGAGGTTGGGCAGTGTCCTGTGCCCACAGTCCTGTGTTTAAATGGGGATGGTTCCCACCACTTACTTGAGACCATTGGGAATCTTGGAATTGCCAGTACATTCCTTGGATGTACTTGGCTTTGGCTGGGGCAGCCCTGGGCCATGACCCTCTAACCTGGAATGCCACTGTTTTTGTGAACTGCTATTTTGAGCAGATGCTGCAAGAAGTGTAGAAACTAAAGAGGTGACTTCTTAAGCATCAGTCTAGGAGGCAAATAGGGAAAACGGCCAAGTTGAGGTACAAACAACGCATCTGGGAAGATAAAGGAGGGTGTAAATTTCTGGAGGATCAGAGAGGGAAAGACCTCAGAGGATGTGGAAAAAATACAGAATGCTTTCCAGATTTGCTCAATATCCATGGACAAGTGCCAGGCTAATCCTGACCTTATTCCTGCAGTTTCAGTACATGTCATTAGGACAGGGAGAGTAGAGAGACTCTTTACTCTCACTTCGTAAGTGGCATTCGCCAGCTTCAAACACAACACAGAAAAGAATACAGAAAGCTGTGTTTTTATCAGGCCTGTTCACTAGTGTGTCTGGGTTTACATCCTTCAAGGGTCAGGTGGACTATTAGATTTGGAGCCCCGGATCAGTGGAGGGAGAGAAAGCACTGCAAGTACTTTTCTTATCACAAGTAAGACCCTTACCACATACTGAAGGTCTCACATTTTTTTTTCTGTATGAACTTTAAAATGTATTTTAAAATATCTATTATTTAAATTAGACTCAGCTAATGCTTGCAGAAGAGAAAGCTGGAAACAGATGGTCTTGGAAGACCAGTCAGTGGCCCAGCTTCTAGGATGTAAATCCCAGCAAAGCATTTCTAAGGATGAGCTGGGTCAGTATATATTCCACAAAAGGATGGTTCCAATTATAGGGTACCTTTCAGGAGTGCCAGTGGGGAGCTTTGTAGGACCCGTGTGAAGTTGCCATGAAGAGCCGGTGAGCTGTGTGGGTTAGGAAACTTGAAAGGGCCCATGCAGTGGTAAAGGAGGCCCCAGCATGAGTGAGTGAAGGTCTTTCCTCTGTGACTGGTCCTGTCCTTGTCTTCTACATCCTACAACTGAAGGAGGGACTCTGCCTGGGTTACAGCTGCCTCCCTGCAGCCCAGCAAGAAGCAGGGAATGGAGAAGGCGCTCAGTGAATACTTGAAGGCAGAAATGCAGTATTTTATTGTTTTCTTTTATTTTCAATGAGGGGAAAAACGGTAGAACTCTTTTTGAAGTCATCAGACCTTCCATTTTTTGGGAATGAGGAGTCTCACAGAATGGGTGGATGGCAGAGCCAAGAATTTTGATGCCAGCTGTTTTGAAGAGTGTTACTTTTCTGGAAAGTTGTATGGCTAGACTATGGGGCTTTTGCATTCCAAAAAGTCGCCCTGAGTATACAATTAGTTGGAGTAACACTCCCTGAGAATCTGATCCGGCTAATTCTGATTTGGTCTTGTGTGAAATTGCAGTGCTTGTGTTGCCACATGGGGGCGCCATCGCTCTTCCTTTGCCGTGGTGGCTGGTTCCGTGCGTAGATCAGACTTCACTTCTTGTAGGAGTCCCAGAAGTTTGGAGAACATAGACGGCCACCTCCTCTCCTTCTGGGTAGCTAAAAGCAAAATAAGTATGGTTTAACAGAGACCTCAAGCTAGCAAGCAGGGGCTCAAGCAAGAAAGTAGGCCTTTTGCTAGTAACCTCTTAGGTCCTTACCACCCAAAGTGTGGCATCACTGTTAAAAAGAAGAATATTGGACTGATCCCAGACCTCGGGTAGATCCCAGCCCAGTGCTTCTCAGTATACCTGGGGATCTTGCTAAAATGCAGATTCTGATTCAGCAGGTCAGAGTCGGGCTGAAGAGTCCATTTTTTTTCTTTTTTTTTTTGAGACGGAGTCTCACTCTGTCACCCAGGCTGGAGTGCAGTGGTGTGAGCTCAGCTCACTGCAACCTCTGCTGCCCAGGTTCAAGTGATTCTCCTGCCTCAGCCTACCAAGTAGCTGGGATTACAGGCACCTGCCACCACACCTGGCTAATTTTTATAGTTTTAGTAGGGATGGGGTTTCACTATCTTGGCCAGGCTGGTCTTGAATTCCTGATCTCGTGATCCACCTGCCTTGGCCTCCCAAAGTGCTGGGATTACAGGTGTGAGCCACTGCGCCCGGCGAAGAGTCCATTTCTAACAAGTTCCCAGGAGATGCCTATCATGGACTGTGCTTTGACTGAGAAAACCTATAGGAGCCTCAGTTCCTTTGTCTGTAAAATGAGGGTAACACCAGGCCTGTCCGGCATGTGAGATGATGGATGCGGAAGGCACTGAAGACGGGAAGAATAAAGGTATTGCTCACAACAGGTGTGCAACTTGCCCTTTAAAGTGCAGAGTAGCTGACCCAGACATACGCAGTCCGAGTTACCACAGCCTCCTGGCCTTTCTTGTCCTTGCTCCGCCAGGAGCCCAGACTCCAGAGGAACAAGGTAGAAAGTCAACCTAAGAACCAAAGATGTACCGCCCTCCCGTGTGACATGATCATAGTCCCCGGATGGGGAGGGAGTGCTGCTTCCTGCCCCTGGGGTGACACGTGAATCCATCCCACCTGGATAGAGGAACGGAGGTCCCTCTGTTCCTTTTGACTTGAACCACTCCAATGGACTCAGCCTCGTGTGATCCCATTAGTAGCCTCAGCAAGGAGCAGGAACAACACACTGACCCCTGTTCAAGGTGGAGTTCTGTAGCTGTGGGTAGAGACTCCTAGAAAGCAGCGATTTGCCTCTGAATCCTGGACATCAGCTGCAGAGAAGTGAGGGAGAGCTTCAGAATGCCTGGGTTCCGTGTGAGGCTCCTGAGGCCTAGTTTTGTTTCCTTGCCTAACTTGTGGTGGAGAGGCCAAATATGCATGGCATAAAAGAGACAAGAAGACCGAGTGTGGCGGCTCATGTTGTAATCCCAGCACTTTGGGAGGCTGAGGCAGATGGATTGCCTGAGGTCAGGGGTTCGAGACCAGCCTGGCCAACATGGTGAAACCCCGTCTCTACTAAAAATACAAAAATTAGCCTGGCATGGTGGCAGGTGCCTGTAATCCCAGCTACTTGGGAGGCTGAGGCATGAGAATTGCTTGAACTTGGGAGGCAGAGGTTGCAGTGAGCCGTGATTGCACCACTGTACTCCAACCTGGGCGACAAAGCGACTGTCCAAAAAAAAAAAAAAAAAACAAGATTTCTTGGTGTATCAGGGTTCCCCCCTTCCTTCAAAGAGGATTGCCCCTTGGCATTCATCACTGTCTAAAAGTTCTGTCTTGGTCATCTTGTTTTCCAGATTTCTATAATGCTCAATCTGGAAAATGGGCCGAAGAGACAACACAGGAGAGGTGGAGGAGAAGGGGTGGGAGGAATCTCCTTGTGGACCAGCTCCCAGGCTCTCCTTTGAGGTAAAGCAGTGGCTCGAGTGTGCATCTGAATCCCCTGGGGGCCTGGTTACACAGACGACTGGGCCCGCCCTCCAAGTTTCAGATTCCATAGGTCTTCAATGGAGTCCTGGAGTTTCATTTCTAACAAGCTCCCAGGTGAGCCTGTTGCTTTTGTTCTGTGGATAGAGAGTCTGGGTGATGGGTAAAGGAGAAATAACTGGGGCTGCTGATTCACATCACAAACAGCTGTGTGTGATGGAGGTTGGGGCAGGAGGTGGAAAGAGCGAGGTTGAGTACAATGGTGAGGAGTAGGAGGAGAGGGAGAGGCAAAGCGTTTCTGAAGAAATACCAAGGAAAGTTTGGTATTTCTCTGGAAATGTTTCTGACCACAGGACGTTGTGTCTTGTGGGCTATGTGACTTGGCCCTAGCTTGGTTGTGGCCAGTGCTAGTGTGTGGAGCGGCTCTTTTCCGGGCGACTGGCTCATCTCCGTGATGCTCCTGGCTCCGTGGCCTCACTGGGTAGTTGGCAAGTCTGTGCCTTCTTTATCCACGTGTGTCTTTTTCCTGGTCAGGTGGAAAGCTTCCCCAGGGTGGAGGAGACTTTTGCCAGGTTCAGATCCCTTCTCTAATGGTACCCACAAGCCAAGCCGCACCCCTTCTGCCCCTCTCCACCCCTGTCCTCAAAGTGGAGAATGGCTCTGTAGCTTGGAGGGGCCTTCACAGCCCAAGGGAAAGGCCTCAGTGTCTCCGATGTACCCGAGTGAGACATGCATGTCAGTCAATTTCCATTAAATCAGATCCAGTGCTTCAGCTTGCTCCACACAGCTTTTAAGGACACTAAAAAGAAGCCCTAAATTGGAGCTAACTCCTCAAGCAGCACTATCTGTTAATGAAATTGCTTCCTGTTAATTTGAGTTTACAAAATAAGTGTCGCCTGACAATCTGGCATGGCTGTCATGGCACCCACCCCCAGGAATGGGCTGCTGGTGGAGGACTTTACCTGGGAGCTGAGGACTTTCTGGCCTCAAGTGCCGTGGCAACTGAACGGGACCTGGCGATTACAACAAATGGGGAGCCTGGACTTCGTTTGTTGGCTTGTTTGTCCCTTTCATAACCATTCTCTGAGCGGCCAGCTCTTAGTCTAGCGGGGCCTACAGGTAAATAGATAATTAACAATCAACGTGCAAGGTAGCAATAAGAGAAGTACAAGGAGCGAGGGAGCAGCCTGAGGAGGTAGCCAGGAGCGGCGCAGGGGTAAAGGAAGAGTGCATGTTGGTTGCATAAGTGAGTAGAGAGAGGGTTTGGTGAGGGAGGTGAGGGAGCTGGAGGCGAAGGGGACAGCTGGATCACAGACGTGCAGGGAGTGACCAGTAGTTGGAGTGGAAAGCTCAGGGCAGAGAATGGAGAGAGATAAGGCTGACAAGATGCTAGCTGGGGCCTGCAGCGCAGATGCTGTCAGTGGGTGAGGTCACATAAAAGGCTCCCCCACCTTCTTTTTGCAGTCACGACTTGATATGGGGGTTAGGAGGATGCTGCTCTTGAAAAGGCAGCCTTGTGAAATTCAAGATGATAGACACCATCAGAGATGGGGTGGTGACAAGCAAAGTCAGATTCTAGGAAAGGGCAAAGGGTCCCTGGCAGGGAGGAATCTGGCCTCATGATACGGGAGGGAGGAGGGCATTCTTACCCCAGCCCCTGCAGCTTGAAGGCATCTGGGTGTGGGCATGGAGAGAGCTGGCCCCTGAGTCACAATGCCTTAGGCCCAGGCACCCTTGCTGGGGGGCACTGCTGCCTGAGTGTGGCACGCTTGAATAGGCAGGAGAGTGGGTCAGGGAGTTCAGCAGGTGTAGCACATCTTGGGGGCTGCTTGCGGCTCTGGGGCCTGGCTGTGGAACCTGCTGACGCCTGGTGCCCCTTGTCAGACACAGCAGCCCAGTCATCCATGTAAGCAACATCTCACGGAGGCCTGAAATATTTGGGGGAGGGAATTCCTGGGGTTCAGAACACTTGTATCTTTCATACTGAGACAAATCAGGGCTTCATTTGTTCCTAGACAAAGGGCCTTGATTTTTTCCTTAGGGTATTGGTAAACCATGGTGAGTTGTTTTTTTGGTTTTGGAGGCAGGGTCTCACTCTTTTGCCCAGGCTGGAGGACAGTGACATGATCATAGCTCAATGCAGCCTCAGCATTCTCTAAGTGATCTTCCTGCCTCAGCATTCTGAGTAATTGGGACTACAGGCATAAGCCGTCACACCTGGACAGCCATGGTGAGTTTTAAAGCTAGGGCACAGCCCTCCTTCTCTAATGCCTGGCCCTCAAGGGACAGGGAGTTGAGGGTGAAGGGGAAGGACTGGGTGGGTTTGCAGGAAGAGAGGCTTTTGTGAGGATGCAGGTGGTTTGGGATGAGAGCAGGACTAGGGGGCTCAGACCCCAGTGGGCTCTGGGAATGCTTACTGTAAGACATGCTGGCTGTTATCCTTGTTCAACTAGCCTCTCTAATGTCTCACATTCTGCTGTAAAATAGCTCTGTGGCTGAACTGCCCCTGGAAGGGTTGGCCCCCATTTATAATAGCAGTGATCAAGGCAGTTCCCAGACAACACGTGACCTCACCTTTCCTCTGAAGCAAGTGGGAAAGAAGAATAGGTCCATCCCGTATGGCAGAAGATACAGTCCAGCAGGATCAGGGCCTGATAGCAGGGCTACAGTTCTTAGGAAGGACACACGGGGTCAGGGGCGGTGGCTCACACCTGTAATCCCAGTACTTTGGGAGGCCGAGGTGGTTGGATCACTTGAGGTCAGGAGTTTGAGAACAGCCTGGCCAACATGGGGAAACCCCATCTCTACTAAAAATGCAAAAATGGAGTTGTGATGCGCACCCGTATCCCAGCTACTCGTAGGCTAAGGCATGAGAGTCGCTTGAATCTGGGAGGTAGAGGTTGTAGTTAGCCGAGATCATGCCACTGCACTCTAGTTTGGGCGACACAGCGAGACTCCATCTCAGAAAAAAAGGACACACAGATGCTGCTCTTTCAGGCCAGTCCCTTGTGTGTCTTCTACTTAGTGCCCGCTTTGTTCCTAGTGGACCTACATGTGCTATCATTGGTCATTTTCTCCTGGTGAAAATGTGGATTGACATCCCTACCTCCCTTTCACACTGGGCCCTTGGGGGACAAGCTGGGCAGTGTGTTAATGGGTTTCTTTAGAGGTTCTGGGGATGTCCCCTTCATGCTGTTTTCTTGGGCCTTTTTCTTCTTTCATAGGCAGACCTGATGGTGAGTAAACTTCGCTTTTCTTTAGCTCTATTTGTGTTAAAATGGCCCAGTTTACACTTCACCAAAACCATGGAATCATGTGGACACTTTTTTAGGGCCCCTCCTGGGCCCTGGAGGTGGAGCCTCGTGTTAGGGTGGACGCGCCTCTGCCCTGAATCTGCAATGGGCCAACTGCAAAGCTGTGTTGTCAGTGCCAGGTGGCCCAGTGATAGTGAGTGCACTGGTTTCGCAGGGCTGTCGTAAAAAAGTACTACAGCCTGGGTGGCTTAAACAACAAAAGTTTGTTCTCTCACAATTCTGGAGGCTGGAAGTCTAAGATCAAGAGGCCAGCAGGGCTGGTTCCTTCTCAGGGCTTCACACTTCCTTTCTGGCTTCTGGTAGTCCCAGGCATTCCTTGGCTCATGGAGAGCCATCTCCCAGTGTCTCTTCACAGTCTTCCCTCTCTGCAGGTCCCTGTGTCCAAATATCCCCTTTTTATAAGGATGCCAGATTAGATTAGGGCCTACACTAATGACCTCATTTTAACTTAACTCTAAAGAACTTATTTCCAAATAAGGGGATATTCTGAGGTGCTGGAGGTTAGGACTTCAGCATATCTTTTTTAAGGGGACACAAACCATTACAGCCCCCTTTGCCTGTGGGTTTCTCGGGGACTTCCAGGGCACACGTGCTCAGGCAGGGCCGTGTTGGCTGAGGGTTTCTAGGATCGCCCTTGGAGCAGGCCCAGCAGCTGGCCTGCCAGGAAGGGCTCTGGGCTTGTGGAAGGATGCTAAGGAACTGTGTTGAGAATTGTTGGGGCAGCTCCACCTTCCCAGACTCTTTGCTGTTCTCCCTACCTCCGTGTGCCCCCAGTTCCTCAATGGGCAGTTGTGTAAGGAGGCTTGGGAGCAGAACTGGTTGCATGACTGGCTTCCTGGAGTCTCCACTATGGGAGTCCTGGGAAAGTTCCAGAGAACCTGTATGCAAATCACATCCAAATGTGCATGAACCCACCCTCCTACTTGGCTTGTATATACGTGCCAAGAATCAGGCTGATCTGGGTTCTGGAGGGATGGGAGGGGCCTCACCTGCTGGTCAAGGTTTGCATCACTTGACCTGTAAATTCTGAAAGACAGGGGCTGGTGACCCCCTCTACCTCTCCTCCCAGGACCAGGGTGGTCAGGACTGAGCCCCGGGTTGCCTGGCCTCTGCTGCATGTCTGTCCTCTGCTGTGTGTCGTGCAAGGTTTTTTTCTGCATGTTGTTCACAGGAGTTGAGTAAATTATGAGGACATCAACTCTAAAATGTAGCCTTGGCTTCAGAAACGTGGGACAAAATGGCAACAACTGAATTTCAGATGTAGAGCTCGTCGCATTTAACATTTATGAGTGGCAATAAAAGGGAAGGTTGGAATCGTATCTGCAGTTCCCAACCACAAGCCATAATTTTACACGCTCAAACATCTGTTTTAAGATCGTAGCAGAGAGTGTTGGGTAATTGGCTCCCTTTTGTCCTGGGCCCATCAGTTAGGCCCCATCAACTTTATTATAAATTCTCAGGGATTTATTAGTAAACAAGATTTGGGGAGCCTGATGCCGCCGCACTGTAGCCAGGGAGCTTGAAGTGTCTGAGTTAGGGCCTATGCATCAGTGCTTTCCTGGGCAGTCAAGAGCTTCTAACCCAGGGAGCCTCTACTTCCCAAGAAGCCCCTGGGGCAGGAGGGAGAGGGAGAGAAGCTAGAAGGTGCAGCTTCCTGGGAAGGAGGTTTGTTCCCACAGCCTGACCTGCCCTGGGGGCCGGTCTTGGGAGATTTGGGCGCAGAGGTGTCCAGCGGGACAAAGGTGGTCTCATCCTGGCTTCACCACAGGTAAGCTGGGTGATGACGGGCAAAGCATTTATGTTTTCTGTGCCTCAGTTTCCATATCTGTAAAATGGAGATAATACTCCTATTTCCTGAGGTGATTGTGGAGATGAACATGAACACGTGTGAGGGCTCAGCACTGTCTGGGCACACGGAGAGACCCAGCAGGTGGGATGTTAGTACCAGGGAAGTGAAAGAAGGCGGAACTAAATAGCTGGAGAAGGAGATGGCTGTCTGCAGGAGCACTGGGGGGCCCTGGGGGCCGACAGAGCTGCTTCACCCACAGTTCCATGTGGCTTCCAGGTGTGGGCCTATCAGGAGGGGGAAGTTGCTGACTGTACCTCCGTGTCAGAGCTGGGAGAGTGGGTGGTGTCCCTGCACTGCCTGGCCCCTGCTAGCTCTACAGGCCTCATTCTAGCCCTTAGGTGGTCCCAGTGCACCCGCAGCCCTTTGCCCGACCTCTTGTCCACCTGCCGGCCCACCACCCTGCCTCCTCTCCTTCAGGGGTGCTGAGCAAGGCCTAGTGTGGGCTGTGGTTGGCTGCAGGGGACTCCCATGGTTGGGTAGTCCTTAAGGAGGGCTGGGGGTAGGGTCTGGCCCAGCTTACTTCCTTATTTGTATGGTGGGGCACTCACAGGACAGGAGGCTAGTGGGAAACCAGTTGGTCTGCAGGCATGAATGTCAGGGTTGGCGTGGAGGGATTGCCTGGCTTGGGGCCTCTCTTTTGGGTTTATTGGCCTTGGCACAGCCTGGCTGGCTGGCCCACCTGCAAGAGCTGAAGCTGGAGCAATTTCTCTGGGAGGTGCATGTCCCAGGATGGCTGCTCTCAGCCTGGGCCAGAGACAGGCTCAGCTTTCCTGTTCATGACCGAAAGCTCCAAACTGGCCTCCCTGGGTGGGGTGGTGAGGAATCCCAGTCTGCCCCAGAGAACCTGAGGGTAATGGGATCCCAGCAACAAACACACAGCCTGGCTGTGTAGCTCAGACAGCCCTGAGCCTGAATCCCCACTCCCCTGTGACCCAGCCCCGGAGCCTCTAATTAACCTCTCTAAACCTCAGCGTCTTCATTTGTGAACTGGGGGTAATAATAGAATCCACCTGTGAAGATGGAACAAGCTAATGCGTGGCAAATGCTTAGTGCCACACCTGTCACCTACTAAGCACTAAATCAGTGTTAGCTGTTCTTGTTCATCAGGTTAAATGAGGCACATTGGCATTCAGTGGGAGACAAACCTAATCCGGGCTTCTTGGTGAGGCATAAAGAACACAGCCTCTTGAGTCGCATGAGGCCTGGTTCAAATCCTGCCTCTACCGTCTGTGTGACCTTGGGGAAGTTACCGCCTCTGGGTCTCCGTGTCCTCCACTGTAACGTGAGCGTAAGAATAGGATCTATGTCGTAGGGTTATTGTGAAGATTAAATGAAACTGTCTCAGTAAATGTAAGTTTTGTTGTTATTAATAGTATTATTCACATTCAAAGGAACTTTTTTTTTTTTTTGAGAAGGAGTCTTGCTCTTTCGCCCAGGCCGGAGTGCAGGGGCGCTATCGTGGCTCACTGCAAGCTCTGCCTCCCGGGTTCATGCCATTGTCCTGCCTCAGCCTCCCGAGTAGCTGGGACTACAGGCACCCGCCACCACGCCCGGCTAATTTTTTGTATTTTTAGTAGAGACGGGGTTTCACCGTGTTAGCCAGGATGGTCTCGATCTCCTGACCTCATGATCCGCCCGCCTCAGCCTCCCAAAGTGCTGGGATTACAGGCGTGAGCTACTGCGCCCGGCCCTTCAAAGGAACTTTTTTTTTTTTTTTGAGCCTGCTTCTCCACCCCAACATGTGCTGGCCCAGTGCCTAGCTACGTGGGGGGTGTGGGGCAAACCCTCTCAGTGTTTGGGATAAGAGGTGAGGATCCCCCGAGGCCAAAAAATTCACCCACGGTTTCCCTGGGATCAGCATGTATCCATGTATCCTCTTGCCCCCAACTCCAAACTGCCCAGGGAAGCCTTGAGTCTCAAGGCACAGCCAGAAGCTGGTGTAATTCGCGTTCAGGTCCTTGCAGGTCCGGGAGTGAAACGATATATTTTTGCCCCAAATAGGAAATTAGTGGCAGGAGAGGCCAGCTTGGCAGAGAGCTTGTGCCACGTTGTCTGCCAGCTGGATTCAGAGGCATCCTCACTGGCAGCTGGAGCTCTGGGCTCACCCAAGAAATAAACCTGCATGTCCCCCCCTCACCCCGGGGTGAATGCAGCACTGCCCTCGGCCTTTGGGCACCCCTGGGAGTGACTACCCTGAGAGGTGCCAGCTTCTTCCTGTTACAGCCCAGGAAAGTGCCCCAGGCCTCTGTTTTCCACCAGCAATAAGACTTTGTCTTGTGTGATCTCAAAGGCCTTGGAACAGGCCAGGGCCTCACCAGTAGGTGAGGAACAGTGACTCAGTGTCTGAGGTCCTGCCCCAGCCCACCTTCTACCTGAGTGAATCGGAGCATGCTCCCCAGTGGCTTCTGGTGTGCTTTGAATCAAACCCTCCCTCTTCAGCAAGGAGATCTGGGTCTGGCCTCACCCTGACCCACTGTCTTCCTCCTCCCCTGGACTCCGGCTCCCCAAGCCTGCCTTTTATTCCTTGAACGTGCCCACGATTCCTTTTATTCCTTGAACGTGGCCACGATTGGTTGTGAGTCAGGGGCTTTGTGTAGCAGTTTCCGCTCCCTGGAAGGCTCCCCACACACACGCTCCTGCCTCCCTTCCTCACTTCCTTCAGGTCTCTGTTTCTCCCCAGAGAGGCTTTCCTTGATTTCCCTCTGCAAGAGTGGCCTCACCAATCGCTCTTTTCTATCACCCCGTTTCCTTTACAGATCTTATCACAAAAGGTGCAGAGGGAGGGGATTGAGAGGAAGGCCTTAGACCTAGACACACCTGGGGTGGCTGTTCTTGATCTCCCCGTTCACTGGCTGTGTGACCTTGGATAAGCTACTTACTCCTCTGTGCCTCACATATAAAGTGGAGATAATAACAGGACTTTCCCTTAAAGGACTAGGTGAGTTAATCCATGTGAAGTGCTGAGAATCGTGCTTGCCGCAGTCAGTGCTCAGGAAATAAGAGCTATTATTATCACAGTCTATACTTCATTACTGGTATTGCAGCTGCTGGACTATAAATTCTAGGAGGAACCACATCTAACCTGTTCATCGCTGTACTCCAGGATATCAAGGGTGCTCAATAAATGCTCACTGAATAAACCAATGGTGCCAAGGTGATCACAGTGAATAGCGGAGCCTGGCCTTAGGTGCAGAGAGGCTTGTTTCGGGGCTTGAACTTTGTTCATTCCACACTTACAGTCCTAGGTCAAAATATTTCAAATTATTTTAACTCAAATACTCTGGTTCAATTTTATACTTTTCCTCAGAAAAATGATTTATAAAATGAGAGGGTGTCCCTCCTGCCCACTCAGGCTTGGCACTGAGCTCTGCTGTAGCAGGAGCGTCTTGGTCACAGTGGTGGAGGTGAAATGGGGCAGGGGGCAGAAGTCAGCCTGGCCTTCCCTTGCCCTTCACAAAGGCTATCTGCCATAAAAGGAGACCTGCCCCGGTGTGCGGGGTGGGGAGTGCTGGGGACTGTTGGCCTTGCCTTCTGGTGCTTGGATTCCCACGGGGGTCTGCACAATGGCCTGGACTTTGCCCCTGGTGTCCACTGCAGCCCAGCCTGGTGCTTTGGCCCTGGGAGATGAGTAGAGAGGGGCCTTTGGGGCAAGGATGGCAGATGCTTTGGAAGATGGGCCCTTGTCCAGTTTTCCTGAAGGGGCGAATGGGAGAAGGGGCTGGCAGTGTGGCCCTAAGGGTGTGCCTGGCCCAGTGAGTGGGAGAACACTCAGAGGTGTTGGCATCTGCCTCCTGGGCAGCAGGGAGACAGGTGGCTGAACCCACTTTGGCTACCTCATCTTGGACACTTCATGTGACCTCTGAGAGCCTCAGTCTTGTGTGGAAATAGACATCTGTCTTATCTCCTCTCCCCTCTCCATCTGCCATACTTTTAGGCCTTCGGCAGCACCAGTACCTAGAATTCCACAGTTCAGAAACCATCTCGGCAGATGAACTGGAATCTCCCCTCTTGGCGGCACCCTTGCCCGTCATGAGTGGCACTCAAGCCCCCACATAGGTGTAGGAGATGCACACCTTTTCTTGTCCCCTCTGGGAAGGGACACTCGGCAATACTCTGCTCCTTCCTAAGAATTCCCTTTTTATAACATAAATGTTACAAAGGCTGGAGAGTGTCTCCTCCAGCCTGTCTTCTACAGGCAGGAGGGGTGACAGGGTGGCTAGATGAAGGGCCCACTTGTCCACGTCTTAGTTCTGCTCAGGTTGCCTAGGTGCTCTTTTTAGAGTGGGACTTAGTCCTCCCAGTGTCCTGAGTTTTGGGGTTCAATCCAAATTCCAAATCAGGAAAATCCCATCTACCATCATTGACTGCTTCGTCGGGAGATCAGCCTGGCCAAGTAATAATTTATTGGAGGGGAGGGGCTTCCCCCTCTCCCGCTTCCTCCCTCCCCTTCTATCTTCTCCCCCTCTTCCTATCTCCCCCCCCTTCCTATCTCCCCACTTGGCTGGAGTGTCAGAGCATGCAACTACTAGAACACCGCATTCACTCCACAAACATGTACTCACTACCTGCTGTGAACAAGACTCCCATTTCTGCCTTCTTTAGCTTGAGGTCCACTGGCAGAGGGTTTGGGGAGAGCCACGTTAGGAGCCCAGGGGCGTGGAGCTCAGGCCCTCACCCTTCCCTGTCTCTTCTCCCCCGCTCTGAACTCAGTGTCCGTAAGACTTAGGGGCTGCTGGCCCACGTCCAAGCCTCCTCATTACTAACGGGACCGCAGCTTCATTTGTTTGATTTATGTTTAATATTCTTCTGATTCATACCTTTTCTCAGCAGTTTAATAATGACCCATAAACCTGTCTCTCTGGACTTTGATTTGGAAGGCCTGTGTCTCTGGGGACCATTTTGATTTTACAAAATTTTTTAAGTAACCGGGGGTCTAAACTCTATCCTGGCTCAACATATTCACGCCTGTTCCCTGATACTCAGCCCCATTGGGAGCCAGTGCCCAGCACACTCTTCCCCAACATTTTGTGATTCCCTTGTATGTTCACGGGCAGGCTGAGATGGGAACCATGGTGGTATCTCAGTTGTGTTCTTTCTCCTTGCTCCAGGTCCTGTCTGCTGGGCACTGGCAGGTCCCATGGGCCGTGCTGACTCTGGCTCCAGTTCTGAAGGGCACTGTCATCTCTCCCTGGAGCCACTTTCTAGAGTACTTCAGGTTCATCCATGTGGCCCTGAGCTCATGCAGAAGTAGAAAGGTACCTCTTCCTTATTTGTGTTTGATTCAGCTGTGCGGTCCTGTAGTCAGGTGTTTGGGGTCCTTTAGCACTGCAGTGTTTGCATGAGAGAGGCTCTCAGGTTTCAATTTCTAGCTCTCTCCTTTCTTGCACCCAGGTTAAATCACCAGGGACAGAGCTGGCCACGCCTCCTCTCTTACTGCCAGGTTTGTCTCTGGGTCCGGTTCATCGTGCCTGGCCCTTTTTGTCTCAGGACAAGTCCTCTCCTGGGAGAGGCCTCAGTGTCTCAGCAGGTGGATACCTGGGGGCTGTCATTCCAGGCTGTGAAGCCTGCCATTCATGAGCCCAGCCAGGGTCACCCTGAAACATCTCTCCATACACTTTAGGCTTTAGGGGGTTGTTTAGATATGATATTTTTCTCTGAAGAATGTTGAGGGGCCTGCAAGATGAAGGCTGCATGTATGGGTGGGGACACGTAAGGGAAGATGGAGCTGCCCATGGGTGGATAGGTGATTCTGGTTTAGTGGACCCCAGATTTCTTAGAGAAATGCCTAATGCTAATTGTCCTACGGTCACTGGTGTTCCTTAGAGGGGCCTCAAGAGTGTGTCTGGGAGAGTGCTGGGATGTATGTCCCTGACGATGTGGATAAGTGGCTCTGAGCTATTGCATTAGGATTCTCCAGAAAGACAGAACCAGTAAGAACCAGTAGGAGGTAAGGAAGGAAGAGAGAGAGAAAGAGAAAGAAGAAAGAAATGTGGGAGAGAATTTATTAGGGGGATTGGCTCACATGATTATGGAGGCAGAGAAGTCCCACTCCAGGCTGTCTGCAAGCTGGAGACCCTGGAATGCTGGTAGCATGGCTCAGTCCAAATCTGAAAACCTCAGACCAGGGGAGCTGATGGTGCAACTCTCAGCCTGATGTTCAAGGCCTGAGAAACTGGCAGGCCACTGGTGCAAGTTCCAGAGTCAGAAGACCAGAGAGACTGGAGTTCTGATGTCTAAGGGCAGGAGAAGACGGATGTCCCAGTTCCGGTGGGGAGAGAGGGTGAGCTCCTCTTTCCTCTGCCTTTTTGTTCTATCCAGGCCCTCAGTCATTTGGATGGTGCCTGCCCACACTGGGTGAGGGCGGATCTTCCTTATTGGGTCCATTGATTCAAATGCCAATGTCTTATGGAAACATCCTCACATACCCAGAAATAATGCTTTACCATCTGACTATACCTTAATCAGTCAAGCAGACACCTAAAATCAACCGTCACAGACATCCAGTCTCACTCAAGGGAGTTATAAATGAAGGGTTGATGTCAAGGGTCAGTCTTGGGCCACTGGGGACTGACTTAAGACAGGCTGTCTTAGGGAGAGCATGTGCTGCCTCTGAGAAAGGCTGCTTGGCCTATGACATGAAGACCCTGATCTTGTCCTTGTTCATTGTTTATTTATACAATAATTTTTCACTGAAGGTGAATGATGAGCAAAATAGATGCTATGGCTCCTGGACTCTACTAGGGACAGACACTTAATAACCACACATATGAAAGCATTGCTGCAAACTGACAAGTGCTGTGAGGAAAATGTACATGGGCAGGGAGGCTTCCACCATGGGAAGGCGTGTTTAAGCTGAAAACCTGAAAGATGACCTTGAGTTAATTGAGCAAGAAGGGTGGGGTGCATGTGTGGGTAACGACGAGAAAGAACACACACATCCAGGCCTCAGACTAGCCAAGAGGACTTGGGGCTTCCTTTGGGCAACAGGAATGACGAGGGGAACAGTTTGCTTATGCAGTGTGACCCTGTTCACTCCCATTCACACTTTTGGGTGGGCTGTGGCTTCTCTGGAAATGATGCCCAGTGTTTTGCTTATGGGACAAATCATTAGTGTTCAGAATAAGTTTCTTGGCAGGCTGAAGATATCCTTTTTGCTTTGCTTTATTCATTGTTATAAACTGCAGTCAAAGACAGTTTAATGGTGAAATTGCTATAAAATGGCAGAGAAAACATTTCTTTGGGTATTAGTTTTGTTTTAGTAAATTACAAAGTAGTGATTTAACTTGCCACCTTCAGGATTATTTCTGCCTCTCAGTGGGGTAATATAATCTGCGAGATCTACTACAGCCCTCAATTTCTAGAGAACACAGATAAATAATCTCCCAATATGCTCTTGAGAAAACTAAATTACCTGTGACATTTGATATCCCCCATATGGAACCAAGGGATGTCACTTGGAGCGTGAGGGTGTTTGTGGAGGATGCTAGAGATTCATGGGAATTCTGCAGCAAAGGAGACAGTGGATTAAAGATGGAAATTGGGTCCCAGTGGAGAATCACTTGAAAAGGGTCCCTGCATGTGTAAATATATGCAGGAGTTTCCCAATGGCATTGCTGCACCAAGGCTGGGAGTCAAATTTAGCTACGTCCGCAGTCACATGGGAGTCCAGAGAAATGGAAGGAGGCTGGAGAACAGCCAGCCCTCTCATGATGAATGCTATTTGCGCATCACAAGCTTTCCAGCTGACATTTTAGTATATGTGCTGCCACAGTGACCACATGGCTGTTTATTTTTTTTAAATTTTTTTTGAGATGGAGTCTCGCTCCGTTGCCCAGGCTGGAGTGCAATGGTGAGATCTTGGCTCACTGCAACCTCTGCCTCCTGGGTTCAAGTGATTCTCTTGCCTCAGCCTCCTGAGTAGCTAGGATTACAGGCACCTGCCACCATGCCTAATTTTTTTTTTATTAGTAGAGATGGTATTTCACCACGTTGGCCAGGCTGGTCTTGAACTCCTGACCTCAGATGATCTGCCCGCCTTGGCCTCCCAAAGTGCTGGGATTACAGGCATGAGCCACCATGCGTGGCCGCACATGGCTATTTAATACACATTTTCTGAGTCTCTGCTATGTGCCTGTTGGACACTGCTGGGATAATATGTTCCACATCTGTCCTCTGCAGAGCTCAGAGTGTGGAAGGGCACTGAGACTTGAGTACCATCAAGTATGTTGTTCATAGGACAGAATGTGGGCCAGCGATCATTCTGCCTGGGGCTCTCAGGGAACGCTTCACTGAGCTAAGGGTCTGGCTGAGCCTTGAAGGCTGTAAGAACTATTCTAAGCAGAGAACGGAAGGGAAGGAAGGACAGTCCAGGCAGAAGGGACATCATGGGCAAGGGCGCAGAGGTGTGAAGTCCTGCTGTTGTTGAAGGCAGTGGGCAGGTGCAGTTTCCAGAGGGTGCTCTTTGAGGGGGAGAGAGTGGGAGGAGGGTGGGACCCGATGGTGAGGGGTCTTGAATGGTAACTCAGACTGGGCTCCTCCTCATGGGCCTGTCTTCAGGATGGAATAGTTTCGGGATTTTGGAGGAACTTGTCTGAGACCCATCTCTTCAGCCTAATTCTGTATCTAGAGGGGCTGCCTGTGGGAAAGAGAGAGAGGGAATGGGCACAGAGTGGGCAGTGGGTAACCTGGGACCTCATCTACTGCATCACTTTTACTGATACCCTATGTGGCTTTGGGTAAATCACTCAGCCCCTTTGAGCCTCAGTTTTCTCATCCCAGAATGTGACAGTAACCTGCATCTTCCCTGCCCGTTGGCTGCTGTGAGAGTCTGATGAAGTCACGGGAGCCCCAGGTACACAGAATGAGGCAGTCTCTGTCCCAGGGATAGGTATCTCTGTGTTTTCCCTGCCTTCTCTGCTGGTCCTGGGGAAGAAAATGTTTGCCTGACAGAGGAGCTCTGCCTGAGCAGTGGTAAAGCTAGTGAAGAGGCAGGCTGGCTGGGTGATGTCCTGGAGCCTCATTGCTGAGAGGAGCTAACACTGCCTGGATCGTGCAAAAAAGTGGGAGAGGACTGCAGTGACAGAACAGCTCTCTCTGCAAGTGGCTGGAACAGATGACCTTGAGGGGCTTCTAAGGAGGGGGATAGCCTTCTGAGGGGCAAAGTTCAGTACACAGAGGGTGACTAGAACGGTTGGAGAAGGCCAGCCTGGCAACTGTGGGGCCTGGGCTTTGCTGAGAGGGGTGTGCAAATTTGGGGCTAGAGCTTATTTGCTCAGGACAGTGGAGGTCCTGTGAGTCATCTTCAGTACCCTTTGCTTTCTGTTCTTGCCATGGTGCTTGGCTGTTCTTCTGACTAGCTGCCAAGCAAATAGTTAGCAACTGTCAATTTGAAAAGGTCCCAAATGGTTAGGGTGGCCTCATGTCTTGGTCTGGGCTTAAAATAATGGTGGTAGGGTCTAGGCTGCACTGGCCAGTGTGGTAGCCACTAGCCACATGTGGCTATTGAGCATGTGGAATGTGCCTGGACTGAATTAAAATATGCTGTAAGCATAAAGATACACACTGGATTTTGATGACTTTGTACAAAAAATATAAGCTGAGTACACAGTGAAATAATATTTTAGATATATTGGGTTGAATGAAATGAAATATATATAAAATATAGTATAATTTCACCTGTTTCTTTTTACTTTTTAACATGGCTACTAGAAAATTTAAAATTAAATGTGATTTGCACTATGTTTCAATTGGACAGTGCTAGTCTAGAGGCTGAAGGGAGGAAGCATTGTAGATGAAGAGCTCTTTGCATCTCCAAAGAGGACTTCCTCCTGCCTAGACTGGGCACTTGAGTGGCAGCTGCTCTGGGAAGCTGGGCACTCAGTTAATAGCAGCCCCTCATGGGTGGTTGTTCCCCTCTTCTGCTTTCTGAGCCTTCTGGGAAACTGTCTCTGGGCCAGGCAGTGATGGGGCTGGGACAGCCAGAAAGTGTTGAGGATCCCAGACAGAGAACATATTCAGGCCTACAGAGGAGGTTACTTCATGGCCTTTATTCATAAAGGCTCCTATTCATTAGACAGAGGTCTCTCTGGATGGGTAGCAGCTCATATTCATATTCATATTCATATTCATTCCTATAGCCACAAAACCTGGCACAGATCCTTCATACAGTAGGCTGACTGGATGGCTAGGTGGACGGTGGCAGGATGGTTTTTTAAGGGCACAAATGAAACATAGAGACTAAAGACAGTGCAGCTGGATGAATGGTGGTTGGATAAGGCTCAGAGAGATGGACAGATGGATGGCTGGGTGAAAAGATGAATGAATGAAGGGGTAGATGGAGATAGAGGATGTTGAATTTGGGGGTGGATAGATGAAAGGAAGATGGATGGATGGATGGATAAATAGATGGAACGGGTAAAAGGAAGATGGATGTTTAGGCAGCTAGATAATTGAATGGTGGGTTGATGGAGGATGGAAAAAGAATGAAGGGGCTCATCCCAACACAGGCAAGCATTGGTCAAGGTTTGTTGAGGACATTTTACTTCTTCTGCTCAGCATGCAGCACCTTTCCCTGACTCTTTTTGTTTTGCTCAGACATGTCTGGAGCTTCTCCAGGCTTTCATTGGATTCTCTGGAGAGTTCTCATTGCTATGGCTGTGCTAATCAAGTCTCTCTCCCTAATTAGAACTGTCAGCTCCCTGGTGGGCCACCTCTGTCATTTTGAGGGTTGGAGAGCAGGTTGGCAGGCTGGGACATGTGTATGAGGGTGCAGATGATGTGTTTGTTAGACTGTCTGGGAAATTCTTTATGACAATCATTGTTTTATACGAACATCATAGGATTCTCCAAATAATCAAGGAGTCAAGAGTGTGAGAGAGGAAGAGAGAATAGAAAGCGACTTGAAGGATTCTGAATGAATGGGATAGGGGAGAGAAGATAGAGATTTCTTTTTACAACCCTATTCCTGACGCTTGTTGGAGTATAATAACTGCCTTCACACGTACAGAAATGACTATGACCTTCCAGAAAGTCCTTTCTCTGATAGTCCATTCTCCTTTTTCATGTCCTAGAAGGCCACATGGAAAGCCTGAGTCTCAGAACAAAGTACTGCCTTGGCATTTCTGGATTTGAGTGGTTTCTCTGGAGGTGGCAGGAGTGGGTGCTGAATGGGAAACTCATAGCCTCTCTAGTGACAGGGATCCTAACAGTACAGAGGACAGAACAGTCATTCATTGTCAGCTAGTGAGGCTGCATCACTGCCCAGGACAGTGGGTGACGGTGCCTGAATTTTCTGCATCCGCAAAGGCTTTAATCGTGATCAGCAGTCAACTCATCACCATTAATTGATCAGCAGTCAACTCATCACCATACATTTCGAACAAGCGTCCTGGAGAGGTTCCACTGCAAATGGTGCAGAAGGACGGCTGGAGCCCTTCTGTACACCACAGCTTGTTCTGCATGCTGGGGAGTAGTCTGAATGTGTAGTTGCCAGCAGTACTTTTCTCAGGAGATGTCCAAACCTTTCTCTAGCTCCCTTTCCTCTTATTTTTAAGATTAAAAACCACCAAATCTCATCCTCAATACCGTAAGTAGCAAACAAATCACTTTACCTACTGTATAATTGAAAGAAAACTGGACCTCCTTTTATTAATACAATCTCAGTACAATTAAGCATCCAAAGGAAATGCACAAGGCCCTAGAAGCCTTGCGAGAGTCATGAACAGCGTTGCTGAAGGTTTCCTTGGGGGGTTGCCAATGGGGAGTTATTTGGCAAATTTCCTAAATGTTCTCTCTTACCCATTTATTTCCTTGGTGCCTGGATTTTCTAGCAACTGCTGAGCTCTCTGCTTTCTCTTCAAAATGCTCAATCTCTGGGCTGGCTTTCTTCTCTCTGGCTCTGGCCAAGACCGTTTAAACAACTCCCAGCTCCAAAGTTTTGTTTTCCTTCCAGAAAAGGCAAGCCCATCCTTATGCAGATGATTTAGATTCTGGCTCATTCCTGTTCTCTTCTGGTTTCTCACCCTGATCAGTCTGATGAAGGGAGCCGGCTAAGCAGGTTTGGCCAAACATGCCTGGGGTAATTCTGGCTTTTGGATGTGCAGGCTGAGCTATGAGTGGCAGCCTCTGGAAGATGAAGGCTGAGATGGAGAGAAGTCAGGGATGCTGAATGAGGTGCCCTCAGAGTGCTCCTGGCATCCTGAGATTTCACCTTTAGAAATGTGTTAGGAAATTGTCCTCGAGTAACAGAAGCCCACTTACACTAGTTCATGGCAAAAATTATTATAAAGACATAGGAGTTGGTTTCAGAGCCTAAGACCAGGAAGGAAGCTGGAACTCGGGAGTGGGCTGAGACTAGAAACTGGAAAGTTGTCAGTTTCCTCACTTCCTCCCTTGCTCCCTCCCTCCCTCTCCTCCCTTCGATTCTTCTCTCTCCCTCCCCCTTTCCACTTCCTCTCTTCTCTCTCCTCCCCTCTTTTTTCTCTGTAGACCAGCTTTCTCTGGCCATAACGGGGAAGATGGCTACCTCACACTCTTTGAGCTTTACTTGGCTCTCAGTTCCAGTCACACGAGGAAGTTAATAACTGAGTCTACCTGGAGAAGATTCTCACTGACCCACCTTGGGGCAGGTAATCTTCCCAGGTAATAGGTCCTGTCACCTCTGGCCAGGGAGATGTGCTTCTGAGGTGCACACATGGCTGCTGTGACCCACACTTGTGGTGTGGGAAGGCAGTTTTCAGGACAATGGGATGACCCATGGGCTGGGTGAGTCATCCCTTTAAGGTGTTTCCCGCAGGAGGCACTTATGTGACAAATACATCACCCAAGTGGGGAAATGCTTATGGGGCTCCTGTTGCTATTAATGTGGCTAATCAGACTACATAGGATTTTGCACTATTGTCTGAGCAGTTTTCCATGTTATTACAAACATATTATAATAGAGACTTTAAGTGACTTTATTACAAATTACTTAATAAGAATCTCATTGTGGGACATGTTTTAATTTTGTTTCCACCATTACAGGTAATACAGCAGTAGTCATCCTTATGCATAGGCCTCCATCTAGGTTTTGCATTATTTTCTTTGAAATAGATTGCCAGAGGTGGAATTATAGGTTAGGGTTTTTATTTGCAAATGAGAGAATCCACTTTCTCTAGACGTAGATGTTTAAGGAGAAAGGAGTCTTTACAGAAGATACTTAGCCACTTTGGGGGATGGGTGCAAAGAACCAGGTTGGGATGTGACAGCAAGGAATGATGTTGCTAGGATCAGTGCTCTGCCCCATTATGGGACTTTCCAGTGAAATATCGGTGCTGCTGCGGCCTGCTGACTGGCGTGAATGACCCCAGGGCTGGTCTTCAGAAGCTCTGCCACCGATTCTCTAAAAGGACCAGTTTTCTCCAACAGCGTACTACTAGAAGACTGAGCTGCTTGCACGTGGCTGTCAATTCATCTCCCCTTCCATCCATATGGATGGGTCTGATTGGCAGAACCCGGGACACATGTCCTCAGTGTAGAGTAAGGATGTCTGATAAGTGGGCTTTGGCTTTGTAGTACAGGAAGGTAGGACACATGAGACTGCCAAAATATCAAGCGGTTATTAAAAAGATGCCAGTTGTCTATGAATGGTGGATACCTACTATGTGTTCAGATGTAAGTTTAGAGGAAAAACTATACATGCTGGAGCAATGGTTCAGTGATACCGTTAAAAGCTCAGGTGCTTTCTCTCTTCCAATGTGTTGACAGAGTGTCCAAAGAGGAAAGGAAGGTATGGGAGCAAAGGGGATTTATTCTTAAGAGCTCTCCCTTTCCAGGAATCAAAGTCTCCAACAGGGCCGGGCACAGTGTCTCATGCCTGTAATCCCAGCACTTTGGGAGGCTGAGGTGGGAGGATCATTTGAGCCCAGGAGTTTGAGACCAGCTTGGGCAACATGGTGAAACCCTGTCTCTACTAAAAAAAAAAATATATATATATATATGTATGTGTGTATATATATGTATATATATGTATGTGTATATATATGTATATATATGTATGTGGGTATATATATATGTGTATATATGTATGTGTGTATATATATATGTGTGTATGTGTGTGTATATATATATATATGAATATATATATATGTATATGTGTTAGCCAGGCACGGTGGCGCACACCTGTAATCCCAGCTACTCAGGAGACTGAGGCAGGAGAATCACTTGAATCCAGGAGGTGGAGGTTGCAGGGAGCCAAGATCGCACCACTGCACTCCAGCCTGGACAACAGAACGAGACTCTGTCTCAAAAGGAAAAAAAAAGTCTCCAACAGACTTTCCTGTAATGGTCTAAGTCAAGTACCCACTCCTAGACCTATCTCTGGCAAAGATAACGGGACTACCCTGGTTGCATCAAGTCTGGGGACATTGCCACCCAGGCTGGAATGCAGTGGTGTGATCATAGGTCACTGCAACCTCAAGCTCCTGGCCTCAAGTGATCCTCCTGACTCAGCCTCCCAAGTAGCTGGGACTACACGCACATGGCATCATGCCTGGCTATTTCTATTTTTTATTTTTATAGAGATGAGTTCTCCCTATGTTGCCTAGGCTCATCTCTGACATTTGGCCTCAAGTGATCCTCCCGCCTTGGCCTCCCAAAGTGTTGGGATTACAGGTATAAGCCGCTGTGCCCGGCCTCAGATGCTAGGTTCTGTTAGCAGGAACGAGCAGCTCTTGGGAAAGTAATTGTATCTGCCACAAGGGCTATTAACTCTTTTTGTATGAACGTTTTAAGACTCTTGATGCATATTGACATATTATCTCCAAAATGGTTGTACCAACTCAAATTCTTATGAACAGCATATGGGTCTATATGTTTTACCACATCCTTGGCCAGCTATTTTCACATATTTCTTTATAACCATAGTACTGAACTCTATTCTTAGTAGTTCTGATAGCTTTTTAGATTAAATGACCTTGAATTTTATAGAAATACAATCTTATGAATGAATAAGTGGAAATGACTTTAGTCTCATTTTTAATGGTTACATTTTTAAGTATTATTTTTATCTTATTGTATTGATCAGGCCTTTCTGAACAGTGTTAGGTAATGCTGGTGATGAACATCCTTGTGTTTTCCTGATTTTTTTTTTTTTTTTTTGAGACGGAGTCTCACTCTGTTGCCCAGGCTTGAGTGCAGTGGCACAGTCTCAGCTCACTGCAACCTCCGCCTCCTGGGTTCATGCCATTCTCCTGCTTCATTCTCCCGAGTAGCTGCGACTGCAGGCACCTGCCGCCATGCCCGGCTAATTTTTTGTATTTTTAGTAGAGATGGGGTTTCACCGTGTTGGCCAGGATGGTCTTGATCTCCTGACCTCGTGATCCGCCCACCTGGGCCTCCCAGAGTGCTGGGATTACAGGCGTGAGCCACCGTGCCTGGCCGTGTTTTCCTGATTTTAATGTCAAAACTACAGTGTTGTTTTGGTAGGTTTGATGTGAGTTGTTCGTTTGAGATATGTCTTATTTTCTCAAATTAAGCTATTGCTTATAAGATGCACCAACTTAATAACAGCTTTTGGAGGGTGGAGTGGGGAGAGGAAAAAGCTACTTAATATTAACCTTACATATTGAAAAATACTCTTACTGCAATGATGGTAAATGTGAAACAAACGTACCTTAGAATAACTAAAGGAAAAATTATATAAAAAATTTTTCCTCCCATTGTTAGTGTCATAATTAAATACACACTCACTTGATGTAAGCAGTATCCTCACAGAAGATAAGTTTTTTTTTTTTTTTTTCCTGAGTTGGAGTCTTGCTGTGTCACCCAGGCTGGGTTGCAGTGGCACGATCTCAGCTTACTACAACCTCCATCTCCTGAGTTCAAGCTCCTGCCTCAGTCTTCCAAATAGCTGGGATTACAGGCACCTGCCACCACACCCTGCTAATTTTTGTATTTTTAGTAGAGATGGGGTTTCACCATTGTTGTCCAGGCTGGTCTCAAACTCCTGACCTCAGGTGGCCCGCCCACCTCAGCCTCCCAAGGTGTTGGGATTACAGGCATGAGCCACTGTGCCTGGCCAGATAAATTCTTTATACAGTATATACTTTATGATGTTCAGCAAGTATCATTCTATTCTATTTTAGAATTTTCATGAGAAATAGATGTTGAATTTAACAAGAGTCTAAGCATAAGGCTATCATTAGAAACACTGATGCCCTGATATGAATAATTTCCTAATGCTAAACCATTTTTGCGATCCTGGGATAAACCCTACTTTATTGCTTTGTATTATTCTTTTAATAGTATGTTGAATTCTATTTCTGGTATTTTATTTAGGATTATTACAGCTATTTTAAGTGAGGAGGATCCATGGGATTTTTTTTTTTTTTTTTTTTTTTTTTGCCTATTCCTGTCAGATTGTGGTGTAACAGTTATGATCATTTCATCACATAAACTCGATGGTTGTGTATCTTTTTTTAATGTGGTAGAACAGTTTATATGACAAAAATTAGCAGTTCTTGAAAGAAAATTCAACATCTGGACCTAGAGTCTCTTGCGGAAGTAAATATTTGGTAACGTCTTCAACTTTTTTCTTGATTATTGGTCTTAAAAAGCCTTATAGGGTCAGTTTTGAGAATTTATATTTTCGCACAGAAATTCTTGTCATGAGAGCTTCAAATTCATTAGCAAATAATAGTGAAGTGTCTCATAATTTTTGTCTTCCCTTTATTTGTTTCGTTTATTTATTTATATTTTTTATTTTATTTGTTTTATTCTGAGACGGAGTCTCTGTTGCCCAGGCTGCAGTGCAGTGGCATGATCTAGGTTCACCGCAACCTCAGCCTCCTGGGTTCGAGCAATTCTCCTGCCTCAGCCTCCCTAGTCACTGGGATTATAGGTGTGCACCATGATGCCTGGCTAATTTTTGTATTTTTAGTAGAGATGGATTTCACCGTATTGGCCAGGCTTGTCTCAAACTCCTGGCCTCAAGTGATCCACCCGCCTCAGTCTCCCAAAGTGCTGGGATTACAGGCGTGAGCCACTGCGCCCAGCCTGTTTTATTATTTTTGAATTAATTTACTTAGCTCCTCTCTGCTTTTATTGAAGTCATCTAATGTTCTCAATCCAATCAGTGTTACGTCTCATCTCGTCTCTTTTCTTCTCTTTTCTTTTTTTGATGGACTCTTGCTCTGTCTCCCAGGCTGGAGTGCAGTGGCACAATCTCGGCTCACTGCAATCTCTGCCTCCTGGGTTCACACCATTCTCCTGCCTCAGCCTCCCGGGTAGCTGGGACTATGGCTGCCCACCACCACACCTGGCTAATGTTTTTTGTATTTTTAGTAGAGACGGGGTTTCACCGTCTTAGCCAGGATGGTCTCAATCTCCTGACCTCATGATCCGCTTGCCTCAGCCTCCCAAAGTGTTGGGATTACACGCATGAGCCACAGCGCCTGGCCATTTTTTTTTTGTTTTTTGTTTTTTCTTTTTTTTTTTTTGACAGGTGGTGAGAATTGGGCTCCTACTTTGACCTGTGACTGTTTTGCTGCTGAGTTTGGGTGTTTCTTCGTTGTTCTGTGAGTAAATGCTAAGGGGAAAGGGACTTTGTTCTTTCACTCTCTGATGTTTCCTGAGCATCTAGAACACTTCCTGGCCATAGTAGGGGTGCAATATTTATTCATTGGGCAAATGAAAAAGTGACTGTGGGGAAACAGGTGAGAAGCTGCCAGAAGCCTCCTTTTCAGGGAAGACCTCATAAGGCAGAAGGAAGTAGGCGACAGGTCTTCTCTTGTCTGCAAAGGTGAACTTTTGCTATGGCCACTCCCTGCCTCACCCAGCCACAACCACCAACCATACGGTTCGAATGGAATTCTTTCTTGGAGCTGGTGGTGGGTGACTGGTGTAAGGGACCATCCCCTCTGAGCTCCCTGCTCCCAGGCCTGAGCTTTCAGGGCAGTGAGGCCTTCTGATCACAGAGATGCGCAGGCAGAGCATGATGGTGGGGAGACAGGCGGGCTCCTGGAGGTGGAGAAGGTGACCGCTAGGGCAGGAGATGAGTCACTGGGATGGGGGGCTGGATGGAGGAGTTCTTGGGACAGGGGTTGAAGTAAGAAGGCAGTTACTTTAGGTAAGGTTTAACTTCTGGTCCTGGAAAGCTCTGAGCTTGAGCCCAGGATAGCTGAGCTGTGGCTGCTGACCATGAGGGTGACTGCATCAGACTCTGTCTTAGGGATGAGCGGTGCCCTGTGGGCTGGTCAGGAGGGGCCCTGAAGGTGGACACCTGCCTTCACTTCATCTTCATTTAGAGTCGCCGGATAAAATGCGGGTTGTCCAGTTAGATTAGAATTTCACAAAAATGATGAGCATATTTCTTTAGTATGAGTTTGTCCCATGGATTTGGGACCTCTTGATTTACCCATCTCTGAGGCAGGGGACTCCCAGGACCTGGGAGGGACTTCTCACTGGGAAGGCAGGAAGGCGCCTCCCTTTACCCTATATCCCCCCAAAATATTCCCAGCAAAAGGGAAGTCTTTAGCCACCAATGAGCAATACCCCTCCTCCCTCATCCACTCTTGCTTCTCAAATGGAAGCACGAACTAAGCATACTCTCTACACCCTCCTCTGCTTGGGGGTGGCCTTCTGGCCAGCTTTATAGGCTCTGCTGGACACGGAGAAGAGTGTGAGGAGTGCTTACCTTCCAGCAAGCCCCAGTCAGTCAGAGCAAGTGAGGCATAGGCCCCGGAAATAGAAGTCTAGGCAGGCTGGTGGGCTTCTGTAACCTAGGGTGGGGGGCACAATCAGGATGGTGGGCTGGAAGGTGAGGTGGGGAGGAGGGGCAGGCAGGAGGTGACCAGAGGCCCAGGGGAGCAGCCCGATGGTGTAGAGTGGCAGGGGCGAAGCAGGAAGGTCCTGAGCACCCCCTCCCAGGTACTTCCTCAGTGCTATCTGCTCCCAGGTGCTCTGGAAAAGCTGAAGGTCAAATTCTAACTTTCTGGGCTAGAAAGTAAGCTTTGAGAAGTAAGTGTTGTGAAGGAGACAACCTCTAGGTATTGTCGCGAAATTTGTGTTACCCTCAGATTAGCCTCATTTATTTCTGGCAGAAGGTTAAAAACTATACAAATAATTTTTATGGACATAATTATGTTCTCATCCCAAAATAATGTGGCACAGTTCCATAATTACTCAGAAATGATCATTGTGTGAACAGCTATTAATTAGTGAATAGCTTTGGAAGAAAGTTTCAATAGGTTTGGGAAGTATTGTTAATAACCCATTATGATGTGTCTGGAGGTCAAATCACCATGTCATGTCAAAGCATAGATTCATAGTTCCATTTTAAATCATTTCAAAATAATTAAGAATGTGCTGTGCATCTGAGTGGGCAGAGTTGAGGCACAAAAACCATATATCTGCATTAGGAAGGGAACGGATCATTTCCGGCCAAAATGGAGATCAAACTCTTTCAACATCCATTTGGCAAGAGCATGCACATTTTATGGCTTCTCAAGAAGTATTAGTGATTTTAGATAAATAGCATTCAGCTCTTCTTTCCCTTTCCCAATGGCCTTCTTGCAAGCCAAGAGAGGAAAATTACAAATCATCAGGAACTTCTGACCTTGACTTAGAATTTCAGGCGGGAGTCCAGCCATATGCGCTCTTCCTGGTAGAGTGGGGATATTTCTACATTACTCTTTGCTGCCTTCTAGAGTGGGTCTGGGGGAGGCAGCTCTGCTCTTTCCTCTGAGACACATTCTCTTTTTGGGGTATGTGTGCTAGAATACCTTTAGCCCAGCAACCTTCCTGCCTCCCTGGAATGCTAGGGCACCTCTAGTCTTTTGGAGCCGCCTCTCCTCCTGGGTGTCCTTGGAGCCCTTGTTGGGGAGGGGAAGGAAGCTGTTCCTTACTGAGTGTTGATGTGCTCTGGGCCCTCTGCTGCACACTTCATGCACATGATTGCAGCCTCCGATTGGGCAGGCACTGTTATCCCTGTGCGGCCAGGGAGGAGATGGAAGCTCAGAGAGATGAGAGGATTTCTGCAAGCTTGGGAAGGAAGCCTACAGCTGGAGGGAAACTTTAGGTTCAATATGCCATATACTCTCAGATGTTCGACCCCTCTCCCCCACTCCCTTTTTTTCTTTTTTTTTGAGATAGGGTCTCACTGGGTCACCCAGGCTGGAATGCAGTGGTGAACAAAGCTCACTGCAGCTTTGACCTCCTGGTCTCAAGTGATCCTCCCACCTCACCCTCCTAAGTAGCTGAGACCACGAGCCTGTGCCATCACTCCCAGTTTATTTAAAATTTTTTTTGTAGAGACAGAGTTTTGCCATATTACTCGGGCTGATCTCCAACTCTGGGCTCAAGTGATCCTCTTGCCTTGGCCTCCCAAGGTGCTAGGATTACAGGTGTGAGCCACGACACCTGGCCTGGCTCCCTTTGGTGCCAGTCATCTAGTCCAGGCTTAAACACCTCTTGTGGAGTGGTGCTCACTGCCAGTGACGTGTTCATTCAGCAAAATTAGTATGCACCCATTGTTTAAACCAAAAATGCATATAAAGTAAAAGATGATGGCTTCTCCTATGCCCCTGCTAATCCTATTCCTCAGAGGAAATCACTCAGCAGTTGGGTGTGTATCATTCCAAATACCTTCCTACACTATATATATGTACACTGAAAACATGTCAGCAGAATCGTACATACTGATGTGCTTTTTCACTCAATAAATTGTGGATGTTCACTCAGGTATATGCATGCACCTACATCATTCTATCTATTGCCTATTGACCTAGCTCTCATTGACATTTCTTTCATCTCTGTTTTATCTCTTTCTATTTATTTGTATAGTCAGTCCTGTCTTCCAAATATGATCTTCAAAATAGATCTTACCATTTCTCTCACCTTGTCCATCTCTGATGTGGACTATTATCATAGCCTCCTACCTGGAATCCCTGCTTCTGCCCTGGCGCTGCCCTATAGCCCGTTCTGAACCCAGCAGGTGTAGTGGGCCTTTCAAAATGCAAGTTGCATCATGTCACTTCTCTGCTCAAACCCTCTTATGGCTTCCCTCCCATCAGAGTTAAAGCCCAGCTGTCCCACAGTTTGGAGGCCCTCCATGCCCCTGTCCTCCTGCTGTCCTGCTCCGTGTCTTTGGCTTCATCTCCCCATTGTTTTCTCTGCCCCTGCTGTGCTGGCCTCATTGGTGTCCTTTGAACTTGCCAGGTCTGCTGCTACCTCTGGGCCTTAGGACTTACCATTCCTACTGCCTATAAAGTTCTTTCCAGAAATCCAGGTGGCTCGCACTCTTACTTCTTTTCAGATTTTTGCTCAAATGTCAGTGAAGGCCTTCCCTCCCTACCTCTCTGTAGACTGATATGATTTCTTAAGGTGAGTTTAAAAAATCATCTACACATATACCCCAAGTCAAAGCTGGCATTATACTTACTGATGAAACAATAAAAGCATTCAAATTAAATGAGGTACTTATGTACCTGCACTGATGGTCCGGGAAGAAAGAGAAAGGACAAAGAACTGGAGGGTCTGGAGTGGTCAGTGATTGTCCAGTGTGGCAGTAGTCTAACAAGCTGGAAAGGGAGGGCGTGGGCATGGTTTGAATTAATGATACTGATGGGGGAGTATTATTGGTGGATGACAAGGTCCAAGATGGGATGCTGAGTGGACGCTCCAAGATGGAGTGAACGAGGACACTGGAGTCCAAGATGGGATGCTGAGTGGACGCTCCAAGATGGAGTGAACGAGGACACTGGAGTGAGGTGGTGATATGGTTTGGCTCTGTGTCCTCACCCAAATTTCATCTTGAATTGTACTCCCATAATTCCCACGTGTCATGGGAGGGACCCATTGAGAGATAATTGAATCACGGGGGTGGTTCCCCTCTACTGTTCTCGTGGTAGTGAATAAGTCTCACGGGATCTGATGGTTTTATCAGAGGTTTCTGCTTTTGTGTCTTCCTCATTCTCTCTTTGCCTGCTGCCATCCATGTAAGACGTGACTTGCTCCTTCTTGCCTTCCACCATGATTGTGAGGCTTCCCCAGCCACGTGGAACTGTAAGTCCAATTAAACCTTTTTCTTTTGTAAATTGCCCAGTCTTGGGTATGTGTTTATCAGCAGCATGAAAATAGACTAATACAGGTGGTGAAGAAAGTGAAGGTCAGGGTGCAGGTTGGGCCATCCATGTGGATGTTGGTTGCCTAGGAGGAAGGAAGGACTGAAGGTGGAGGGGAAGATGGGCACCAGGTGCCCAAGTCTCAGATGAGTTGCCCAACCTTGGTCAACACAGTGAGGAGGGTCCCGGCAGTGGGGAAGTAATCATGTAAGAGCAGAGAGGACAGGGACTCCACTTCCCATCCCTGAGGGCCCTGGGGAGGTGGCACCCACTGTGGAAAGCCAGGTTTCATTCAAGGCAGAGAAGGCCTGAAAGCTGGTGATATGGAAGGGTTTTGAGTAGAGGTTGGTGATATGGAAAGGTTTTTAAGTTGTGGAGCTGCAGCTCTGGAAGGCCCAGTGTAAGGCTGGGGTGTTAAGAGAGCCTGTCCTACAGAGCTGCAAATAGTAAAAGTCTTAATAGAAAATTTCAGACATCCTAGGCCAGGTGCAGTGACTCACGCCTGTAATTCCAGCACTTTGGGAGGACAAGGTGGGCGGATCACTTGAGGTCAAGAGTTTGAGACCAGCCTGGCCAACATGGTGAAACCCCATCTCTACTAAAAATACAACAAACTAGCTGGGTGTGGTGGTTTTCACCTGCAGTCCCAGCTACTCAGGAGGCTGAGGCAGGAGAATCGCTTGAACCTGGCAGGCAGAGGTTGCAGTGAGCTGAGATCGTGCCACTGCACTCCAGCCTGGATGACAGAGCGAGACTTGGTCTCAAAAAAAAGAAAATTTCAGACATCCTTAATGTATTTATCATATTTATACTTATTTTCCTTCACAGTTTATCAATCTAAGGATAATTAGCATCTGATTGAGGCCAAATTCCTGCTTTCTTTCTATACACTTTATGATTCCACTGTTGTCTCAGTTGGCATGTCACCTTCCAAATCTGAGTAAAAGTACCTTCTGCTCTAATTGCATCCCCTCTTTCCGTAAGTTCACACCCGAATCCATGAGCCCAGCTGGGGACCAGTATCCAAGACAGCTTCCGGCTGGATTCTCCCCAGCCACCATCCTTCTGAACAGCAGGCCCTGGGCATGGGCAGCTGTGGCAGGAGTGAGGCGCTGTCATCCACAGCACTCCCAGAGAGGGCTGTTTGACCTCACGAGCGATTGCCCCAGAGACCCCATTTTTACTCATATTTCCGGGGAAATCTTACTTGAGGATCAAATGGGAGAGAGCCTATAAAAATGCATAGCAAGTTGCTTGGTACATAGTAGGTTGTGTGTTTTGCTAGTCGAAGGCATTCTTCTGGCAGTGGGATGTCCGAGCAGCTTGTCTAGACTTCTTGTTGCACAAACACTGCTGCTGCAGGCCCCGTCTATCAGAACTGTTGCTGTCATGGAAGAAGTTGCCGATGCACAACCATGAATCACAGTGTGAGAATTGCTCATAATTGCCTCATATATGTTTTCAGTTCTCAAATTTAAAACCATTTACTGCTGGGAACAGATGTTAAATTCAGGACGCTTGTCAATTGTTGGAGTGATACACAAAAAAAGATGCTTAAAATTAGAAGCCTGATTGAATTTTAAGTACAGTGATCACAGTGGTTGGAATGAAAATAATTGAAAGGGTAAACAGCTTATTGTGAGAGATGGTAGTACGCAATGGAAGGAGAAGCTGAATTTGAAATTGGAAAACTCATGATGTGGAGTTGTAATAGGGATTCTACGATGATCATTAAGTTAATTAACACTTAATTGTAATAGAAACTCTCTAACAGCACTTAAGGAACATTAATACCAGATAGACTCATTCATAACTTAGGTGATCACAAAAGCCACGTGGATTCAATAATGATAACAATGATTACTCTTATGTGTTGGGCACCTACTATGTGTCAGATAATGGACTTGAACCTGTATCTATCTGATTAGTGTTTAGACCACTGATTGTTCTCGGAGACCACGAAGAACTGGCAGTACCTTGCTTTGGCCAATTGAAAAAATCATGCTAAAATGACATAAAATTTACCATTTTAATTATTTTGAAGTGTAAGATTCAGTGGCATGAAGCAAATTTACAACACTGTGCAACCATCACCACTGTCCATTTCCAGATACTTTTCATCATTTCAAACAAACTCTGTACATATTAATATTAAACAGTAAATTTCCAGTCTCCCTCACTCGCTGGTGGCCTCTACTATTCTTTCCATCTCCATGAATTTGCCTGGGCCAAATTTGGTAACACTAATGTCACCTCTACCTCACCCCAACTCCCAAACTGCTCATTGACGACAAGGTCTGCTGTCCTCATTGTGCTGATCCCTCATGGCATGCAGAGCTGGGCAGGCTGGCTGGAAACACCTCTGGACCCCCAGAACATTCTCAGAGGCATTTGAACCAGAGCAACTTCATCTTGAATAGGAGCTGGGTAAAATAAGGCTAAGACCTACTGGGCTGCATTCCCAGACCGTTGGGCATTCTAAGTCATGGAATAATATAGGAGGTCGGCAGGAGATACAGGTCATAAGACCTTGCTGCTAAAAGAGGTTGCAATAAAGAAGCTGGTCAAACTCCACTAAAACCAAGATGGCGACAAGAGTGACCTCTGGTCGTCCTCACTGCTACACTCCCACCAGTGCCATGACAGCTTACAAGTGCTATGGCAACATCAGAACGTTACCCTATATGGGCTAAAAAGGGGAGGCATGAATACTCCACCCCTTGTTTAGCACATCATTGAGAAATGACCATAAAAATGGGCAGCCAGCAGCCTTTGTGGCTGCTCTGCCTATGGAGTAGCCATTCTTTTATTCCTTTCTTTCCTAATAAAGTTGCTTTCAAGATGGACTTGCCCCAAATTCTTTCTTGTGCTAGATCCGAGAACCCTCTCTTGGGGTCTAGATTGGGACTCCTTTCTGGTAACAACATCACAAGGAGGTCGTTCTCAGAGAAGGCTGGACACCTGCCATCAGGCTGTGGTAGGCCTGCTTCCCCTGTGAAGGCCACGTGCCAGCGGCTGGCTGCGTTCCTCATCCTGTCGGGGCTCAGGATGGAGTGAGCACATGGAGGGTAAATCCTCCCATATTGCACACCAACTGCAGCAGCTGCTTCTAGTTTTGTGAGTGGGCCACAGCCTTCCTGGCTTCCAGGCATTTGGACACATTGGTGCTTCTTTCAAGAACACTGGCCCCTCACTGTCTCTTCTGCTTTGCAGAACTAACTTATAATTCTTCAAGTCTTGGCTGAGAAGTTCTTCCAGGAAGCTTGACTGCTTCTGCCAGGGTGCTTCTCCTCTGCCTGGTATGGTGTCCAGCATCCTCCCAGGGTGTTCTGTGTGTCTTGTACTCCAGCTCTGATCACACGAGGCTACTGGCATCTGCTCACCGGTCCGTCAGTCCTCCTAGCTCAGGGGTTGTATGAGGCAGACCCAGGTCTCATTCACGGCTGCAGCCCCCATCATTGGCACCAGGCCTGGCACATAGTTGTTATTTTGTAAGTGGGATGAATCCCCTCCATAGCCTCTGCACCCCGGAGAAAAATCACAGTACGTGGCCCCTTCTCTGCCTGTTTTGACTGGCATGTGCCCGAGTTCCCATGCTCCTGTGCTCACAGGGTTGCCCAAACACATGGACTTCTGGGAATAGATGTATATGGAGGGTCCATGGAGAAGTGACAGAAAGGGGAGGAGGCTGCCAATCACCCCTGCTCAGAGGCTGCACTTTGGCTCCCTGAGGGGGAAGTGTATTGTGTTGCACAGAAATAGGTATTTGTTGAAATTCAGTGAGTTCAGGTCATGACTCAGTTTGCTTCTCAGCTGGGATTCCTGGCTGCACGTGTGAGCTGTGAGTGTCACAGTCTTGCTTGCTTCCTGTTGTGGTTGCTTGTGGACTGTGAGCAAAGTGAATTTTAATTTTCCTAAACCTACAAATGTTATTTCAGTTTGAAATGAAAGAGATATCCTATTTCTGCCTTGTTATCTGTTTCATGTGGTGAGTGAGAAAATTATGATGTAAATACTGTGTGTCAGGCCTGGATCTTACGTCAAGAACTCGATGAAAAGGACCAAGAGGGTGCCAGCCATCCAGGGAAAGTTCTTGGTGATGTTGCAGAGTCTGAGTTCAAGTCTCCATCGTGAGGCCTTGACATGGAAGAAGCATGGCCCCCACTGTCCATCAATGTGAACAGAGGACTGACGTGCAGCTTGGGAAAGTCAGAGCCCCTCATGTCTCTTTCCTTTAATGATTCCTCTCCCAAAGGTGCATCTTAGAGACATACGTCCATAAATTTGTAATTGCCACAAGGCAGTGAATGATTAAGTTAGAGCTAGATTTGAGTTCAGGTTCTGTCACTTATTAGCTCTGTGACTTAGGGCATGTTACTTACCTCTTTGGGCCTCAGTTTCCTCATCTGTAAATTGGAGGTGACAATTCCAGCCTCCTAGAGTAGTTGTGAAAACAAAATGAGACAAAGCAAGTGCTCACCACTAGACCTGGCACAGCATGAATGTTAAGTATAGGGTAGGTATAGTTTTAGTTCAGTTATGACTTAGAATTGCTAACACACATTGAATTTGGGTTGCAGTCTCCCATGTGCTACCAGACAGACTGGTTTCTATATTCTTTCTTCTTTCCGGAGTAGAATCATCCGTGATTCCTATCCTGAGACTAATTTATTCTGTGATCGAATGAAAGATCTTCAGGAGGGTGTTCCAGGCAGCTGTGTGCCTCCCCGCTTGGGGAAGACTCTTCTGTCTCAGGTTATTCCTGCTTAAGGTGTTTGGCAATACAACCATGAAGGAGAAATGTTTGGTGTGGTTGGGGCAGATAACAAAGGACTTCTTGTGGCAAGTCTGGGTGTCTCTATACTATCAATTGTGTGCTCCTCAGCAGGGGAGGGCCGTACGCACATGGGCATGTGTGTGTACATGGCCATGGAGGCCTCACTGTGCCTGCTGGGGGCCTGGGATTTGCCCAGCTGTCTAATGTTGACTAAAGCTGCTGCTGTGACAGATGCTCTTTTGCTTAGAGATTCACTGTGGAATATTTAGTACAAGAACTTGGGGTAAGAAGTTACTGCTTGAAGATTCATACTCTACATTAAAACTTCTTTATTAGCAATCTGATTTAACGGGCAGATAATCCAGAGTCCTGGAGACAGTCATCTGCCACCGTTTGAACACATTTTATCAGATAATGGTGTGAGAACTGTCTGAGCAGCAGCCCTGTGGGGGCTCAAGTTGCTCTCAGAGCTCCCAGGATCTAGCAGAGGTTGTTCTTTTTTTTTAAGTGTCTAAAGGTATCCTTCCGTTTCCACTTTATCTCAGTCCTGCTAGTTTTTATATGCAAAATCCCTGGTGAGTAGAGTCAGAGGGAAAGAGCTGGGCCTGGAAGTCAGGCTCTGCTGCTTATTTGCTATGTGACCATTTTGCCTCTCTGGCCTGGCCTTGTGACCATGTCATTACCTCTCATAATACAGGTTATGGAAAATTCCCTCACAGCCCCTCAGATGCAGAGTTCTGGTCTCATGGAGGAGAATGGGTGATCACTCAGCTCTCACCACCCTTGATGAAAGTGCTCTAAGCTCCCAAAGCTTTCCATTTATCTTCCAAACAGCCAGGGTTATAGGTCCCTTGAGAGGGTTGCTGCATGGGCCTGGCTATTCTCGGGTTAGGAAACTGTTAATGGAAACAAGATGCAATGGTTGTCGAACTCCCCTTGTGTTCTGCCTCCTGGGGTCTCTCTCATGGGTATTTTGTTCTTAGTGGGTTCTGGAGAAGTCTGAGGGATGGTGGCAAAGGCAGCTGGAATGCCCACGATGCCAACAGATATGCTTCCTCCTCAGGGCACGGGAGCTTGGTTTGCTGGTTAGCCATAGAATTCTTTTTTCTTTTGTATTTTCCATTGTGTGTCTCGTATATTGCCTCTTTTCAAAAGCATTAGTAGGTAGTTTTCTTAAAACAAGAAAAAGGGGCTGGGTGTGGTGGCTCATGCCTGTAATCCCAGCACTTTGGGAGGCAGAGGCAGGTGGATCACCTGAGGTCAGGAGTTTAAGACCAGCCTGACCAAGGTGGAGAAACCATGTCTCTACTGAAAATACAAAATTAGCCAGGCATGGTGGCACATGCCTGTAATCTTAGCTACTCGGGAGGCTGAGGCAGGAGAATCGCTGAACCCGGGAAGCAGAGGTTGCAGTGAGCTGAGATTGCGCCATTGCGCTCCAGCCTGGGCAACAAGAGCGAAACTCCATCTCAAAAAAAAAAAAAAAAAAGAAAAGAAAAAGTGAGAAAAAGAAAAATAGTTAGATTGAGCCAAAGCAGGAAAAATATTGAAAAGTAAGATCCTTATCTAGTTTGTCTAGCTTTGCAAAATCTTATTTATCTTGACTAATATTTCCATATTTCATCTTATTCTTCTTTATGTATTCATACATTAAATCAATGTGCTGTGACTTGCTCTAGTAAAGTGGAACTGAAGGTCAAGAATTCAATTGCCCAGTAGCCACAGGGATACTCTTTGGTGTAACACCTGACTGGTTAACAGATGGATTTCTGGTTATGGAATCCATCAGGGCCTGCAGTGGTCCTCACAGTAACTCTCACAACAGAAGCATGGCTGCTCATTTGTAAAGCCTGTATCTGCATTTGAGGGCTTCCTCAGGCATATCCCCAGACTTGAGGGGATGGTGGCACATGTGTGCATCTGGATTTCCATTCTCCTGTGAGAACCCCCTTCCTGGTGTCAGGAGCCATGTCCTGGTCCATAGGGCAAGGAGTGGGCCTGCAGGGCAGGCAGTGTAGGCTTATAGCAGATCACTTTGCTAAAGCTCAGAGAGTGTTGTTGGCCTGGAAAGAAGTTGTACCCAGTCTGTAGCTTTCCTCTTTCACCTGGACCCAAGCCTATAGAGGTACATGGCTCTTTGTACTGGGGTTTGCAAGGGCATCAGAAAAGTCCCCCATTACCCTGAAACACAGGTAATTTCATTACCCTGAAACACTGTCCCCGCCAACTTGCATTTGTGTTTGACGTCCTAGAGTGCTACCCTTTTTGTGTTAAGACACTCCCCGCCCCCGTGAGGGAATATCTATATAACTATGACTATGGTGCTGGAGGACACTGGTGGTTCAGCTCCTTCCTCCAAGGTCAGGGCTGGGCCCTGGGACCAGTGAGGTAGAATCTCCAAAGCCGTACCGGGCCTGGGAGCTTTGTCCCCTGTCACACTGTCAGTTTGTTTCAGAGTGATGCAGTCCTCGCCAGCCTGGTAAAGAAGAACTTAGTCACTGAAGTGAAGGTGTTTCCTGGGGCTGCTTGACTTGGGCCCTGGGATTCAGTAAATTCTGGGATTATAAGAGCTGAAAAGGAAACTGACAAGGCTGGGTGCAGTGGTACATGACTGTAATCCCAACACTTTGGGAGAGGCAGGAGGATTGCTAGAGCCCAGGAGTTCGAGACCAGCCTGGGCAAGATGGCAAGACCTCATCTCTACAAAAATTAAAAAAATAGCTGGGGTAGCCGGGCATGGTGGCTTATGCCTGTAATCCCAGCACTTTGGGAGGCCGAGGCGGGAGGGTCACTTGAGGTCAGGAGTTCGAGACCAGCCTGGCAAACATGGTGAAACCCCGTCTCTACTAAAAATACAAAAATTAGCTGGGCATGGTGGCAGGTGCCTGTAATCCCAGCTACTCAGGAGGCTGAGGCAGGAGAATGGCTTGAACCTGGTAGGCGGAGGTTGCAGTGAGCTGAGATCATGCCACTGTACTCCAGCCTGGGTGGCAGAGCAAGACTTCATCTCAAATTTTAAAAAAAAGCTGGACATGGTGACACCCACCTGTAATCCCAGCTACTCGGGAGCCTGAGGTAGGAGGATCACTTGAGCCCAGGAGTTCGAGTCTGCAGTGAGTTATGGGCACATCACTGCAGTGTAGACTGGGTGACAGAGTGGGATCCTGTCTCCATTAAAAAAAAAAAATAGTGACATGGATTTAGCTGGTCCAAGTTCCTTGCAAGCCCCAGTCTCGGAGAAGAGAAGGTGATTGGAAGAAGGTGATTGCCAGAGGCGGGTGCTGTGTGGAGATGGCCAGCCTCTGCTCCCTGTGTCCTCGCTGAACTTTCTATATGGCCAGCTTCCCCAGTCTCCCTTAAGAGGATGCCCTTAGCAGTTGGGCCTCTCTCCTCCTTGGTGTCCCTCCCTCCTCTGTGGCTCTGTATTTGTCTTTGCCAGCTCCTTAGCTTCTCTGGCTCAAAAAAATCTCTCAGTCCTATCTGTGCTGTGGTAGCCCCACTTTTTTCTCTTGGAGTTTTCTGGTGGCTCTCTGGGGCCTTAGGTGGGTCTCTGTATGCAAAGGGGCTGAGCTTCAGGCAGAGGATTGGCTCGGGTGGGAAGGCCCAGCTTTCCTCAGTGTCCTTGTCCTGGCTTAGTGTCTGTGAGGGGCAAGGCCTGGGCTCCTGAGCCCTGACAGGAGGCCAGAGTGTCTAGAGCAGGGTGGCTTGTAGGGATGGGTGTTCCTAACCCTAAAGAACTCTTCTGTTGGGGGCTGCCAGGGTCCCCTCCTGAGGAAGTTGTGTTCCAAGCTCTGCCTGAGCTCCTCCAGCATGCATCTCTCCTGTGTTGTGTCCCTGTTTCCGGACTGGGAATGACAAAGCTTGGGCCTGTGTGCTGGCGCCTGGCCTCTTCCAGGGGTTAACGAAGGTGCCAGGTTGGGGATATTTGAGGACTGGGTGCAGTGAGGGGGATTTTCTCTTGGAGCTCAGTAAAATGATCATGGGTAGAAAGAAAATGTTCCCACAGCCCCAAAGCTGAAAACAAGGGGAGCATAAATAATTAAGACAGAAAATCCTTTGGGGCTCATGTCTGAGGTGGGAGATACAGATTTGGTAATCAAATTTCATCAAAGTGCCACATGCAGGCTAGGTAGCCAGACCAGTGAGCAGCAGAACCAGGATGTCTCTCCAGCCTGGAGTGTGGCACCATCTGATGCAGGGGAGTACAACAGAGATTCAGCTAATACCTGTAATTTCCAGAGAAATCAATTTAGGTGTCACAATCAGAGCATGGAATTGGAGTGAAGAAAATGCCCAGGAGCTGATGAGTGTCTTCAAAAGGAATTGGAATTTCATGCACTTTTTTTTTTTTTTTTTTTTTTTTTTGAGACGGAGTCTCACTCTGTCACCCAGGCTGGATCTTGTCTCACTACAACCTCTACCTCCTGGGTTCAAGCAACTCTCCTGCCTCAGCATCCTGAGTAGCTGGGATAACAGGCGCCTGCTACCACGCCTGGCTAATTTTTGTGTTTTTAGTAGACACAGGGCTTCACCATGTTAGTCAGGCTGGTCTCGAACTCCTGACCTCAGGTGATCCACTCACCTTGACCTCCCAAAGTGCTGGGATTACAGGCGTGAGCCACCGCATCTGGCTGAAGCACGAATTTCATATTCACCAAAGATGAGCAAAGGGAGCCCAAGGAGGAAGATGTTTCTTAAATGTTGTGTCCCAGATCAGGCCCTGGAACTTTGCCTAGAAGAGATTGTGTAGAGGATCTTGATGGAGGGGTCATCTTTGTGGTCACACCCCAGGCACTAGACAGAGAGGTAGGCCAGTTCTTTAGCCAGGAAAGAAGTGTGTGAGGAATGAAGTTCACTCTTGACTGCATTTGTTCAGGTCAGAACCATTTTGGAGGGCTCTTTCTTGGTCTTTTTGCCCTTTGCAGGCAAGGTTGTCTAGGGCAACGATTGTCCTTCCTGAGGGTTGGAACCATGAGAGCCTGGGAGTTGCCGCAACTAGGAGGGGACAGAGGCTCTTAAATATTGGACAGAGCTCATGGCTAGTAAAGACAACAGGAAACCAGCAGGTGCTGGTAGCTGTCACTTCCATCCTTAAAACCTCTCCCAGGCCGGGCGCGGTGACTCACGCCTGTAATCCCTGTACATTGGGAAGCAGAGGTGGGTGGATCACCTGAGGTCAGGAGTTTGAGACCAGCCTGGCCAACGTGGTGAAACTCTGTCTACTAAAATACAAAAATTAACTGGGCATGGTGGTGCGTGCTTGTAATCCCAGCTGCTTGGGTGGCTGAGGAAGGAGAATTGCTTGAACCTGGGAGGTGGAGGTTGCAGGGAGCCGAGATTGTGCCACTGCACTCCAGTCTGGCAACAGAGTGAGATTCCATCTCAAAAAAAAGCCTCTCAAACATATATACAGTCATGCACCACTTAGGATGGGGATGCATTCTGAGAAATGCATCATTAGCTGATTTCATCATTGTGCAAATATCATAGAGTGTACTAGCACAAACCTAGATGGTACAGCCCAATACACACCAAGGCTATATGATATGGCCTGTTGCTCCTAGGCTACAAACCTGTACAGCAGGTTACTGTACTGATTACGGTAGGCACTTGTAAAACAATCCTAAGTATTTGTGTATCTAAACATATCTAAACATAGAAAAGGTACAGTACAAATATGGTATTTATACATATATACATATATGGTATATTCTATGTATCTACATAAATACAAATATACCCGTGGAAAATTCATAGTACTTGTGGGTATGTTTATGTGTGTATTTAAAAATAGGAGAGGTAATAAATACATTCTACAAAGTTGCTTTTTTCATTTAACAAAATTTCTTGGCTATCCAGGTCTCTTATTTTTTAAAAACAGCTTCAGGATTGTGGTAGGCAGAAGAATACGCTCTGCCCCCCAGCCCTCACCAGATGTCCACTAGAACCTGTGAATATATTACCTTCCATGGCAGAGGAACTTTGTAAATGTGATTATGGGTAAGGACCTTGAGAGGAAGAGATTATTTTGGATTATGAAGGTGGGCCCAATCTAATCAATGGGGGCATTAGAAGTGGAAGAGGGAGGCGGAGGGTAGGTCACAGAGAGGCTATGGGAGAAGGACCTGCTGTTTGGAGGGTGGAGGAATTGGGCCATGAGCCAAGTGATGCAGCAACCTCTAGAAACTGGGAATGGCTCTCGGCTTGCAGCCAGCAAGAAAAAGAGCAAATCAGTAGGAAATGAATTCTCCCTGCAAGCCTCCAGAAAGGAACACAGCCTGGAGACACCTTGATTTTAGTCTGGGGAGACACGCACTGGACTTCTGAGTACCAGAACTGAAAAGGAATAAATTTGTGTTGTTTTAAGTTGGTAATTTGTCATGGCAGCAATGAAAAAGAGCACAATGGTGTTCCTTGGGGTAGCCTCCCCATGGTTTATTTAGCTATCCCCCTGTTGGTGACGGAAGTTTACATTCCTCATTTTCTTTAATGGAATGCTTTATGGGAAGTGTGTACACCAGGGAAGGTCTTGTTCTAGGACAGGGTTCTCTAAAAATATCTTTGATAATCTCCAGTAAGAAATACATTTTATGTAATGATCCAGTGGACACACCCACATATAAAACAAAACTTTAAGAAACTATACTTGTCTTCAATACCTGTGTTACATTCTGATTATTTTCTGGGCTACTCTATTCTATTCCATTCAGAACAAATGCTGGTTGCCAGCCACTAACTTTATTTCACAGTTCATGAATGGATTTCAACTGAAAGTTTAAAAAATACTGCTCTAGAAGCCGCTTGGCTAGGCTATCATGTGGTAAACTAAGTGAACATGTGCTCTGACCACCACTCAGCCCAGCAGGGACACCAAAAAAATGAAGATTCATTTTTTTTTTGGTTCTTAATTTTGAGGATTCATTTTTTGATGACATAATCTACAATTCTGCCATCAGAAAATTTAGAAATAAGTGATTTTAGCATATGTTTTATGGTTTAGTATTGCTCTTATTTATTAAATTTGAAACTTTTTATCTGGAAATATGGAGTCCCAAGAAATTACAAAGACACTACATAGAAGTCCTGTGTACCCATCATCCAATTTTCCCCAGTGGTTACATCTTATATAATATTTTTTTGAGATGGAATCTCACTTTGTTGCTCAGGCTGGAGTGCAATGGCGTGATCTCGGCTCACTGGAATCTCCACCTCCTGAATTCAAGCGATTCTCCTGCCTCAGCCTCCCAAGTAGCTAGGATTACAGGCACCCACCATCACGCCTGGCTAGTTTTTGTGTTTTTAGTAGAGACGGGGTTTCACCATGTTGACCAGGATGGTCTGGAACACCTGATCTCAAGTGATCCACCCACCTTGGCCTCCCAAAGTCCTGGGATTACAAGCGTGAGCCACCGTGCCCAGCCACATCTTATGTAATTATAGAACAAGATTGAAACCAGGAAACTGACACTGGTATGATGTATTGCATGGTTAATATCATTTTATCAGTTGTGTGGATTCCTGTAGACAGTGCAATCAAGATACAGAACTAGTATTTTCCTGTAAAGATCTCCCTGGTGTTACCCCTTTAGAGTCAGACCCATGCCTCTTCCTCAGCCATTCCTAACCTCTGGAGCCACTAATATATTTTCTGTCTCTAGAAATTTGTCATTTTGAGAATGTTATGTAGATGGAAAAACATGTGACCTTCTAAGATGGGTTTTTTTCCCTTAGCATAATGTCCTGGAGCTCCATCCAAGTTGTTGCATGTATGAATAGTTCATTCCTTTTTATTGATAGTAGTATTCCATGTTATGGGTGTTTGACCATCATTGTATTAAGAGAGGTTTTTATTGTTTCCAATTTTTGGCTATTGTAAATAAAGCTGTTATGAATAACCATGTTCAAGTGTCATATGGATATATTATTATTCCTCATTGATTTCTGGGTCATATGCAATTGCCAGTTATATGATAAGTATATATTTAATTTTTTTTTTTTTTTTTTGAGATGGAGTCTCACTCTGTCACCCAGGCTGGAGTGCAGTGGCGTGATCTCGGCTCACTGCAAACTCCACCTCCCAGGTTCATGCCATTCTCCTGCCTTAGCCTCCCGAGTAGCTGGGACTACAGGTGCCTGCCACCATGCCCGGCTAATTTTTTGTATTTTTAGTAGAGACGAGGTTACACCATGTTAGCCAGGATGGTCTCGATCTCTTGACCTTGTGATCCACCTGCCTTGGTCTCCCAAAGTGCTGGGATTACAGGGCGTGAGCCACTGCGCCTGACCGTATATATTTAATTTTTACAGAAATTGCTAAGTTGCTTTCCAGAGTGGCTGTATCAGCAATGTGAGAGAGATACAGTTTCTCCACCTCCTTGTCAGCAGCTGGCATTGTCACTATTTATTTTAGCTGCTCTAACAGCTATAGTGATAGCTCATTGTAATCTTGATTTGTGTTTCCCTAATGGCTAATGATGTTGACCATCTTTCATGGGCTTATTTGCCATCTGTATATTCTTTTCAGTGAGATGTCTCTTCATGTGTATTGTTTTTTATTTTGAGAGTTTCATGTTAGTCTGGTGGGAGACGTGGTAGAAGCACAATATTTTTTGGTGATTTTTAGTGCTGAATAGATACTAACCTTTGAAATTTCTGGTCTTTGAATAATCAGACATAGAAAAAGTGACTATAGTAGTTTATACTTCTAGCACTTTTTGGGATTCCTGTTCCCACATACCTTCATAAATATTTAATGTTGTTAACCTTATTCTTTTTTTCCAATTTGATGAGTCACAATTGATCCAACTATTTTAATCTGCATTTGACTGAATACTAGTAAGGATAAGCATCTTTTTATGATGTTTTGGACATTTGTATTCTCAAAAATTATCTGTTTGTAGCTTTTGCCACTTAAAAATGAATCTTTAATCACACAAATAAATTACATCGTATTTATTTATTTATTTATTTATTTATTTTTTGAGACAGAGTCTCTCTCTGTTGCCCAGGCTGGAGTGCAGTGGCAACATCTTGACTCATTTCAACCTCTACCTCCCAGGCTCAAGCGAATCCTCCTATCCCAGCCTCCCGAGTAGCTGGGATTACAGGCCAGTGGCACTACACCCAGCTAATTTTTGTATTTTTAGTAGAGATGGGTGGTTTGATTTGGCTGTGTCTCCACCTAAATCTCATCTTGAATTGTAGTTCCCATAATCTCCACATGTCGTGGGAGGGACCTGGTCGGAGGTTATTGAATCATGGCGGTGGTTACCCTCATGCTATTCTCATGAGATCTGATGGGACAGTTCTCCTTCCTGCTGCCTTGTGAAGAAGGTGCCTTGCTTCTCTCTCACTTTCTGCCATAATTGTAAGTTTCCTGAGGCCTCCCCAGCCATGCAGAACTGTGAGTCAATTGAACTTCTTTCCTTTATAAATTTTGCAGTCTCAAATATGTCTTTATTAGCAGTGTGAGAATGGACTGATAACAAAGGGGTTTTGCCATGTTGTCCAGGGTGGTCTCGAACTCCGGAGCTCAAGTAATTTACCTGCCTTGGCCTCCCAAAGTGCTGAGATTACAGGCGTGGGCCACTGGGCCCAGCTTGTCTTATCATTCTTAATCCTTTTTTTTTTAAAAGGAAAATTATTGGTAAGGCTAAAGTCCCCTTTGAATACCATTCTGTCTCTTAACATATCACCCCAACACTTAGTTGCTTAAAATGACAATCATTTATCTATGAGTCTACAGGTTGGCTGGGTAGTTCAACTGATTTGGGCTGACCTTGCTCATGCATCATGACCTTGGTCAGCGAGCTGGATGCCTGTGGTGTAGTTGGTCTGATGGCTTGGATTGGAATGACTTTGCTTTCCTGCTGCTATCTTTCATATCCTTCCATTAGGGTATTCTGGGAATGTTCTCATCATGTGAGTCCAAGAAACATTCAAGCACTTTTTGAAGACCTTTCTTGTGTCAATTTTGCCTCTGTCCCATTGGCCAAAGCAAGTCACATGGTTAAGTACAGAGTTAGTGTGCAATGATACTACTAAAAGGCACAGATAGAGGGAGGCATGAAACTTTGGGGCCACTAATGTAGTCAGTCTACCATTGTGCACTTTTGGCCACAATTAACCATATCCCTCCCATATGCAAAATATGCTCACCACCATTCTAGGATCCCCAAAAGGTTATCCAATCACATCATTATGTTTGAAGCCTAGGATCTCATGATCTATATCGGCTCTGCTTGTGGCTCCTTGGATGCAATTTCTCTTGATCTGGGGACCTATGAACTAAAAAGATAATTTATCTCCCCCTCCTAACATACAGTGGTAAGACAGGGACAGGAAAATTGCAATAGATACTCCTACTCAAAAGTGTGGGAGGCATATTGCATCACTGTCGGTAGCAGTTCTACAATCCAGCTTGGAAAACATTGTCAGGTTCCCCTATTTTGGGAAGAACTTCACTTGCAGATACCCCTTACCACAGGGGTGGTGAATATCCCTTGATTAACACCCAATTCTGCTCACTCAGCGTTTTCTTTTCTTTTCTTTTCTTTTCTTTTCTTTTCTTTTCTTTTTTTTTTTTTTTGAAAGAGGGCTTCTAGTTTCTATGAAGTTTTCAAATCCACTATTTTCCAAGGCCCTTGGCTTCACCCTTTGAGGTGTCCTCCTTTTTCCATTATCCTCCTTGGCTACTTCTGAAGAGAAGATATGCCCTTTAAGCAATGTCCTTCTCAGCCTTCTTCCTGCCCACAGACTTTTTTTCATTTTGAATACTTTCTACTCAGGCTGGGGGCATTTATGACAATGGAACATCTTCAAAAACATTGTGGGTTTTCTAGGCTTCTCATTGCATTTATGCCATTTGTCAAAAACCACACCCATAATTTTTTGAGAACTTTATCTTTTTTAGACTTAACCACTGCTGCTCTGGGCATGTCAGACATGTTTTAAAGACTCCTAGGTTCCCTTTCTTCAGGGACAAGAACTATAAGGCAATACCAAGTGTTCATTCAAGCTTCTGCTTATGCCAAGTTTTCTATTGCTCCGTTAGCCAAAGCAAATACATAGCTAAGCCCAGTGTTAGCATGGGCAGGCACTGCAAGAGGGCATGGATTCAGGGAAATATGAAAAATTGAGGCTTTAATGCAATCCATCTATCATAAAAGGTAATTTAAAAAATTTTGGTGTGATTTCTTGGGTGTGTGTGCACATAAATATTAACTGTATATGATTCTGAATCTTGCTATTTTCACTTATATCTTTTCTTTGATAAATTTCTTTTAACTGCTATAAGAATTTCATAGTACAAATGTATATGCATTTTACTGAGCCATTTCTGTGATGAACGAACATTTAGGTTATTTCTAGTTTTTTCACTATTACTTTATATAGTCTGAGATGTACTTCCCCCCCTCATTTTATCATCTCTGATATTATTATGATACCTTACAAGTATTTGGAAGTTTTATTCTTAGTATGTAGAAAAACGATGCATCTTGTAATCAGTGTTGCTTTACGTTTGATAAAATGTGATACAAACGTTTATGAACATTCTGCTCGGACTGATTTCTGAATCAGTTTAACCATTTATACTCTCAGCACTGCTTTCCATCCTTGCCAATAATTGGTTCATAGTTAGAGTTTTTCGTGATTTGCCAACATGATAGATGTGAAATGGTATCTCACTGCAATTTTAAATTTACTTTTCTGATTACTAGTTAGGTTAAACATTGCTTCATATTTCTTGGCCATTTAGGTTTTCTTTCTATGAATTACCTGTTTAGATCTTTTCCATATTTTTGTAGGGTTGTCTTTTTCTTACTGATTTGTAGAAATTGTTTATCTATTATAGACACTAATCTTTTGTTGGTGTGTTGCAAATATCTTCTTCCATTCTGAAGTTTAACTTCTTTGTTTGTAGTGTTCTTTATTATATAGATAATTTGAGTTTAATGGAGTTGAATTTTAAAAATTATTTTTTTAATGGTTTGAAATTTTTGTGTCTTGTCTAAAAAATTCTTCACTACTATTGCTACTAGTAGTAGCAGCTACTATTTCTCCAACAGTTACTATGTGCCAGGCACTGTTCTAAGTGTATTAAGTAATTCAATTATCATAACTCTTTTGGATAGTTTTTATTATTAACCTTACCCTACACCTAGAAAACTGGGTGAACCAGTTTGTGCTGGGTTAAATAATGCACCACCCCAAAGATAACCACATCCTCATTCCTGGAAACTGTGGATATTACCTAAAGGATGGATTTTATATGGCAAGGTATATAATTGGGGTGAAATTATCTGAATTATTTGGGTGTGCCTCCAGTGTAATCATAAGTATCCTCATGAGAAGGAGGCAGAGGGAGGTACCACATAGTAGAAGAGGAGAAGGCAATGTGGCCACAGAGGCAGAGGTTGGCATGATGCAGCCACAAGCCAAGAAGTACCAGTACCACCAGGAGCTGGAAGAGGCAAGGGACATGGAACATACTTTCACATTATTGTCTATGTGTTTTTCCTCTTTAATGAATTGCCTGTCTATCCACTTTCCTGTTGGGTTCTCTTTTTTTTCCTGGGAGATCTTCATGTAGACTGGATACCTAGTTATGTGTATGATACATATATATTTTCCAGTATGTAACATGACTTTTTGTGTTGCTTATGTTGTTTTTTGCCAAAATTTTACATTTTGATTTAGTCAACTTTATTATTTTTTCTTTATATACATCTGTTTGTGATTTTATGTATGTTTCTAGAGACAGGGTCTTATTCTGTTACACAGGCTAGAGAGCGGTGGCTTGATCATGGCTCACTTGAATCCTAGTCTCAGGCGATCCCTCCATCTCAGCCTCTGGAGGAGGTAGGACTATAGGCACACATCACCACAACCAGCTAATTTTTTTTTTTTTTTTTTTGAGACAGAGTCTTGCTCTGTCACCCAGGCTGGAGTGCAGTGGCACTATCTTGGCTCACTATAACCTCCGCCTCCCGGGTTCAACCGATTCTCCTGTCTCAGCCTCCCAAGAAGCTGGGATTACAGGTGTGTGCCACCATGCCTGGCTAATTTTTGAATTTTTAGTACAGACAGGGTTTCACCATGTTGGTGGTCTCGAACTCCACCATGTCAGGCTGGTCTCGAACTCCTAACCTCAGGTGATCCACCTGCCTCGGCCTCCCAAAGTGCTGGTGCGAGCCACCATGCCCTGCCTAATTTTTAAAGTTTTCTGTAGAGGTGGGGGGTCTCACTGTATTGCCCAGGCTGGTCTTGAACTCCTGGCCTCAAGAGAGCCTCCTGCCACAGCCTCCCAAAGCACTGGGATTACAGGTATGAGCCACTACACTTGGCCTGTTTGTGATTTAAGAAGATTTTCTCAAACTTTATATTGTCTTCTAAAGCTTTGACTTTTTGGAATGGTTAGGTTCTTTCATCTATCTGGAATTTATTTTTGAGAATAGTGTGTAGGGACATAATTTTATTCAAAAATACAGAGTCAGTTGCCTCAATATCATTATTAACACATCCAGTTTTCTCCCACTGACTTGAAATGATGCTATCTACACATGAACGCATTTCTGAGCTCTCAGTTACATTTCTTTGGTCCATCTCTCCTTACTCTAAAACCAAACAATATTAATACCTATAGTTTCATAACATGTTTTGATATTTGGTAGGGCAAGTTCTCCTCTTTTCGTTTCAAAACGGTTATTTACTACGTTCACATATTTACATTTTCATGTGCATTTTAGAATCACCTTATGCAAGTCCTTGCAAATCTTGTTTTGGTATTGGGATTGTGTTTGCATTGAATGTTTAGATTATTGGAAGGGAGCTGAAAATGTTATTATAAAAAATCTTCCTGTTCTCGAAAATGGTTTCTCTCTCCGGGTTGTTTTCACTATTGTTCAGTTAAGTCTTACAGTTATACTATTTCTTGCACATTTCTTATCAGGTGTATGCCAAGGCACATTATGGTACTGATATCTTTCGTTTCCTACTATAAAACTGGTTAGTGCTAATATATAGGAGCAATTGATTTTTTGCTATATAGAAGTTTGACTTAGTTGTAGTTGTAGTCAAATTTATGATTTTTTCTTTTTTTACTTTAACAGCTTCTAGATTTTAAATTATATGAAGGAATGTTCTCTCCCAATCATCATGTTGGATATTCACCTGTGTTTTTTTCTAGTACTTGTATGGTTTCAGTTTTTAACTTTTAGGCCTCTGATCTGTTTGGCATTTATTCTGGGGTTTGGTGTAAAGGATGGACCCAGTTTTATCTTCTTCTCCAGGACTATCCTAGTGCACCAACTCCATTTTATCCCTAAAGCCTGTCTTTCCCCACTGATTTGAGATACTGCCCTAATGTAAACTCAATGTTCTTATTTCTGAGTTTCTCTTCTGTTCCATTAATCTGTCTAGTCATGCACAGTACTCTACTGTCTTAACCATAGAAGCCTTATAATGAGTTTTCATGCCTAGTAGGGCTAGGTGTGTCTGATTTATTTATTTTGGCATTTAGTGGGCCCTTTCATTCTGCAGACACATGTCTATCTTCTATTGTGGGAGGTGTTTATTTTTCTTCCTTCTTCTTTTCCTTTGCTAATTTTCTTGTGTAGTTTCTATCATTCTATTCCTTGTTGACCATTTCTGGAAGAGCTCTGGGCCTCTGATTCATTCTTTAGATGTGTTAATTCTGCAACTCAGCGCTTTTATTATCTTCTTAATATCAACAGTTCAATTTTTATTGAGACTGGTTCTTTTTTCATTGCCTATTCTTTTTACTTAATGGATATGGTATCCTCCCATATTTTTCTAAGTATATAGAATATTCTTTTTTTTTTATTGATTTTTTTTGCATACAAAAACAATAAACATTTTCTAAAAATACATACAAACAAAAAGATGCGTATCAAACATATTAGGAAGGTTGCACATGGGAAGTTGGGGAATAGAAATGGGGGGTGGGAGTTAAAATAAATGAGAGAGGGACTTTATATGGATCAGTGATAATAACTCAATCCTCTATTTGACAAAGAACAGGGAGAAGGAAGAGGAAGAAAAAGAAAGTGGGATAAAGGATCAGAAAGGGAGGAAAATAGAAAAAATTAGAGTATGACTCCAGGGTAGACCTGTTTTGTTGTCACTGAGTTGGTTGGTTGGTTTGTCTGTTGTATTCTTCATGTTTCGCCAAGTTGGCCAGACTGGTCTCGAACTCCTAGCCCGAAGTGATCAACCCGCCTCGCCCCCCAGAGTGCCGGGACCACAGGCGTGAGCCACCACGTCCAGCCCCCACATTGCTTCTGGCCTCCGTGGTAGACCTCCCAGACGGAGCGGCCAGGCAGAGGAGCTCCTCACTTCTACCCAGACATGGGGCGGCCGGGCAGAGGAGCTCCTCACTTCCCAGACGGGGCGGCCAGGCAGAGACGCTCCTCACTTCTTCCCAGACGATAGGTGGCCGGGCAGAGGCGCTCCTCACTTCCCAGACGATGGGTGGCCGGGCAGAGGCGCTCCTCATTTCTTCCCGGACGGGGCGGCCGGGCAGAGGCGCTCCTCACTTCCCAGACGGGGCGGCCGGGCAGAGGCGCTCCTCACTTCCCAGACGGGGCGGCCGGGCAGAGGCGCTCCTCACTTCCCAGACGATGGGTGGCCGGGCAGAGGCGCTCCTCACTTCCCAGATGGGGCAGCCGGGCAGAGGCTCTCCTCACTTTCCAGACGATGGGTGGCCGGGCAGAGGCGCTCCTCACCTCCCAGACGATGGGTGGCCGGGCAGAGGCGCTCCTCACTTCCCAGACGATGGGTGGCCGGGCAGAGGCGCTCCTCACTTCTTCCCGGACGGGGCGGCCGGGCAGAGGCGCTCCTCACTTCTTCCCGGACGGGGCGGCCGGGCAGAGGCGCTCCTCACTTCCCAGATGGGGCAGCCGGGCAGAGGCTCTCCTCACTTTCCAGACGATGGGTGGCCGGGCAGAGGCGCTCCTCACCTCCCAGACGATGGGTAGCTGGGCAGAGGCGCTCCTCACCTCCCAGACGGGGCGGCCGGGCAGAGGCGCTCCTCACTTCTTCCCGGACGGGGCGGCCGGGCATAGGCGCTCCTCACTTCTTCCCGGACGGGGCGGCCGGGCAGAGTCGCTCCTCACTTCTTCCCGGACGGGGCGGCCGGGCAGAGGCGCTCCTCACTTCTTCCCGGACGGGGCGGCCGGGCAGAGGCGCTCCTCACTTCTTGCCGGACGGGGCGGCCGGGCAGAGGCGCTCCTCACTTCTTCCCGGACGGGGCGGCCGGGCAGAGGCGCTCCTCACTTCTTCCCGGACGGGGCGGCCGGGCAGAGGCGCTCCTCACTTCTTCCCGGACGGGGCGGCCGGGCAGAGGCGCTCCTCACTTCTTCCCGGACGGGGCGCCGGGGCAGAGGCGCTCCTCACTTCTTCCCGGACGGGGCGCCGGGGCAGAGGCGCTCCTCACTTCTTCCCGGACGGGGCGCCCGGGCAGAGGCGCTCCTCACTTCTTCCCGGACGGGGCGGCCGGGCAGAGGCGCTCCTCACTTCTTCCCGGACGGGGCGGCCGGGCAGAGGCGCTCCTCACTTCCCAGACGATGGGTGGCCAGGCAGAGGCGCTCCTCACCTCCCAGATGGGGCGGCCGGGCAGAGGCGCTCCTCACTTCCCAGACGGTGGGTGGCCGGGCAGAGGCGCTCCTCACTTCCCAGACGATGGGTGGCCGGGCAGAGGCGCTCCTCACCTCCCAGATGGGGCGTCCGGTCAGAGGCGCTCCTCACTTTTTCCCGGATGGGGCGCCCGGGCAGAGGCACTCCTCATTTCTTCCTGGACGGGGCGGCTGGGCAGAGGCGCTCCTCACTTCCCAGACGGGGCGGCCGGGCAGAGGCGCTCCTCACTTCTTCCCAGACGGGGCGGCCGGGCAGAGGCGCTCCTCACTTCTTCCCGGACGGGGCGCCCGGGCAGAGGCGCTCCTCACTTCTTCCCTGACGGGGCGGCCGGGCAGAGGCGCTCCTCACTTCTTCCCGGACGGGGCGCCCGGGCAGAGGAGCTCCTCACTTCTTTCCGGCCGGGGCGGCCGGGCAGAGGCGCTCCTCATTTCTTCCCGGACGGGGCGGCCGGGCAGAGGTGCTCCTCACTTCCCAGACGAGGCGGCCGGGCAGAGGCGCTCCTCACTTCCCAGACGGTGGGTGGCCGGGCAGAGGCACTCCTCACTTCCCAGACGATGGGTGGCCGGGCAGAGGCGCTCCTCACCTCCCAGATGGGGCGGCCGGTCAGAGGCGCTCCTCACTTTTTCCCGGATGGGGCGCCCGGGCAGAGGCGCTCCTCATTTCTTCCCGGACGGGGCGGCCGGGCAGAGGCGCTCCTCACTTCCCAGACGGGGCGGCCGGGCAGAGGCGCTCCTCACTTCTTCCCGGACGGGGCGGCCGGGCAGAGGCGCTCCTCACTTCTTCCCGGACGGGGCGGCCGGGCAGAGGCGCTCCTCACTTCTTCCCGGACGGGGCGGCCGGGCAGAGGCGCTCCTCACTTCTTCCCGGACGGGGCGGCCGGGCAGAGGCGCTCCTCACTTCTTCCCGGACGGGGCGGCCGGGCAGAGGCGCTCCTCACTTCTTCCCGGACGGGGCGCCCGGGCAGAGGCGCTCCTCACTTCTTCCCGGACGGGGCGGCCGGGCAGAGGCGCTCCTCACTTCTTCCCGGACGGGGCGCCCGGGCAGAGGCCTCCTCATTTCTTCCCGGACGGGGCGGCCGGGCAGAGGTGCTCCTCACTTCCCAGACGGGGTGGCCGGGCAGAGGCGCTCCTCACTTCCCAGACGGTGGGTGGCCGGGCAGAGGCGCTCCTCACTTCCCAGACGATGGGTGGCTGGGCAGAGGCGCTCCTCACCTCCCAGATGGGGCGGCCGGTCAGAGGCACTCCTCACTTTTTCCCGGATGGGGCGCCCGGGCAGAGGCGCTCCTCATTTCTTCCCGGACGGGGCGGCCGGGCAGAGGCGCTCCTCACTTCCCAGACGGGGCGGCCGGGCAGAGGCGCTCCTCACTTCTTCCCGGACGGGGCGGCCGGGCAGAGGCGCTCCTCACTTCTTCCCGGACGGGGCGGCCGGGCAGAGGCGCTGCTCACTTCCCAGACGATGGGTGGCCGGGCAGAGGCACTCCTCACTTCCCAGACGGGGCGGCCGGGCAGAGGCACTCCTCACTTCCCAGACGGGGCGGCCGGGCAGAGGCGCTCCTCACTTCCCAGACGGTGGGTGGCCGGGCAGAGGCGCTCCTCACTTCCCAGACGATGGGTGGCCGGGCAGAGGCGTTCCTCACCTCGCAGATGGGGCGGCCGGGCAGAGGCGCTCCTCACTTCTTCCCGGATGGGGCGGCCGGGCAGAGGCGCTCCTCACTTCTTCCCAGACGGGGCGCCTGGGCAGAGGCGCTCCTCATTTCTTCCCGGACGGGGCGGCCAGGCTGAGGCGCTCCTCACTTCCCAGACGGGGCGGCCGGGCAGAGGCGCTCCTCACTTCTTCCCGGATGGGGCGCCTGGGCAGAGGCGCTCCTCACTTCTTCCCCGACGGGGCGGCCGGGCAGAGGCGCTCCTCACTTCTTCCCGGACGGGGCGGCCGGGCAGAGGCGCTCCTCACTTCTTCCCGGACGGGGCGGCCGGGCAGAGGCGCTCCTCATTTCTTCCCGGACGGGGCGGCCGGGCAGAGGCGCTCCTCACTTCCCAGACGGGGCGGCCGGGCAGAGGCGCTCCTCACTTCCCAGACGGTGGGTGGCCGGGCAGAGGCGCTCCTCACTTCCCAGACGATGGGTGGCCGGGCAGAGGCGCTCCTCACCTCCCAGATGGGGCGGCCGGTCAGAGGCACTCCTCACTTTTTCCCGGATGGGGCGCCCGGGCAGAGGCGCTCCTCATTTCTTCCCGGACGGGGCGGCCGGGCAGAGGCGCTCCTCACTTCCCAGACGGGGCGGCCGGGCAGAGGCGCTCCTCACTTCTTCCCGGACGGGGCGGCCGGGCAGAGGCGCTCCTCACTTCTTCCCAGACGGGGCGCCCGGGCAGAGGCGCTCCTCACTTCTTCCCCGACGGGGCGGCCGGGCAGAGGCGCTCCTCACTTCTTCCCGGACGGGGCGGCCGGGCAGAGGCGCTGCTCACTTCCCAGACGATGGGTGGCCGGGCAGAGGCACTCACTTCCCAGACGGGGCGGCCGGGCAGAGGCGCTCCTCACTTCTTCCCGGATGGGGCGGCCGGGCGGAGGCGCTCCTCACTTCTTCCCAGACGGGGCGCCTGGGCAGAGGCGCTCCTCATTTCTTCCCGGACGGGGCGGCCGGGCTGAGGCGCTCCTCACTTCCCAGACGGGGCAGCCGGGCAGAGGCGCTCCTCACTTCCCAGACGGTGGGTGGCCGGGCAGAGGCGCTCCTCACTTCCCAGACGGGGCGGCCGGGCAGAGGCGCTCCTCACTTCCCAGACGGTGGGTGGCCGGGCAGAGGCGCTCTTCACTTCCCAGACGATGGGTGGCCGGGCAGAGGCGCTCCTCACCTCCCAGATGGGGCGGCCGGGCAGAGGCGCTCCTCACTTCTTCCCGGATCGGGCGGCCGGGCAGAGGCGCTCCCCACCTCCCAGATGGGGCGGCGGCCGGGCAGGGGCTGCAATCCCAGCACCCTGGTAGGCCAAGGCAGGCGGCTGGGGGGCAGAGGCTGCCGCGAGGCCAGACCACGCCACCGCACTCCAGCCCGGACAACACCGAGCACTGAGTGAGCGAGACTCCGTCTGTAGTCCCAGTACCTCGGGAGGCTGAGGCGGGCAGAGCACTCGGCGTCAGGAGCTGGCGACCAGCGTGGCCAAGATGGCGAACGCGTGCCGGCAGCGAAAGGAGAAAAGGCAGGGAGTGGTCGCGTGCGCCGGCAGTCCCAGGCAGTCCGCGGCACGGGCAGCAGCAAGCGGAGTAGATTGTAGCCTGGGCCAGAGAGGGAAAGAGGAAGGAAGGAAGGAAGGAAGGAAGGAAGGAAGGAAGGAAGGAAGGAAGGAAGGAAGGAGGGAAGGGAGGGAGGGAGGGAGGGAGGGAGGGGGGATATTCTTATGGTAAAAGATTCTGTTCCAGTCATGCTATTGACCCTGTTTCCTTTGAGCTCTCCTGTTTGGTGAATTTGTCTCTCCCTCATGGCATAGACAGTCCTCAAGTGTTTGGAGATCTGTCATTGTGTGCTTATTTTTAATGGAGAATCCTTTAGTGCCTGTCTGTTGCCTGTTATGATAATTGCCCTATTAAGTCACCTCTGACCCAAGCCTTCTCTAGCTCTGGGTTTCTACTGTGAGCATGAAACATCTTGTGTTTTACCATCCTTTTCTTTTCTTTTCTTTTCTCCTCTCCTCTCCTTTCCCTTTCCCTTTTCTTTTCTTTTCTTTTCTTTTTTCTTTTCTTCTCTTCTCCTCTCTCTCTTTTTCTCTTTCTTTCTTTCTCTCTCTCTCTCTCTTTCTTTCTTATCCTGGCCAATGGCATTCCTTTGCTACTTTTTTTTTTTTTTTTGTCTTTCAGGGACTTCTTACATTTTGTGGTCAGCCAGAGTGTCTCTTCTTGTTTTGAGCATGAGTATATAGTAATTATTAAAATTTTGCCCAGTATTTGAATAGATTTTTTGCAGGAGTGGAAGACTATCCTTGATTCAGTTCATCATCTTGAAACTGCAACTTCATCATGTTTTCTCTTTTCTTTCCTTTTTAAAATTTTGAAATATTTTTTTTCAGCATTCATAGTAATTTTTCCCCAATTAAAAATATATTGGAATATACATAACATAAAATTTACCATCTTAACTATTTTAAAATGTACAGTTCAGTGGTATTAAATACATTAATAATGTTGTGCAAACATCACCATCTTTCTTCCAGACTCTTTTCATCATATGAAAGTGAAACTGTATACCTGCTAAGCTACTTCCTGTTAGCACTCCCTCCAGCTCCTGGATGCCACCATCCTACTTTCCGTTTCTATGAATTTCACTACTCTAAGGACCTCGTATAAGTGGAATCATACAGTATTTGTCTTTTTGTGACTGGCTTATTTCACTTAACATAATGGCCTAAAGGTTTATCCATGTTGTAGCATATATCAGAATTTCTTACCTTTTTTTGGTTGTTGTGTTGTTGTTTTTGAGACAGAGTCTCGCTCTGTCACCCAAGCTAGAGTGCAGTGGTGCCATCACAGTTTACTTCTCAACCTCCCAAGTTCAGGCAATCCTCCCAGCTCAGCGTCCCGAGTAGCTGGGACTGCAAGGTGCATGCCACCACACCTGGCTCATTTTAAAATTTTATTTTGTAGAAACTGGATCTTGCTATAGGCTCAAGGGATCCTCCTGCCTTGGCCTCTCAGAGTGTTGGGATTACAGGTGTGAGCCACCGTGCCTGGCATTCTTACCTTTTTAATGGCTGAATAGTATGTGTATACCACATTTCGCTTATTAATTCATCTACTGATGAATGCTTGGATTGTTTCCACATTCTAGCTATGGTGAATAATGCTGCTGTCAACATGAGTGTACAAATATCTCTTTGAGAACCTGTTTTCAATTCCTTTGTGTGTATCCTCAGAAGTAGAATTGCTGGATCATATGGTAATTCTATTTTTAATTTTTAATTTTTTTTTTGAGACAGACTCTCACTCTGTCACCCAGGCTGGAGTGCAATGGTGCGATCTGGCTAACTGCAGCCTCCACCTCCCAGGTTCAAGCGATTCTCCTGCCTCAGCCTCCTGAGTAGCTGGGACTACAGGCATGCGACACCACACCTGGCTAATTTTTTTGTATTTTTAGTAGAAACAGGGTTTCACCATGTTGGCCAGGCTCCTCTCAAACTCCTGACCTTGTGATCTGCCTCCCTAGACCTCCCAAAGTGCTGGGATTACAGGTGTGAGCCACCGTGCCTGGTGTATTTTTAATTTTTATGGAAGCCTCGTACAGTTTTCCACAGTGGTTGTACCATTTTACATTCCCACCAGCAGTGCACCAAGGTTCCAATTTCTCTACATCCTCTCCCACATGTTTTCTGTTTTTTATTTTTTTGATAGTACTCATCCTAATAGATATGAGTTTTACTCATATGTAGATATGAATGATAACTCATTGTAGCTTTCATTTGCATTGCTCCAATGATTACTGGTATTGAGCATCTTCTCATGTGCTCATTGGGCATTTGTGTATCTTTAGAGAAATGTCTATTCAAATCCTTTGCTTCTTTTTGAATCAGGTTTTTGTTTTTTTTTGTTGTATTTTGGATATTAATCCGTTATCAGATATATGGTTTGCAAATATTTTCTCCCATT